>NW_022990886.1:0-420000 GCF_902827175.1 Gymnodraco acuticeps | reverse complement strand
AGAAACACAAACACTTTCAAAGGAAATAATCTATCAATGTTGTTCCACTCCCCCAAAATGGCCAAAAATAGCAGTTTATGCAGTTTTAAATCCCTATAGTTGAATGATTAAAAGAGAAAAGACATTCAACCAAACTATGAATCTACAGATCGTTGCCTTGTTGTATACATAAAAGAAAAAATGCTCCATTACGCATGTAAAACAGTGGTTGTGAAGTTATTTAACTTTGCTTAAAAGAACATTTCACGTGAGCAGGTAGGCCACGCGAAGCTCCTGCTGGCAGCTGTGAGGTGACTTTGAAGCGAGAAGGCGCTGGAGGCCGCTCGCTGCGGTGCGAGCTCTCTAGAGCCTTTCCATTCCAATCAGCAAAGCAGATTCAACCCACAGAGGGGATACATAGCATTCAGCACTCGCCTAGTTTCTCTGGAAACTGACTGTGATGCTGGAAAGTGTTGCTTTACGACGCCTTCACACTCCTGTGTGCACACGTGTGGAAAAAGGTCAAAACATAAGAGTTGAGAACAGTGTGTACCCCTTTGAAAGGGTTTGTGGCGAATCTCTAAATTACATGTCAAACTGAAAAACCTTAGAGGTGACGATTTCACTGAAACCGCTGTGAAGTGAATGCTCATTTTGAAATCTCCTTACAATGTACATTCTTTATTGGGCTGTAGATACATTGAGAACTTTTATTTTCTAAAACATCCACATTTAATGAGAGAAAGTATACATTTGCAACAAGTAGAGTGCCATATATAATGCATGGGGTGATTATGTAAAGGAATGTAGTAAAAGGCACAACGTATCATTAACATTAACTTTATACTTCCTTCTAAAAGGGGTTTCCATCGCTGTATAGTTGTTGTTGTTGTTGTTGTTGCCACTATAAATCTCTTCATCCACTCCACAAAATGTTGACCGTTTTTTCATGTACAATTAAACTTCCCAATAGCAGTTACATTTCATATCCAGCGGATTCTTGCAATTTTCCACAAGGGGATGGTACACAAATAAATGACTGCATTGATTGTTATCTAAACAGTAACAACTGCTTGTTCAGGTGAACTTACTGTCAACCACATATTTGGAGATCCTTTTTTAATTCCTTTACAGCGCTCACTTGACCTCAGTTGGCAGCCATTGCTGTGATGAAGAACGGTCTTAAGAACCGAGAGGTGAACTTTTTTGGGTCGTCAAGATTTTACTATAAATCCTGATTACTGTACTGGCTAAACAATTTGGAAAATGTGCTAGAACAATTACAAATGCAGTCATTTTGGTGACAGAAAGCAAAGATGCATTTAAGTTTTGATTGATTGGATATTTGGATAAAGTTGTCAGTGGTGTACGTTTCTAAGTTTTATATTAAATGTTTAAAAGAAAGAAAATTTGTTATAGATATTTATCAAAACGTTTGGTTAGGCTTTAATACTGTATGCAAGATTGATGTCACAGCATTGAAACACACAACGTTGTTTCTAATCCCTCTGTGCCCTAAAGACACAGTGTCTTGATTCAGACACTGTGAGACGCAGTGTGATCAGTGACCCTGACAGAGTGAGAGTTACGTCCCTGAGGGCCACTCCCAGCGCTCTGTGGCCTCTTAACCTGCTGCCCCTCGACCTTCACAAACCAAACAAACTCAGTCTGATGATTTATCACAATGACAGATATATCGACCATCAAGTTCATGAAGACATTTTTACAGCTTTGCTGCTGAGACTGATTTTCCACGTTGGACGTTTCTTTTTTCTCCCGCGACATAATTAAAGATGCCTTCGGTTATCATATTGCGATTGGCAAATATGTTAAAATGATTACGAGATAATCTGAGGTACAGGCGATTGATCATGCTTGAAGGTTGATTTTCTAGAAAATACATCAAACTGTATGTTTTTGATGGGGTGGAATCTCTCTGTTTTTGTATCAGTTTAAAACTCCCTAAAACAGACATCTGTGTTCATCACCACAGGCTAAATAAACCATCAATGTTATCATTATACTCCTATTATTTTTCAGAGACAGGAGTTACAGTCTAATTTATAGCCCAACAAACCACGTACACAAGTCTCTAAAAATGGAGCAGCACCAAGAATAAAAATAGAGCAAAAGTTTCGTGTTTTGGGCGAGAGAGGCTGAGGCCAGCATTTCATCTTATGCAGGAAGATTTATGTACAGAGCACAAAAACAAGGAAGGAGCGGTGAAAAACTAAACCTGCAGCAGACTCTTCTTACTTTTGACTTTATAATGAGATTGACCAATAATATGTAAAGCATGTGGCAGTACTGATGTGATGCATAGGGCTTGTCCAGACTTCTATAAAAAAAATGTGTCCTGGGCAAAAAGTCACAAATAAGATGTGAAACTCAAGCACATCAACTTTTTTTCCCATTGTTGCTGTGCTTGCCTAAAGGTCCATCAGCACAGAGGACAGCCGCTGTTGTGACATCAACTCTCACTGTGTCACACATCTTTACATTTTTCTGGGCAAATACTCATTTCCGTCTCTTTGATCCGTCTAACTTAGTATTGCAGTGAGGGACTGTTGTTGTGCGTCTCTCTCATTCTTTGCACTTTAATACTTTTTCTGGACAGACTAGCTCTCCAGGGTGGGTGGGTCTGTTTCCAATTTTCACCCCTTCCCCGTCCTGAGAAAAGACATTTTGAAAACCAAACAAATAAAACCCCCAAAAATGAGCTACAGTTATTTCCTTTTTTCTCGCTGCTGCTCACCACAATGTTTCTTCTTGCACATTTTATGTGATTTGCAGATATAGGAATGTAAAGTGTAGCAGCTTCACTTGAACAAACCTAAACACATCTTAAATGAAGCAAAACAAAAACTGACCATCTGCCGATAGTCACAGTGAGGATGAACCAAAGCAACACAAAGATACAACACTTTTTCCTCAGCAGCTAAACTTCTAAAATCCTTTCTTTAAAATATAATAAGATGCCAAACTTCCAATTCAGTCATAACAGCACACCTTAGCACTTTTTCACAGATTGATATATTATGTGAACATTTGCCTACCAGTTTTGGGTGCTGACATCCAAAGAGGGGTCCGTCAACAGGCCAGTCCGTCACAGAGGCCGCGGTCCTCGGGGGTGAGATATATCCTGCTCTGACAGGGGAGTGGTGCGGCAGCCCGGCTGTGCACTGACACTGGGAGTCACAGTCAACCCTCTGACTTTACTGTGTCTGGCACTTCCTCTCATGTGAGCCTTCTCTCTCTCTCTCTCTTTCACTCTCTCTCTCACACACTTAATCACTCCCCCTTATTCTCCCTCTCAGAAGAGACACAGTTGCTCTGCCCTATCAGCCCCATGTTACTTTTTGTCAGTGCTGCCCCTGCACCAGAAGCGCTGGGGATGGAGGGGGGGGAGGGGGGGGGGGTGTATCTTGTGTGTCTGATAGAAAGACAGATTGTGTAGTCGCTTGTGTCTAAAAACACAATAGCAGGAAGTGTTGCCTTAGGATGAATAAAGTACATAGGACCGAAGTAAAGAAAGCTGCATCAAGCATTACAAGTGTTAAAATACATAATGGTACACATATAGTTTGTCAAAGGCAGACCAATAACACTGCAAACACAGATCTACAAAGCAATGTCTGTTGTTGGTGTTCCCCACTGTCTTCTTTGATTTGACACCATAGCAGTTACACCAATTCACACCAGCTATGTAGCTAGAAATGTGTGAATGTGAGTTGAAAATGGCTCTAAAGATTTTTAACACGAAGACAGACAAAACAAACCATTATATCATATATTATTTTTTCTTCTTTAAGTATAGATCATTTACTTATTTAGTTGGATTGAATTAGCGTGGGAATTTATGAGACTTTTTGTAAATAGTTTCAGTAGGTGGGATATCCGATTCTCATGTTCGAGCAGCTGGAACCAGGGAATGTTGGATGTTTTGGTTAAAAAAAAATTCGCTGAAATCATTTTTAGTATGTGATGAACAGGATAGAAAAGTCAGTTTTGACATTGGATTTTTCAACTTCATCAGTCAGAACACAAGTGATTTCAAACAAACACACTGAATACATATCTCCCTTGGCGAAGCTTTAGTAAACGTGCTTAACTTTCAATCCAATGAGTAACATTTTCAAATTCCTATATTGCAATAATTTTAAATAGTGATGTTTCAGACTTTTTTACAATAAAAAAAAGAAATGGTGATGGGAATACACTCTTTGGAATACATTCATGTCATTGAATGTGTTTCCTGTCCTCTTATTATGAAATGATCAATACCATCAACATGTTTGCTCTTATCAAATCAACGTATCTTTCATCTGACCCACCGTAAACCTTTCAGCAGACATTACATGCCACAGACAGACATAACAGGGCAGTAGCAGGCAGCAGACAGCAGCTTCAACAAACATTAGTCCTGTTTAGTTAAATTAACCTGAGTGCACTTCCCTCTGTCTGTCCGAGAGAAATGTAGCTAAAGAGGTCGACAACCCTCCTGACCTCAACTGCTGTGTGGTCTGGGCCGCCTCAGATACCGCGCTATGGATTAGCTTTCTGGTTCAGATGTAACTTCATCCTTTGGGAAAACATACTGACCAAAGGAAACCCATGTTTGGGGGTTATGACCCTTTATCCTTGTGGCAAGTGAGAGGGATTCCGAGGTTAGCGTGACTCGGTTTCTCCTCAAACAAACTATATGAAGAGAGCAGGATTGTGATTGTGAAGAAAAACTTAAAGGTAACAAATTGACGTTTGTTTCTAGAACTTCAGTGGTAGCATGTTCCGCCTCTTCAAACAAGTATTTATTGAGTGTAAAGAAAAGCTTTCGTCATGTGTTTCAGAAACTTCCCAGAATGTCAACTTGAGAGCATGTGGGTTTTATTATGCATAAAAGAAACAATCTGCAGTAGATAAACTCATTTTGAAACCCCTGTGGACACAAATTCTTTACAATCTGGTGTAATCAAAGGGAGTTTGGAACACTCACAAGTCTGGGGCTGGGTTGATACAAATATGTAACCTGTTCCTTTTGGAGCACAGAGGAAAAGGAGACAAAAAAGACGTGAAATCTGATAAGAAGCAGGTTAGGAGTCCTTGAGGAATACAATGCATCATCTGGAAACGTGAGGTGCATGCAGGCTGTTAAAGCTCCCCAAAGAGTAGCGTGAGGAGAAGCGGTAGGAGAGGGGGAGCCTTTATCTGCCAGAGCAGTAGTGATGGATCACAAGAAGAGAACATACTGAAAACCTCCTTTATGATTGCCCATCATGGCATCTGCCAGAAAAAGTGAACAGGGATGACTATATAATACGAAAATATGATATACCATATTGTCTCCTTACTTCTTATAGAATTTGAAGTGTTGAATGTTTTTGAAATAGTGTGGATTTCTGAGTTTGACAAAACCAAAATATTATTTAGTTTTGAGAGAAATAGAAACATACCTTTCTGCACAACCGTTTTTTTCAATTGCTAAAACCTTTTAGATCCAGGCCTAAAAATAGAAAACATTTCTCCAAATGTTACATCTGTCCAAAAGAGATGGTTTCTGATATTTTATATTTTTGTTTAGTCAAATAATTACACGAAAAGCCCAGCGTCTACTGTGCTACAGTCCTTCTCTTAATACCCTGTCTGTGGCTCGTTGTCAGGTCACAGATAAAAACCTTGATTGTTTAAAAAAAGGCAAAGTTTTGTTCTGTTTTTTCTACAAAATCTTTCTTAAACCTGAGTCATTATTGTATTTAACAAGGACTTATTTCAGCTACGATTTACACGTGTGGTCTTCTTGTGGAAAATCAACCATAGTGTCTTTGTCATTTTTTTATGTGGGACTAATTACCTTTTGCTATGTTTCTATATTTATTTATAATTGTGTTGGGAAACAATGTAGGTCTGACTCTGGGGCTTAAAGGATGCTATATCACGACTTAACTAAAGAACAAAATGTTGTTCGTCTTTAGTTCATCTTTCATTGGATTTGTTTGTTTTTTTAAAAACAGAATGCCACCAGACTTTTCCTTTATACAAACAATATTACAAATACAGTCATCCTTTTTTCCCGTCTCTTTATATTACATTTAAAAGTGTTCAATAGCAAAACAACAAACAAAGCAACTGTTGCTGTCTAGACCACAAAAGGTCGACATCGATAAGTCGTGGTGACCTCCTGAAGAAAGCGCTCACACACTTCCAAGAATGCTGGCTGTTGTGCTGTGGCCCGGCCGTCTCTCACAGGAAGGGGGGGTTTCCTGAAAGGTCACGGTTGTTCCAGCAGACCAAACACTGGCTAATTGCTTTGTTGTTTGTCGGCCTGGTGCCTGTTTTTCTGTTGCACTTTTCCTTTGTTTAGAATTCCCAAGTATATTACCTGAGCCTGTGGCCAAGAGATGTGGAGGACGGAGAGGGAAGTTTGAAGCGTGGGAGACAAAGGAGGGGGAGGTTGAGCGGTGAAAATATGAAGGCAGCGGTTGCACGGTGGATGCCGTGATTAGGCCGTGAAGGAGCCCCCCGTCTCTCAGGCTAAAAATAGCGGGAGTAGGAAGGTGCTTATGAGACCGGGGGGGACAGGACAAGCAGAGAACGCAGTAATTGGCGAGAGGCAAACAGCTGGGGGAGTATGTATGTGTGTGTGTGTGTGTGTGTGTGTGTGTGTGTGTGTGTGGTGTGTGTGTGTGTGTGTGTGTGTGTGTGTGTGTGTGTGTGTGGTGTGTGTGTGTGTGTGGGTGTGTGTGTGTGTGTCAGGAGGCTCTGTTCTATGCAGCTGTGCTCTGTCTTTCAGAGTCTAGATCCGTCTGTAAATGTTACATTGCCTCTTTCCCTCTCTCTCTCTCTCTCACACACACACACACACACACACACACACACACACACACACACACACACACACACACACACACACACACACACACACACAAACACACACACACACACACACACACACACACACACACACACACACACACACACACACACACACACAGCAGGAAGGAGAGTAATGGGTCCCTGACAGCCAGAGCCCTAAAGAATGAAAGAATGTGCAACATGAGGCAGGGGAACAGCTGTATAGAGGGGGTGGGGGGGTAGTTGATTCACAGAAGAGGGGCGAGGTACAGCCGAGATGAGGAAAAAAAAGGGGGGGAAATACATACTTGGCAGTTACAGTATGAAGAGAGGGTGGACGTTTCTGGAATTGGAATCAACAAATGTATCGGTGTGTGTCAAACATTGGTCTAAATCAAACCCAGAGCGTCCCGGCAGATGTTTAGCTCAGCTGTTGCAGAAAACACTCGGCTGTTGGGTGGATGCGCCTCTGATTAAGTGGGCTCTCTGTAAAGAAACGGCCTTGGGAACTCGAGGCTGAAAGACCAATGCAAGGACGACAAATTGCAGATCCCTTGTGTGTGTGTGTGTGTGTGTGTGTGTGTGTGTGTGTGTGTGTGTGTGTGTGTGTGTGTGTGTGTGTGTGTGTGTGTGTTTGTGTGTGTGTGTGTGTGTGTGTGTGTGTGTGTGTGTGTGTGTGTGTGTGTGTGTGGTGTGTGTGTGTGTAAAGTGAGCAGATCTTGAAGCTGTGTATTCACGCCTCTGCTGCGAGGCATTTCTGATCACAGCTGGAGGCAGGGGGACACCTGGCGACCTCCTCGGCAGCCCTGTGGTCAACCTGGCCTACATACAACCGAGACAGACAGTAAACACATCTGACGACGACGGGGGGGTTGAATAATATTAGCGGCAAAAAGTCAGCATTATGGATAAAATACGAGTGGGGCGTTTTTTCATTTTTTAAAAATCCATTTGGGGAACAGCGCTGCAATGCAGGGAAAAGCCTAATAATTCACGAATGATGTCTTTAAACTTGGCATTACTTAAGCTGCACTTGTTCAAAAACTTCTAAAGTGAAGGGTGAAGGGATTATTTCAGTTTTGACTGCAATCCTATGTGTGTGTGTGTGTGTGTGTGTGTGTGTGTGTGTGTGTGTGTGTGTGTGTGTGTGTGTGTGTGTGTGTGTGTGTGTGTGTGTGTGTGTGTGTGTGTGTGTGTGTGTGTGTGTGTGTGTGTGTGTGTGTGTGTGTGTGTGGAGGTAGTGGAAATACCATGAAGTCACCCTGGCTAAATAACATGAAGTCACTCTGGCTAAGAGGGTACTGGGCACTTTGTTTTGGCTCCATGCTACATCCTCATATGTTAAAGCTGGACCATGGAAACATGTCTGATCCTTAACTACATGCTTATCCACATGAATTTACACCTCAACACTTTTATGAGCTGCTTAACCACCTATTTGAAGGGAGACCCGGCCAAAATATACATCTGTGAGTTATGTTTTGTGTCGCTGACTCGCAGTCTGTATTTTAATGCCAAAAAAAGAATCTGCATTGTGCCGCTCCCATTTATGGAGAATACGAGCTACGTTTTGGTTCCACGTTCACACTGCAAAGGGAGAGTCAAAAGGAGGGAAAAACAGCACAGCACAAACCACAAGCAATCATGAGATACAGCCGCACTGCCACACATGTAATGTAGCCTAGATACAAACATGCACAATCATGCATGCACAGAACACAGATATGCAGACGCTCTGGCTCAGATTTAGACTTCATTTATTTTTCCTGTCTTTGTGTTGCTCCAGAAATTGTTGATACATGCAGGCCCGCCTTAACCTGCCATCAGGCCCTGGGGCTGATAGGTTTTGTAGGCCCCCTATTTAAACAACAAATCAAAGTCATTTACAGCCTCGGCAGGCTCTGTGATCGCACTTCTCCACTCTGCTCTACGCGCGCCTGGTCCTCTCCTCCAGATGAGTGACGTATCGGGCCTCCCTCATGTATTTGTCCGGTTGCCGTTGGCTCCCCTCCACGTAGCAAGTCCTCGTCGTCTTCTCCATCTCCTCCAACATCCCTCCTGTCTGTTTTTCCTCTCCCGCTACTCCATCGCTATCAGAACCAGACGGCCTACTTGGCTCCGAGGCCCCGCGGCCGGCACCGCTACTGCTCGGTACAGAACTCATCTGTCCTTCCTCCTCATCCTGGCCTGCAGGTTTAAAACAACCTGTAAGCTTCGGCATTTTTTGTAATAGCTGCTTGTCTCGAAACTCCTTTTCCCTCAACAATTTCCTTTCCGAGCGCCACTCTCAAACTTTTTCTTATCAAACTTTTTCTCCTAAACAACCTTCATCTGTCACTCAATCACTCGCAATTTGAATAAGTCACATGTGAAACATATTCTCATTCTGATTGGCTGTTAAGTGGTGCTCACTGACTGTTACTGAGTCATCATGTTTGAGAAAAATCTCTGGAATCCATAGATCTGATTGATTAGCGGAGCAAATGATCAAAATACTACGGAGGGAAGATATTTTCGTTTGGATTACTGGTCTGGGGAAAGCTCACGAGTGTGTGTTTGTGTATTTTTGCGTTTGTGTGTATTGTGTTTGTTTCCCGGGGAAAACACTCACGAGAAACACCGGCTGTTGTTGTGCCTGCTGTGACGTCAAGTTACTCCGTTCTCCGCTTGTAATTATGCCGTTACAAGCTTCAAAGTTGTATTTATCATCGGAATTTGCCGAAACATGTTTAATATTCTGAAAGCCAAGACTTTGTTTAATTGAAACCAGATGAAAACAAATTGTAACGGACCCTGCCGTGTTATCTATGATTACTATACGCCTTACATTCATAATGTCAGCCGGAGAGAGGGGGAGTGAGAGCTGTCATCTTCCCTTTACAAGCTTCAAAAATGTATTTATCGTGTGATTTTGGAAATAAAAGTTTCATATTCTGATAGCCAAGACTTTGTTTATTTAAATGTTTTTTTAAAACATCCGAAATAAAAAAGCTTTTTTTTTTTAATTAATTTTTTTTTTAAAACTTTTTTATTGGCTCATGATAGGCCCCTGATCTCCGTAGGCCCCTGGGCTTCAGCCCAGGTCAGCCCGTGCATTAAGGCGGCCCTGGATACATGGCATCAATACACCGCTGGATCTTTCTAACACACTGTTTAGAGAGTTTTTTTTAATTCTTGTGAAATCCTCTCACTCACTTTCGTATCTCTACTGAAAATACCACCGTCGCCGTGGTTGGAGTCGGAGATGACACTTATTTGGTGTGTGTGTGTGTGTGTGTGTGTGTGTGTGTGTGTGTGTGTGTGTGTGTGTGTGTGTGTGTGTGTGTGTGTGTGTGTGTGTGTGTGTGTGTGTGTGTGTGTGTGTGTGTGTGTGTGTGTGTGTGTGTGTGTGTGTGAGATCAAGCCTGTGCAGGGTCTACATATCACGCTGCACCTGTGTGCTGGCGGAAATGCAGCCCCCCCCCTTTACCGTCACCACAACACACATGCACAAACTCACACAAATACACGTTAGCCGCCTGTACTGTCTCATGTCTGTCTCTTAACCTTAATACTTGACATTTTCATTGTTGACACCACTCATTCGTTTTTTTATGTTGTGTGAAAGTTAGACAAATTAAATATTACAATAGATGCACTAGAAATTGTAAAAATAAAAGCTCAGAAAAACGACTTCATCATCATCGGATATGTATCAGTTTTTCTCTGTACACAAATACAAAAATGTTGTATACAATATTCCATCATTTCTACACTGGTGTATTATAACATACCTTCAGTGTTAACAGTGCATGGTCAAAGTATTACTTGGCTGTTTTTGGCCTAAACAGTAGTCAGACGTTTTCAGTGATAAAAGCGCTCTACCTGCAAAGCGCCAAACAGCAGATTAGCATAGTTAGCTAAATGTAGCCAGATACGTATTTTCCTCAGGAGTTAATAGAGAACAAAGCGGGGCTGAAAGAATATAAATGTAGGACTTACATTCATAAGTTGCTGCAAATAAATGTTGTTCTGTATGTTTCTGTGTATTTGTTGGATGTGAAAATTGGCGGCTTGCAACAATTAAAGGGGACCTACTGTATCATGCAAAATGCACTTTTTTATGTCTTTTATACATAAATATGTGTCCCCGGTGTGTCAGGGAACTCACGCAGCGTCAGAAAAATAAAACCCTCTCTCCTTTCCTCCGTACCCAAATCTCTAAAAACTTGGGAACAACGGAGCTGATCCAGATTTGCGTCCGATATGACGTAATATCAGAAATGTAGACCCACGGCACTATCAGAAACGTTGCTATCAGAAACAATGCCCGATTGTTTTGGACGTAATATGGTCGGTGCATGTTTACATTAGCATTGCTAACACTCAGAGCTAACCTGTACTGGAGAGCATGTGTGTGAAGAAGTAGGAACTAAAAAGGAACTCACCTTGTGGTATAACCCGCAAGAGAGAAAGCCTTTGAAATAATCCTTGATAATCCATGATATGGCGTTTCATCACGGCAGTATTTAGTTTAGACAGTAGCTGCCGGGTCCCGCATGAGCTCAGCCCCCTCCTTTTTTATTTGTTATCAATTTTTTTTAAAGCTTTATACCCAAAATCAGCACTTTTGAAACAGGAAGTGAAATAGAGGGATATGAGGCATCGCTAGAATGGGTGATCTGTTTGGTATTTTGAGCAAAACACTTCAGAGACATGTTTTTTATATATTTTTATATATCTGAGACCTATGCTTTTGCCTACAAATAGCATGATAGGTGACCTTTAATGATAAGAATGTATGTCATATTCAGAAATGGTTTCACTCGTATTTTGTCCATAATGCTGACTTTTTGCCGCTAATATTCTTCACCCCCCCCCCCCCCCCCCCCCCCCCGTCGTCAGATGTGTTTACTGTCTGTCTCGGTTGTATGTAGGCCAGGTTGACCACAGGGCTGCCGAGGAGGTCGCCAGGTGTCCCCCTGCCTCCAGCTGTGATCAGAAACACTCTCTGTGGTTTTTACTGAGAAAATGCCACACACACACACACACACACAAACACATTCAAACTGTATGTGACTGAGAGCATAGCCCATGTTTCACATCACAGTACACATACACACATCACATTATACATACACTCACATGGCACACATTACTACTTTATCAACATTACAACTTTTAAAATGACCTGCTTTCTATGGCCAACGTCACTCTGCAGAAAACCCAAAAGCACCTGAACACACCGGCACGCCTACAGTAGTAGCCCACTTTAATATGAAACGTACACTTTGGTTCATCCACAAAGCGGTTCATTATATGACATGTGGCTTATTTTACGGCAATATCTTCTGTGCTACACACATGTCTGTGTAAAGCCTGAGATGTTAAATGTGCAGGAAACCACAGAGACACTCGGCTCGAGCGCCACACAATGACATTTAACATCATATTCTCTCTCTCTTCTCTCTCTCTCTCTAACACACACACACACACACACACACACACGCACACACCATGTTGACATGTTTACAATAACCATGCTTAGACAATAATATTTAGTAGCTAAAATGATTTTTATGATCTCTTAGTTTAGACTGTTATCATGTTATCTAGCTAATTAGCCGTAATGTCAGTAGTTTTGTAAGAATTTAGTCGTTAACTAAAGTAATTCTCATCGTCCACATTACATGAGGTGTGTACAGGTTAGATATAGCGATGTGTTGGAAGACAGATGACCAGCTACACTTATCTGTGTAGAATATCATGATGTTGTAAATCAGCGGTGGAAAGTAACCATGTGAATTTAAAAGCTGTTGAACTTTGCAGCAACCTCAAAAGATTCTTACTGACCGGTGTTCTCAGTTTCATTTGATTCAACATTAAGAACTATCACACCTGTTTGAAACATCTAATAGGTGCCAGACCTGCTCTAGTTTTCTGACTAGGTCAAAACTAATGTTGGAGAATATTTGACACCAGGCTGCACTAAATAACAAAACAGCAAAAGATGCTGACATGATCGTCGAATATGAGGTGATTCTCTTCATCCATTTCTTTACCAGCGTTAATGTTGTAAGAAAAACAGCTGAACCCTTTTAGTGTTTAATTCAGAAGCTTTCTCACTCAGGATTTTACAGAAACTGTTTTGCCTTTATAACCTCCTTTTCACGACCTTTATTTATCCACAAATGTTCTGCTGTGCACATCAGTTGTTTTTATGGCAACGTTCTACTTCTGATTTCACAGATACACACATTCAAGTCTGGTGCATTCAGTCTAATGCTGTTTAAATTCCTTCCTCAAGGGCTCAGCGAATGGAGTTCACTTTCAGAATTTCCCAGTAAAAAGAGAATGAAACCAGAGACCTTTTATGTTGTATTATTTGTTTTCAAAAGTCAAAGTCAACTTTATTGTCAATCTCAAAATATGTGTGTACAGACAGAAAGATCTAAATATTGTTTCCCACAGTCCCGAGGTATAAAATAACACATTAAAATACAAGAACACTCAATAATTACAAACACCCCACAAAATAACCGTTTACTTTATGACCACCACAGCTGGTAAACACAATAAAATGACTTGAAAGTTTAGTAAAGCAAAAAAGCATGTGATATCTTAAACCAATAGAGCAAAGCAACCTTATTCAGCTCACTATACCGTAATATGTGTTGCCGCGTGGACTCCTTGAACTCTAAATAACATGCAAAACAATAGGGTTCAAAGTAAAGAGTTAAAAAACCCTTCATAAAACAATAATGGTGTTCAGACAAATTGCTCACACAAAAACAAAGTGTGTGTTTTGGATGAATGTTAATAAGTTATAAGTTATTTTTTACTTTACACAAATGTATATTAAACTTAATACTAACAATGACTGTAAACTGCAATTTAAGTAAGTAGGCGATAAAAAAGTCATTTCTTCCAACTTTCAAGCAAACTCCATGTATAATGAAATCAGGACTGTTATAGGAACCACATGACTAAAGTGGCTGAAGAGTGAATAAACAACACAGCGGTATGTGTGTGTGTGTGTGTGTTTCACTCAGAGTATAAATATAGGGCACAGGAAAAGACGGAGGAAATGTTTGGCTGTTAATGCGACTCCACAGCCATTCTTTTCCAAGAACACTTCCTCTGCTTCTTCCAGCTCTGCCCTCTTGCTTTTGCCTGGAAAGTCGGGAGGGCACTATAACAGAAATCTTATAAAAGCTCAACGCAGTCTCATGGCATTCACGATTTGTAATCTATTGATTCGTGTTCACCAACACAATTTCCCCCTTTTTTTCGTGTTGCACAGCACGATTTTAAAAGCAATGTATTTCTACTGGTAATGTGTTTCGTGCCTGCATCGGGTCGTGGAAGACCGGAAGCTGTGTGGTTCATAAAAACATGTTCTTACTCAATATCAAGCCACAATTATTGCTTTTATTTTAAATCGTATAATTTCGGACTTTTGTTGTCGTCTGTGAGGAAAATAAATGGGGCTCAGAGCCTCAGAATACTGAAATCTGTATTTTTTTTATATTTTGTTCCTTCTAATTTGTTATTCTTTTCAAAATAACACACTGTTATTTACTCACCAATAACACACAATTATCCTTGCTTTTATTTATTGGTTTCATTCCATAATCTCAGGCTTTTTTGGCGTCCGTCAGGAACTGAATTTCAAAATAAAAATAACCGGAAACAGACGTAGGCCTCTAGGAGTTTAGGATGGCCCAAGACACTACACTACCCATAATAAGTAGTAATAAAGTATATTCATTACTCGTTATTCTCTACTAATAGTTAATTAAAGACTGTATAATGGCTATTTTGCACATCCCTTTCAAGATTTCAACATTTTCAAAGGTTTAATGACATATCATATACACAACTACGGTGTAGTTATGCAATGAATGGAAATCTTGGGTCACAGGTTCCTCAACAGCGCATTACAAGACATCTATCAATATGTGTGTACCTCCACCATTAAACTGTCATATTCTGCACATTTCTTATACTATCTACATACATAAGAGTATAATTCATATGTATAATATCAGTTAAAATAAGTGCTTCAACATAATTAACATTGCAGGAAAGCAATATATTAGACGTTAAGTACTTTGTCAGGCTTAATATTTATCTGTAGATAGATAACCTCAAAGTTTTTTTCTTATTTAAAAGAATCAGTAATATCAGTAATATCTTTAAAAACTACAAGTCCTTTTATATCATCTGTGCACCGTTATGGTGTAAATATAACCTATCTATGAATTAGATCAAATGTAAAAGTCAGCCGAATTAGTGTTGATACTGCAAGGAGACGTATTGTGTGAAGAGAAATTGAAGATGTTGTTTAATTGTTGATATATTTATGATCCACGTCAAGTATTCAGTTTCGGCGGCATTTCTTCCAGTTTTTCCAAAGGTCTTCTCATCAGGGCTCTATAAATAAAGAACTACGGCAGATCTGTAATATGTAATGCAGCCGAACCGTGTATTACAATGCCGTTATGTGATGACTTTCAAAGACAAAAGCAAGAACACTCGGAATTAAGTATTATTTTATTATTTTAAATGTTTTCCGGATTTCATATCATATAAACACCAAATCCCAGCATGCATTGCGGCTAAAACATCCAATCAGCGAGCTTAAACCATAGCTGAGGATCTTGGGTAATCACTTGAAATGCCTACGTCTGTTTCCGGTTATTTTTATTTTGAAATTCAGTTCCTGACGGACGCCAAAAAAGCCCGAGATTATGGAATGAAACCAATAAATAAAAGCAAGGATAATTGTGTATTATTGGTGAGTAAATAACAGTGTGTTATTTTGAAAAGAAAAAATTAGAAGGAAAAAAATACAGATTTCAGTATTCTGAGGCTCTGAGCCCCATTTATTTTCCTCACAGACGGCAACAAAAGTCCGAAATTATACGATTTAAAAGAAAAGCAATAATTGTGGCTTGATATTGAGTAAGAACATGTTCTTATGAACCACACAGCTTCCGGTCTTCCACGACCCGACCGGAGAAAAAGACGTGCTGCAGGCACGAAACACATTACCAGTAGAAATACATTGCTTTTAAAATCGTGCTGTGCAACACGAAAACAAGGGGGAAATCGTGTTGGTGAACACGAATCAATAGATTAAAAATCGTGTTGGTGAACACGAAATGCCATGAGACTGAGTTGAAAAGCCAAGATGTTTTTCTTTCCTCTTTTGAACAATATCCAGCTGAGAAAGAGAATGGAAATGTGTAATTAACATTTGTATTTAAAAAATGTATAAAATGTTCCTCCTGTTCCACATGAATCACCCAGCTTTGTAATAACATACAATACAGTTATTAGTCAGTCTTAGCATGCTACCGTTAACAGTAAAGGAGTGACTAACACCTCCTGAGTGTTACATCCAGGGGCGCCGCCAGGGATTTTGGGCTTCATGAAAAGATATCACATTGGTTACTTAAACATTTTTCTCTTAATGTTCTAAAATAGTTTGGGCCCCTGTCAGTCACGAGCCCTTAGAATCGTCCTAACTTTTCACCCCCTTACGGCGCCCCTGGTTACATCTGATTAAACGCTGGTTTATTGACGTTCTGTATGTATGTATTTTCTCTCTGTCTCCACCTTCAGCTCTGTGAGAGCAGAGATTGTTATTTTTGCCCCATGGAGGACCTGAGAGCAGAGAAACATCCAGGGGCCGTGCAAGTGTTCCTCACATTCTGAACCGAAAACCACATGGTGGGTTTAACCCTAATGACATCTGCATGACTTGCATAAAAGGGAATCCAACGTCCAATCTAGATAAGTGGGCACAGAATCAATAGAAAAGAGGGGAAAAGGGTCTTCTCTCTTTCGCCCTGCAGGCTCACAGGCGTTCACATTACGGATCCCACTGCATTGTCCTGGTTTTTTGTCTTCTCATCGTGACTGACTGTTTAGTTTGAAATAAAACTCTCTCTCTGTCTCACACACAGAACGAGATATGCTCACAGAAAACAACACGCCCTTGTTATAACTGGAAAGTCACAACTGACATCTCTCTGCAGGCGGCTCTGGGCCAACTGAACAGACTTACCCCAAGCTGGAGCGCAAAAATAAAACACCTCTCATTATGCCAGGGTCATTCTGAGTAAAACACACACAATTACATTTCATACACAGTCTGACGCAGAAGTGGAATGTAACACTTGTGTACTATTTGAGTTTATTGTACTTTACCATTGTATAATACTTTAGACTTTAACTCCACTTCAGTTTGGATACAGATTTTCTACTTTTTACTACACTATATATATATATATATTGTGATGTATATCACAACTTTACTTTGCGTATTCACATTCCTATTAAGAAGTAGTTTAAAAAACAAACCTTTCTGCTGCAACATTAAAATGATATACTCATTACTGCATCAATAATGATAATATAATATATTGTTAAATGGGGAATTCTGAATGATACATTTGTTGTGCTTTATCCAGATTTGATTGCAGCTCTATAACTTGTAACATTATAAACTGGTGTAACACTCATCTTGAAGATTTTCATTTAAATAAATCTACGTTGGTTTGACTGATTGGTTTTGGTGGCTAGAATCCACTTCAAGACACTGGTACTTGGGTACCATGCTGTGAATGGATCTGGCCCTTCCTACATCCAGGACATGGTTAAACCGTACATCCCAGCACGTGCACTCCGCTCTGCATCAGCCAAACGACTCGCTGCACCCGCACTGCGAAGGGGACCCAGGTTCCCATCAGCAAAAACACGTGGGTTTGCTATCCTGGCTCCAAAATGGTGGAATGAGCTCCCCATTGACATCAGGACAGCAGAAAGCCTGCACATCTTCCGGCGCAAACTGAAAACTCATCTCTTTCGACTCCACTTCAAGCGATACAATTACTAACAAAGCACTTATAGGCTATAGGACTGGCTTATCTAAAGCTAGTTGAGTAGCACTTGAAATGTGTTGGCTCTATGAAACCTGATGTACTTATATGATTCTGTTTTCTTCAAGTGTGTATCTTCTTGGTCAAATGCACTTATTGTAAGTCGCTTTGGATAAAAGTGTCAGCTAAATGTAATGTAATGTAATGGAGGCATTCCCTGGAGAAATCCCAATCTCTGGAAGAAGAGTTCCCAAAACACACTTGCAATTATATCTTTTTGTAAAGGTTGCTGCCAAAAGGAAGAAAACAAAGATTGTTAAGATTGTAACTTTAGTGAAACATTTCAATACTCCTTCCACCACCTACTCACTGTCTATCATCAGTCCACACATGTGCTGCAGTATCATCAATCTGATAATATGAGGACACCGCCCGTTAGTATTTTTACCCGCATTGACAGAAATAAATGAATTTGAAGTACACCCAATTGTGCTTGTACACTGCAGTGTATATATATATGTGTGTGTGTGTGTGTGTGTGGACATCTTTATCTGGTACTCACAAAGACTAGTCTCTGCCTCACCCTAAAACAAAGTCATTCTTAGAAGGTGTCCCGGTGTTACCCTGTTCACTGAGGGCAGAGTCTGGTACACACAACAACCAGAGTACAAATTAAACTTGGACTTTGTGCATTATTTTTTATCACGTCTTTTGTCACATTATGTACTAGTAATTGTGACTCTCTTGACATGTTTGGATTTTGGAATCACATTAAGTTGAGTACCCATTTATAACTTTAAAGCAACAGAGTGTCTAAACAAGCCGTAAACAAAGCTTATAGAGCTTATAAAGCTGTTGTGGCAAAAGCTGTATTTTAACACTTCTGGCAATCCAAAGTGACATTCACAATGTTTTGTGTCCACACACAGAATGCCCAATGTCTAACATTCACTCAACTTTTAGCTCTTTTTTAGACTACAGCAACTCCTGAAGGAAATAATCCGGATTTTTAGATAGATAATTTATTGATCCCAATTTGGGAAATGTTTGCATTGCAGCAGCATAAAAAACACAAGGCGATGTACATAAGAGAAACTAAGACACAGAAATAAACAGTTCAATATATTTCAGAAATGGAAATAGCTTCTGAAAAGCTTCCTAAAGTCACGATTAATTTAAACTTGCATTTTGTGATGTCGCTGAAATCTTTTTTTAATTCTGGAATTTAAAAGGCCAAGATGATTTGATCATGATATTTTTTTTTTTTTTTTTTTGCTAGTCCCTCACTTTATTCACCTGCTCTTGAGCACTTTGCATGTTGTGTGCAGAAGGTTTTTAGAGCCTTTTCTTCTAAAGCAGCTGCCTGCTGTTGTTGGGGGGAAAAGCTGATGGGATTAAAACTGTACATTTGCCTAAAATCAAAACAATGAGCTGAAAGGGGCTAAAGTGCTCTGTAGTGCTGAGGGGCACTGAAGACTCCCTTTCACATCGCACATTAGTTCCCTGGCCAATTGATTGTATTGAAATATTTATAACTGAATACTTAAAGGACATGTGGATTTATTCAGCTATACACCAAAATGTTAAGGAACTAATTTAAATCAGCAGAAGGAAAACTGAGATTGAAATGAATATACTATACAGACAGGTTATAGAGGGCAAACGTGTGCAAATCAGTGCCTTTTGATTGAAAAACTGAATAACATGAACACAATGTGGCCTGCTTTATTACTAGAACCATTTCACATATGAACGACGTGCTGAATTTGATGTTCAACTTTACACGCCTGAATGATGTCTAAGACTGCTTCTTGTCAGTAATGCTTATGGGAGGTAATGCACAGCCAGAGATACATCCAATGTGGAAACGTACAGGGTGTTCCGTTTCTCCTTGTCCTGTTTTGAGATAAAGCAGGCAGAAACCCTCACCTAAGGGATTTTGCTGCAACCAGAGCCTCTTTCCTCCATCTAACCTCGTGCACAGACGCAACGGCTCAGCAGAGCGCACCCTTATCAGCAGGCTAAAGACGCTCCTCTGCTCCGTACCAGGGCTGACAACTAACTGTCGCGCAATGACTGGATCTCTGATAACCTTTTCTTTGTTCCTCCTGCATTTCACCACTGGTGCAATCTTGCTTCATACTACAGGCAGCCAGAGATGTGAGCTGATGTGAACTCCAATCTTTTCCGACATATTGAACAGATATATCTTCAAGAAAGGCTGCTTTGTGTGGTGTGTGTGTTAACCAGCACTGTTACACGCACAACAACATTGTGGTGAGGTTGTCCTTCCTTAGTGACCTAAATGAAATTAACTGTTTCTGACTGCTGCCAGTTTTGAATCAGAGAGGTCATGGGTCAATGCCCATTTAATAAGAGACAGTGCCCTCTGGTGGCCACATTTTAAAGCTGATCAAATAACACTTTAAAAAGGAGACAATTTAAAAGAAAAAGAGAAGTGTATTTCTGATTTATAGGAAGACAAACACCCAATATTTTCAGTTTCAACATGTTTTGGATATTTTGGCAGACCTAAACTGCAGAGTCCCGTTTGTGTGGGCTGGGGACTGTGTTGTGTGTTATTGCCCACCTACGTGTATCTCTCCTCATTGAGTGTTTGAGCTACATTTTGTTAATCCAATAAAGGCAAAAATACAATTCAAAAATAAGATCATTCATCCATAGAATGTCATATCTATAACCTTGTTGTACTCAATGACAATTCAGTTTCAACAACAGAAAAATAATGGCCATATTTTCCAGAAAAAAAGACATCTTGAATATATTATGCTACCTTTGAGATGAATAAAGTTCTACTTTTGTCATAAATTGGATTTCTTTGCAAACATAGTGCACATGTTCAGGTGTAGGTATTCACACAATTTCTCCCATTTCCTCACAATACATGTCAAACGTGTTCAGAAAGTGTTTCAGTGGCACACAACAACTCCTTTGTTACCGTTTTGGGGCTGTACTTGAATATTTGAGCACACTTGTTTTTTCCATCAATATACTGTACCTTAAAGAGCTGTTCAGAGACAGTAAGCAGCAGCTGATGAGCAATATCCACAAGCTGTATTTAATGGTTATCTAGAGACACATATGAAAGATGTACTGTATACATTCAAAACAAATCACACAGAAGCCCACTGCTATGTACAACTGTTTATTTTTGATTTGCAAAACATCTGACAAAAATAACATTACATAAACACCAATTTATAATAGAAAAAGAAGATCTTTGAAAAAAAGAGGCAAAAGATAAATTGCAATTACATTAGAATTTAGGTGACAACTTTTATTCGATAATTGGAGCCATACCATGCTGACCTACACAGGCAGTTAATGGCTAATAGATTCATAAGTATGCATGTGTTACAAGCCATACATTAAGTGCTTTTGTTGGATCAGGCATTTTAATTCAATGTGGCAATATTTGGGTTCATAATATAGGGTGAAAATACAATGCCAATTTCAAATGTGACTCATTAGAGAAGATCACTACACATGGCTGACTAAGTACTATTTAAGAAGCCAATCTCACACTTTGGCAACTTTCTCATTCAAATTACACTGGGGAACATCTGAAGCCCGCTTCATTAACACCTTCCCTGCATTTACAGGGTTTTAATATGGCACACAGCTTGGGGGGGCAGGTGTGACCATGGCGACATTGTTCCTCAGTATTCACTGATCAATAAAAATGCACTTATTTCATTCAGTGTTTACCTGAAGCAGTTTGACATGAATACGAAATAACTTGGTTTAAAAATGCACCAAAGTGAGTAGTTGCTCCGTTAATATGATACTACGATCTGAAAGTATTTCCCCCAATAAGCACCACTAAGTTGCGTTTCAATGACACACTATTTCGATGAGGCTTGTCGCGCCGCTGAGGGCTGACTTTTGGACGATGCCTGCATCAAGTTGCGTCAACACGCAACTTGGTGACGCTCCAGATAAAAGCAGCATTGCATGGATACTGAGGATTTGTATTTCTCCTAGATTCCGCTTGTTAGACCAAACATCGGCAGGGAATGATGAAGGGAGCAGACTTTAGGACAGGAGGAGAGGGTATAGGGGGAAATGACGGGGGGGGTTAGAGGGACAAGGGAAGGATGGCGTACTACAGAGCAAAGGCCGTGCTAACAGTACCAAGTGGAGCGCAAACACACCTCCCTCTTCTCCTACTGCCACAAAGTCTCTCAGCTTGTTCCTTCTTCGCAGCTGCATTCACTCCACAAAGTGCTCCTCTGCACTGTGTCCTTAGGAACCGTAACCATGGAGGTACATATCAACAACATGGCAACCAGATTTATTGCATCTGATGTTGATAGATATCTTAAAGGTCCCCTATTATACTGTTTTTCATCAATATATTATAGGTCTCAGATATATACAAAACATGTCTCTGAAGTGTTTGGCTCCAAATACCAAACAGATCATGCATTGCAGCATCCCATAAACCCCTCTGTTTCAGCCCTGTTTCAAAAGTGCTGATTCTGTGTCTGTTACTTTAGATGAAAACAAGGAGCCACGCCCCTCTGAGAGATATTTGGTTTAAGAGAGCACAATGGTGCTCTAGGAGGAGATTCGGGTGATAAGGTGGGGGGGGGGGGGGGGGGGGGGGGGTTGCCTTGGTTGGTGATTGGCTAATGGTTACACAAGCCAAAAAGTCGTTATGACATCATAAAGTGGCCAAAATCTGATCAGCTCATTTTCAGCCAGGTTGTTATATAAATGGATCAGGACAAAAAGTGAGCGAATCCTTTTTCCTGAAACGTTCAGAATCTCTTTCCACAGAGGAGACACATGTTGATGTATAAAATACATGAAAAAGTGGATTTTGCACAATAGGTGACCTTTAAGGACACAGAGGCAGAGGAGGGTGTCTTCTACTGGAGTGGATGCAGCCTCACCAGCCAGTCTGAGCTCCGTTAGTCAGAGTGCAGGCACTATATTAAAAACACTCCTGGTATTGTGTGCGTTAAAAAAAGAAAGAAGGCAATGCTATGTCCGAGAAGAAAAAAAACTGTACAAAAAAAATCTAAGAAAAACAAACAAACTATGAATGACTTCATTAGCTGGACTCTCCCAAAATCTGTGAGATATCTCTGAGGTAATCATTGAAGTATGACTCATTAGACAGCAATAAATACCAACATGAATACAAATATTACAAAAGTAAAAACAGAGGCAAATGCTTAATGCTAAAGCAAAAATTCTGAGCTAAAAGAGGTAGGTTTTTTAGGTAGATTATGGTGTACATCCATTGTGGACACTCCTTTTTGTAAGAACTAAATTAAGTTGATTCCATTACAATCCCTGTCCTAATTGGAGAGAAAAAAAACGGAAATAAAAAAGACTTGAGAGCCTTCGTGTGGGAGATCTGAACCGGACTGATACAGACAGGATTTGTAATGGCAACAGTTATACAAAAAACTTCAAAAATGTCTACGTACATGATAAACTGTAAAGCTTGCTGGTGATAGTGTACCATGAGTTGTATATTGCAGCTGTTGTTACTGTATTTTGTTGCCAATCTTGAGGAAAGACGGCCTCATCTAGTGTGTGGTAGATATCTATTTTCAACGACCTCAATGCTGCCTACCATGGTAAAGCCAAACAGGGACAATCTGGGGATGCACCATGTTTAGCTTGAACTGTATTTGCATGCTATGTAGTGTTTGAGGATTAGCTTGGGAACTTTGTCCCATAAACAACATGTATTCACATATTTACTGAGTACAAATGGGAGAAAAGAGGCGTTACTGACTGACATTTGCCTCAATTAGATGCATCCACAAGACTCTTCCTGTTTGGTTTTCAAAGCCAAAAGAGCAGCAACTCTTTTACCCTGTTCTTTTTTATGGAGGGAACTCTCCCTGTGGCACTTACAATGTTCACCAAACCTCCCGCTGTGTTAACAAATCAACACCGCATCTCTATCTCAACAAAACAATATAATCAAATCCATTTCTACATACAGGAAGTATGTATTCAGAGAAAATCTACAAGGAGACTTTTCAAAAACTTCAAAAGTCAGAGTTCAGTAACCAAGCACATCATGCCCCTCATCAAACTGACATTCTATACATACGAGTGGTACTGCCTAAAGACACTCCAGTCTCTACTTCTCAACGTCCAATCACTGTAGGGACACTTTTGCTTTGTGTGTGTGTATCTATATCCATATACAAATACACACACACCACATATTCCAAACTCATTATGATTAACTGAATTGTATTTAACTAATGAATATCTCCGCGTCCAGCGCTGACGGTCAGCTTGCAGAGTGTCACAGTGACTTGATGAAGAGTTGGAATAAAAAGTCACAGTGGCAGAGAACGGACATTAAATCCTATAGGTTTAAAAACTCATGTAGGCTGAACTAATTGAAAGCAACAACTTCTCCCAAAGCGGAGTTGTGGGAATACGTCCAGCTCAACGGCAAACACATGCGCTAACCCTGGTCTGCTCCCGGCCAATCACAGCAACCGTTTACGTGTCTTCTGTCACACAGCAAAAAGAAGACAAAATAATCACGTTTGAGACTCGCAAACTCTGTGCAAATGGCTTCTTTTAAGCCAAGATGCCTTCGGGAAATCATCTGAACACGGCAAGAATTCAACTTCTTTGGGGAATTGTGTTGAAATAAAAATTACATTGTATTTGATAGAATTTCACCATGCAGCAAGCCGTACATTACTGGCGCCTAAACCTAAGCGCTAAAATGCTCCTGGCAGTTTGGTTTATAAGCCATTAGATGCTGTTTGATGAAGTATAAGCCAAAGATGACTGACAGCACTTTGACAGCAGAGAGAAGGCATACGAGTTCCTTTCATTTACAAGCTTATCTGCCAAGAGCCCCGGATAAATAGCATATGAGTAAGAAGATTATATAATGAGGATATCCAAGGCTCTGGAAACATCATTTCAATTCACTGTAATAGATCAGGTGTATTATTGATCTATATGGCTTATATTAGAGAGCAGCACGTTATGTTACGCTTGTCCTCTTTCTGAAAAGAAACCTTGGAAATTAGGCAAACACATCAACCCACCACTAAAAAAGATATAATTTGACTGAGTCAAATACACAAGCAATCCCTGTTTAAGCCATTTCTAATTCATTTTTACCAAAAGATCAAAAGAACATAGTGTCTCAGAAACGTAGGGATCGTGAATCAAATAAAAATGGGTCAATATTGTATTTGCATATATATTTCTGAAAAAGTTGTCCTTGAGAAATATCTATGTAGCCCTATGTACAGCGGCAGACATATGATATAGCTGATATTTACAGAATGCAGCCACTAGAGGGCTGCGCAGCATACATCATCTTACAGGAGGGCCTGGGTGTGGAGCTGCGCTGCCAGGCCCTCCGACATTCTACAAAATCCATTTCCCTGTCAGAAACGAAAGGGGTGTGATATCTGGGTCTGAAGCAGCTTCCCTAGCTCTCCGCCCACAGAGCTCACTGTTTACTTAGAAGGAACAATTCATGGAATTGTTTTTAAAGGTGATTATGGCATTAAAAAAACAAACAAAAACATCCATTGCAATTACATCAGTATATATATATGCCAATTCCAAGTATGGTATGCAGCTATATATTAACAAGACAGGCCCCTTGCTTTGGCCTCAATTTACTATTCCAGTTAGATTTGGCATCTTAGCCCTTTAAAATCTGTGATAATATAGATAATCAATACATAGGCTTGCGTAAAAGGTGGAATAACAGTGCTTAGGATACGTGTGGTAGTAATTAACTATTTACAGGGAAACAAACAATTAAACAGAAAGAGGAAGAAAGAAAAAACAATTTCAAAAAAGAGAGTCTGAAGCCATAATGCCGGCTGGGTTTGATTGACAGTTAGCAGTGTAAAATATCTAAAACATTTAGTGGCTAATTCTCACCTCAAGACCAGGCACCCCAATGTCCCATCAAAACCTCACTAAATGACAGACTATGTTCTGTACTCTGCAGTATAAACCTAAAGAATGACAGTTTCCTTCATAGGCTGTGAGGCTAGCATGTCGAGTGGCTGCATGCGTGAAACGAGCCATGAAGCAGCAACGGTTATTTTTAGGTACTGGAAGCTTTTTCAGAAAGTGGACTACACCTTTGGCGAAAGGCAAAAGGCATGCGTTTGAATTGTATACAGTCATATATATATATATATCCGCTGCCTTACAGAGAAGTAGATGAAAAACCAAAAATAAAAGTTCTGAACCATTAAAAACCGTTTGCACTGAAATGTCATGCATCCTGTATCTAGCTTTGTGTCAAAGTAACTGTTTCACTTAGGTGGCGTAAAACAACCCAAGTAAAACAAAGAGGTAGCTCAACTGAATGGCTAAAATGAATAACTGAGTATGTTTGTTGTGTTGATGTGTGCATGCCATGTACACACACACACAAAGTCCAGGCATTTGAAGCAGCGGTTTGTTGATTTAAATACAGACAAAGACACTGCATATAGGCAGAAGTTGTATGAATAGTTAAATGTGTATTATATGAAGTCTCCTTTGTTTACTACATCCCCTAACATCTGCTTGCTCTCCATACAACCTTGCTCTTCATGCCAAGATAGGCTTCTTTAGACAAGACGCACATGAAACCACACATCCCAAACACACACACATCTCTTTCTCTCTTCCACTAGCTTCACACTCCACACCTCCATTAAGTCGCTCCAGCACGCTCTCTCTCTCCATTTCTACCCTAAGAGGGTCTCCTGTCTCCTCTCCACCGTAGGGGGCTCAGAGGGTCTAGGAGACCTCGCTGCCGAACACCTCCAGCACCAGCGGGGTGAGCTGCATGCTGTGCTCCGGCTGGAAGGAGAGAGAGCGGTACTGCTTGGAGTGCTCCTCGTTGAGGCTGCGCAGGTCCGCCAGCTTCTGGATCATCCTGGCGTAGAGCAGCCGTTCTCCTGGGTGGTGCAGCTGGATGTAGGCCTGCAGGGTCTCGGACAGGTGGTCTTGGAGGGCCTCGATCCGAGCGTGATCCTGCACACCTGGGCGGTCTGCAGGAGAGGAGGGGAGGGGGGGGGTGTCTTTAGATATTTATGGCTGTTACGCAAGCTAAAAGCCACCTAAAATAGCTGTTACAATTAAAAACTTAATTTGAAAACTAATGCTTTAAGTGTTTGTCATTGTAGTACAATGTGACCATTTTAACTTCTTCAATTTAAATACATATTTGTATTCTATTTTATCTTCAAATTGGAAATGTTCACTTCTTTTGTGAAATATCTTAATTCTATATTATCTTCCTATAAATTTGTATGTTTATATAAATATTTAATTGTCCTTCGCTTCAAAGTGAAGCAACGGTCACAAAACCACATTTCCCCTGGGATAACTAAAGTATTCTGATAGATTGTGTTTAGAATGTAATAATATTTGTGCCACTAAAGAAATCCTAGAAGTCAAAACGTAAAGTAACATCAAATTGCCTGATCTTTCAGTTTTCCTTCGGTTCTGGTCAGGTGGCGAGCTAATTTTAGATCAGAGAGAACACATCTAATAAATAATGAGGTGGCTCATATTCAATTCAAATATCCACTCATGCGGCTTTCACACCAGCGCTTTTCCCTTTCTAGCTCCGAGCTAGAGCTTTTCTGGTTCAGCTCCGGTTTCCCTTTTCTGCTCCCGCTCTGTTCACACCGCCCAGAGCCCGACTGGGTGCTGCCGCTGCTGCGTCATGACGTCACCGTTTACATCCCTGATTTGCTCCCCAACGGCATTACGGCGCTCACAACAACAACAACTGCGTCGGGTCGATGATCGTGTTGCTTTTAATCACACTAAGCCAGATTAAATTAAATAACGACTTCTCCAACCTTATGCTTTTCTCCAGAGTGCCGTGGTTCATTGTTTATTAATGTGTTTCTGCAGCATTTACCGACCGCTGCAGTGTTGGCTGCTCTTCCACGGGAGTTTATTCTCCCGTTAGCTCCCGGTTAGCTCACACTGCAGCGGCCGCTCTAAAGTATTCACTGTCCGACTCACACAAGCAGCTGATACATATCCCCAGTTCCCCTTAGCCTAAGTGAATGTGTGTCAGTCTGAATTGACGCTGTTTGGTATCACAACGCTGTTATGAAAGTTTCTCTGGTATAAAATGGGTGATGTTAGCATAGCAACCGAAGCCAAACTGACTAGGCCTACTTGCTATTGCTATCCTATTGTGGCATAAACCGTTTTCTACAGGCACATTTTACCGGCGTATTTTTATTATGATTCTACTTGTGATAGTCGGACACGACAACCTCTGCAGCCCATGTATTGATTCCATCCGATAGCTGCTATAATACAAAACAAAACGTCTGCCTCTCTCCACAATGATCAATAACAATGAACGGATGGTCAAAGTAAGGTACAAATAAACAGAATCACACGAAGCCTGGTTAGTGTTGCCTGACTTTATAAATTGTGTTTATAAGCAATACTGCTTGTAGGCAGGCATGACAGTCGACCCATGTTCAGGGGAGGAGGGTTTAGTTTCCTGCACGCCTCGACGTAAGAGAGACGTAAGCGACGCCACCTCTTAGCTCCGAAGCTCTTGCCTCTAGACCGACACTTTTTTGGAGCTGGAAGTGAACCGGATTCCGGAGCTAAGAGCCGGCGCCGCTGCGGTGTGAACAGGAAAACCCGGCGCTTTTCAGGCTCGCGCTGGTGTGAAAGGGGCAACACACACACACACACACACACACACACACACACACACACACACACACACACACACACACACACACACACACACACACACACACACACACACACACACACACACACACACACACACACACACACACACACACACACACACACACACCACACACACACACACACACACACACACACACACACACACACACACACACACACACACACACACACACACACACACACACACACACACACACACACACACAGGTCCCAAAGAACGCTTAGATCTGCACGTCAACGTGATTCAGGATGACTGACAGATATCTGAACCTGCTTGAAATCATCTCTAATTACAAATATTTAATCTTGTTCAACAAAAAACCTGTAATAAGTATATTCTCTATAGGAGGAAAAGAGGCAAACGAGATCACTCAAACACTTAATCGTGACCCCTCTATACGTTGGCTCCGCTGCAGTCAGACCTACCAGGAGAGAGCAGGCAGATGGCCATCAGCATCACATGTTCCTCCTCCTGCAGGTTGAGCTTCTTCAGGCCCACCTGGAACTTCACCAGCGGCTCCAGCAGCTCCAGAGTGTGTCCCGCTGCGAAAACACGTAACACATCATTACTGAGTGCAGCGTATAGAATCACCAGAGGAGACTGGAGGGACTGCGGATGGAAATTAGCTCAAAGCTAAAATCCGGCATATTTACACTTGACGCATCTTTTGTATTAAGTGTTCATTAGTGTGCATTGTCCCTGCTAAATAAACGATTAAATGAAATGAAATACGAGATCACATAAGAAAAGCCCTCCAGGGAAACCATCCCGCTTTCTAATTTTCTGAGACGGGAAACGTCTTTTCTGCTGTTTTCATAAAGAACTCCTGCCTGAGAGATCCTTACAATCAGCTCATTTGAATGTGGATCCGTGTTCAAGCCATGTATGAGGTTTTAAATATAAATACATGAAAACACTGAAGAACTGGTAAATCTCCTTTCCTCTTGTTATGGCTGCTGCTGTGTGATCAACATCAATGCTTTCTGAGCCCTGACTAAATGGTGCCTGTAATGAACTCAATAACTATGACATGCTTTGTACTGTGTCTTATTAGGGCAAAGTATTTGTACGATAGACTAATGCAAAATATTTGGTTTTTTAAATGTTTTGTTTAAAAAAAAACTAATCTTACTTTCTGGAAATAATGTTTTACTATTGTATTTGATATTTGTAATGATACGAAGCAGTAACTATGATGAATAAAACAAATCTGAAATCAATAAACTGGAACCAGGAAAAAAGATAATGAATTGTAATTGTGTGTCGGAGAGAAACACTTTATTGAATACTTTTATATCTTTTTTTGTAATACTTTCATATTTTCTGATTAGATATTGTGCATTAAACATTCCTGTCATGTCCTCGTCAGTTCCTTCAGTGATATTTTAAGAGGAGCAGCACAGAGCTGCTTCTCGGCTGCAGACAGTGGTTGTTTTGTGTGTTGCGCAGGTCAGGAGTGACATTCTTTGCTTGATCCCAGAGAGAGGGGTCTTGTTTGAAAGGCAAATGAAAGCCTTGCCCACAGGGGCCTCTGCGGATATGTAGGACTGGTTTCGCAGAAAGAACGTATATTAGCATCCTCTTTCCTGTGGGTGTGTGCTCAGGCAACTGCCAGTAACCTTTCCAGTACTCCCACACTAATGATCTGGTCACTATCTTAACACGGGGCCACTTCCTCCAAGCTCTGAAAAGAAGTGTTAATGTGTAACGTGTGCGTCCTTTCTTCAGCCAAGCCGAATGAGCCTGAGAGCGTGCGTATGCATAGCCGAACGGTACACGTGGCGTAGTTAATACTGACCTTTGGTGACATCGCTGACCTGGTATTTAAAGTCCGGCCCACCACAGCTCCAGGACATGTCTTCCAGGTTGAAGCTCTGATTAGAGCGCAGCATGATCACCTCGATAGCGCTGGACTTGAGCAGGGCGATCTGGTCCTCTGCAGTCAGCTCCCTGCGGGGAACGACATCACTCAAGTTAGTGAACCATATATAGTTAATTATTAAATACATAGTCCTTAAATAACCTTTATCATGCAGTACTGGGCACGTTTCATTTGATGGTTAAGAGATCGGGGTAAACAAGTGAAGATTCTGTAATATGTAATTAGCTGTGATTCATGTCAAAGGGATTTCACTTATCAACCAACTGGAGTATCAAGGTCAGTCGCTGTCTTAAATGTTTATCAAATACGAGCTGTGCTGGAAGACAAAAACATTCAAAATATTTCTTTCTGTCTGCTTCCTCCCGCTGTGATGGGTCCCCGTGTATGGAAAACCCATTTGATAAACATAAATCACGCTGTTTCAAGAGTCCTCACTGTCACGGTCAAATCCGGCGTCTAGTAATATTAGGAAATTTCTTCTTCTTCTTCTTTTTTTTTTAATTAAAGTCGTGAACTAGCAAGAGACATGAGCTGAAGCCTGCAGGTCTTCAGGGGAGGTCTGGGTGTTTTCAGTGCTTAGGGAGCAGATCATAAGTGGACAAACATTCCAGAGGTAATCCAAGTACATCCATCACTCACTGCCAGTGGGAACGACAACTTTCAGGAAATACAGGCCCCGACTCGTTTTAGCCTCGACTTTGGGGTGACCCCCGAGACGCTGAGCGCTTGTCCCTGTCAACACACCGAGAGACAAACACGCTGAAAGATAGCAGCTTCCATGTGTGGAAGGGGGCGGGGAGCAGGGAAACAATGTTGTTATATTGCCTTTACAGTCACAATAAAAGGGTCGTGTTTGCCACTGGTATATGATCCTTTACTGTTTTCAAGGTTATATTGCAACTCAAACCTTTATATCTCTTCATTGGCCTTGTGCAATTCAAAATAAGAAATTTGAATTCCCAGAAATAGATCTGTCTACGTGCTTAAAACCTGTTGTGATGATCAGATAACTGTGTGTCTCCCTCCAAAAGCAGGTCAGTGAATCACCTACTAACATACTAAAAAGGGCCGAACAGTACGCAGGACAACAAGTCCTTGGCAAATGTACAACCTTGAAGGAACAACACAAAATAAAAACATTTCCCACAATGTGTCAGTTATCTGTAAAATACAGTCCATCAGTAATCTCTGGCCTTTAGACCACAGCCATCACTGTGGCACAATATCGACTAATCAGGCAGAAAAACAAGTAGGTGTACAAAGTCTTCCACACACATTTTAGGTAAAGAGTCACGCAGACATGAACATTAAAAAAAAATCTAGACAAGTAGTTCTGAATATTTTGTCTGGGCGTTTTTGTTATTACTAATATTTTCAAGAAGTCCTCACTGGTTAAGTCAGTGGTTCTCAAACTTTTTCTGTCAGGCCCCCCCTTTGGAGAAAAAAAAAAGTCGGGCCCCCCCAACACAAATAGTCACGCTCAGTGGCGGCGCCAGAGATTTATTTTAGGGGTGCTGTGGGGTAGCTTGACGTTTCATAGAGGGTGCTCAAACATTTAGGGTTTCCCCATTTAATGTACCGAATTTTCTACTGCAACACTCCCCACGCAAACACACAATGTACCCGCGACTGTTACAATGAAGGCTCGATAATCAGCTCACGGCATATAAGCAGGGGTAAAAGTGCTATTTTTATAGGTGGTGTGCGGACCTCACATAGGGGGGTCCGGGGGCAAGCTCCCCCGGGAAGATTTATTTTTAAATATTGAAGTTAAATGCATCAATCTGGTGCACTTTGAGAGCAAAATGAAGAGAGCTATGGATACATCTCTCAACACCCATATGAAACAGAACTGTAAACAGATTTACTTTTTCTTTATGGATATTTTACAAATCAACCTTTTAAACTTTATTCTTGTTTTACTGTCATATAGTATTTCATACCTGTTTTTCATTTATTCTCTTATTTTTTTATAACTATAATGATCATATAAACGTGTGCCTCGGAAATAATTGTTTACATTAATGGTGATCAAAACATTTGAGACCCACTGAGATAATACAGAGTCCTTTAGCTCACTGAGTCTCTCAGTCTGACAGGAGAGGACTCTCTTCCACTTTGTTGTTGAAAAAACTCCGTTAGCGTAGCTCGCTAGCACCAGAAGCTAACAACAACGATCTCCAGTACCGGTGCACTCTCTCTCGCTCACGCACACAAAATGGCTCGTTCCACACACACACAGAACCGAGCTTTAATGAAACACAGAGACCCAGACGTAATAGTACTGTACTGCATCATATTATTTTCGAATCAATAATTTTCAAATTTATGATTTTTTTTTTTTATAACAATTGTTCCTCCTGGTCTCTCGCGCCCCCCCCTGGCATGCCTCTGCGCCCCCCACTTTGAGAACCACTGGGTTAAAGGTGGGGTAGGTAATCATGGAGGAACCAGCTCGAGTGCGCTAGAATTTGAAAATACACAGCCGGAACAAATCTGCCACTTCCTTACAGAGCCCCTCCTCCAACACACACAAACGCGCACATGACCAATGAGGGCACGAGATAAGTTTGTGCACAGATGGAAGGCTGACAGGCAGGTAGGCCATCCAGTTATTTTAGCCGGGCCGGCTAAAATGATTGGTCGTGCTTTTTACAGCACTACGGCTTCCAGTGATGACATTTTTTTATGGATTTTTTGTCAAAGCACTTAAGATATTCATTGCTATCAGGATGTTAAGAGCATTCCATGGAATATAACAAAAAGTGTATTTCGAGCCGGTTCCTCAAACTTACCTACCCCACCTTTAAGTTGAGCTGCTCTACTCTATAAACAAAACTAAAAAAACAACTAAGACAATCGGGAAGTCTTCTGCAAAAGCTCAGTAAATATGTACCCTCTTCTCTATCAATATGTCATATTGGTATGCCCAGACTGAATTGGCCACATGTCATCATCAATAGTTGTAAAGGTCAACTCAAAGAATGGTTGAGAAACAAACGGCCGTGTAATCACCGCTAAATGCACTTTAATACAGGGGTATCTCCTCTTGCACTTTATGTAGCTCTTGTATTTTCTCTTGCACTTTATATGTCGTTGCTGCTATGTTGTATTACCATGTCATAAACACTTGTGTATGCTGCTCTTGCTCTTTTGCACTTTTTGCATATCATGTATTTTGTTTTTGCTATGTTTGTAAAATTAAATTTTCTTAAATGTTTTATGTGAGGGACTGCGGATGGAAATGATCTCAAAGCTAAATCTGGCACTGTTACGCTTGACACATTTTAATGTTTTAAGTGTTCATTACTGTGCATTGTCCCTGCTAAATAAACGATTAAATAAAATGAAATGTCAGCTAACTGACATGTGTACTGGCCATCTTACAGTTCATTGTAAACCTGGAAAGAAAAAAATGTGTTGTCTGTCTCCGAGTCAAATTGTCTCTAGATAAGGCAGGTTTCTGTCTGTCTAACATCTGACTAATGCAGAGTGACAAGAGTCAAAAGTCTGTCAGACACAAACACAGGTATAATCCTGATAATCCTCAAAATATGCTAAAAACTCTTTAAATGGCACTCAAGCATACAATTATAATGTTACTTACTAAACTGCAGCACAAACTGGACATTCTTTTAAGTAAAAACAAAAAGTCTTAAATAAGTGCTTGAATACAGGATGTTTGTTTTAATTTAAAGTCAGATTTTTCACTGTTTTACCATAGTCTGTATAGCTTTTTCAAGTCAATAATGTGTGTTTATTATCTCTATAAGGAATTTCCCATCATCACTTTAGGGTAAGTGTTTTTTTATTGCAATCATTAAATCCACACTAGTACCTGAACCCGGGGATCATCTTGGCAAAGCCGATGACCTTCTGGATGCTGTAGGAGACCAGGTCAGCCAGGTGGGGCAGCATGGAGAAACTGGAGCCCTCCTCCTCGCTGGAGTCGGGGCTGCTGCCCTGCTCGTGGTACATCATCAACAGGTTGTTGAAGTTCATTTTGGTGTCTACTGACTCTGCAGCGAGCAAGATGAGGACAGCAGAGAGGAGGTCAGAAGAGAAAACAGAGGTCATTCACAACGCACCATGAAGTCACACTATTTCTTTATGAAAAGACACGCTCAGCGCTGAGAAAAACAAGAGAAATGATGGAACCGAGAGGGCCTGGTGATGGAAAAGGATCATCTGAAAATACACGAGGTCAGTAGGAGTGGGATGAAACTGAGGTGACAGCTATGACAACATGTGAAGCATGCAAAGCTTGCTGGGGTTGTTTTCAGTCATTTGTCTCCACTGAGTGTTGGCGGTAGGCCACGGGACTGTGTTCCTCGCTGTGTGCACTACATTAGTGACGGGTGCATTAATGAACTCATGTTTACAAGTAGGAGTCAGGTGTCGGGGATGGGATTGTTCACACAATTTCCTCTGGATTCTCAGTAAAGCAGCACAACAGATTATATATGCCAATTTGCTAACACCTGAACTGGAAAACACTGCCGTGTTAAATTAAGTATTAACTGATTTTCTCAAAACTGGCCTGACAATTGTGGGACAGATCACCTTGTATTTAAAGTCATTATTTGTGTTTAATACCTCAGTTACTATTTCAGTTAAGTGACAGCTTATTTTTGCTATTTTTAATATAAGATTTGCTGGAACTAGTTTGATTGTGACCCTGGACAGTCACAGTTTGCACTTGATTCAGACTGAAGCCTCCACGGTGTGTGACTCTTACCTGGAGAGTGACTGAAGGAGTCGGAGGAGGCATCAGACAGAGAGTGGAGGGAGGCCGCTCTGCTGGCACTACGCGTCACCGGACCCTCACGCACAGGGGGCTAAACAGCAGAAAAGTGGACGGAGAGATACGAGGATTATTAATTAGTCTAGTCACCAACAAAATGAAATAATAATAATAATAATAATCTTGGAATATTTCACAATTATGCTGTAAGAAAAAAGTGCATCTTCATTCACAATCTTCAAATACAGCCCACCAATTTGTGATTTTGATTCCCATTATATATAATATGAAGTAGAGTTTTGTTGAATATCTGTTGAAAAAATAAAACACAAGGATGAATTCTGATGCACTAGAATTACAGGTTAGAAAGGTCTGAGGTGTTTGAGGGTGATTTAACAGTTTCCAAAGGTTAACTGGACCGTGTGAGATGTGTGTGTTTACAATACAAAACATGACCCTTGTTGACAGGCCGTGGAGTTAAGCCAAAGCAGAAACATTTCTGATGTGAGCAAACAACAACACGAGTATGCTTTCAACAACATTAGCATGCTTTCAACCACTCTGTTGAAATGACAAGCATAATTGCATAATCGTTTATCTCTGTCTGTCAATATAAACCCTTAGAAGCTGAAATAAACGTGTCTACAAAATGTTAATATCATGATGAGTATATCTGAATAATCCACAAACCCTGAAGCGGCAGAAGTCAGTGTAGGAGTCGTCGTATGTTTTGTGGTGCGCCTCCACCAGCGTGGCGATGACATGGCTCTGTTCATCGCTCAGCCGGGGCCGCCGCGCCTCCTTCTCCGCTTCGCGCATCGCTTCCTCATCCTTCCTCCGCTGAATCAGGTCCTTCTTCCTCTGCACTTCCTCGTCTGTCAGAATGACTGAGGGGGCCAATATAAAAGGGACAAAGAGAGACAGAGAGTGTTAGAGTAAAACTAAACCTCAAGCGGGGTAAAAGCAGGGCGACTAGTGGGGAAAAATACTTTAGGACATAATAAATTGGTTGCGGTACACCACTTTTAAAGCTTTTCATTTTCATTTGATTTTTTACGACAGCTATGTCAATGTGACGTTAGGTTGTCAGGGCAGGGGTTGTTATTCTCTGAAAGAAGCGAATGGGAGGGGATGGGTCCATATGGAGACCCCTGCTGCAATGAACAAGTGAACGCATTGTCTCTGTTTGCTCCCTGTTGTTCTAACCACTGAATTAGCTTACAGAGACAGCCGAGTCTCAACAACATGCTGCTGTTTTAAAACGGCAATGCCACTGGCTCCTCTTAACAGTACAGTATATAACTAGGGATGGGTACCGAGCCCCGGTATTAAACGGGCCCCGGGGCTGAATTATTAAAGACCGTGGTACCGTTAAGCAAAAAGACTACAAAATGCGTCCATGATTATTTTTAGTATTTTCGATCTTTCCAATCCAGACGAGATATTTCTCTCCCCCCTGTCTGTGTTCGAGGGGGCGGGGCAGTTTACACACACACGGCTGCTACCTGCATGCAACACACACACACACACACGGATGAGATGGCGGAGTTAACGCGCTACAAGGTGTGGTTAAACTTTACCCGTCTCGATGTGGACAATACTCGTTGCCAAAAGTGCAATAAATGTTTAGCATGTAAGGGCGGTAACACGAGCAATTTGTCTAAACATTTAGCAAAAGTGCTCCACATTCAGACGGAGAAATGCACCGTTTTCGACTGTCTTTCTAGTAGCTCTAGTAGTAGTAGTAACTTTTCCACGGCAGGTGTTATGTATGCTAGCAGCAACACACGGAGTAAACTCAATGATACAAACATGGGTTAATGATTAAAAGTAACTGAGTTATTTACTTTGTTAAAGTTTCAGCTATTCTGTTTACAGTTCTGTCATCAGATTATTTAATACGATTTGTTAAAACGTTGTTTCTTTTGATGTGAAATATTATTTATTTAATTTAAATAAAAAGCAATGTTAACTTTGTTCACAATTTGTTTAATTCATTTACCTTATTTTTTTCTCCAAAAGAACCGATAAGAATACCGTTAAAGGACCGGATCGATAAGCGGCATCGATCAAAGTAGTAGTACCGTCCCTATATTTAACAGTTCTTCCCAGAAACACTGGGGAGGAAAGAACGTTCAGCTGGAAGTTAGAGGCCTTTGCTTAAAAGAGGCCCAGGGACAATATCCGGATACACGAGGAGAAAACAAGGGGAAAAACGTACCTGCTATTTACAGACCATGAAAATAAACAAGGCTGTGAGAAAAGAAGAGGCCTCGCTAGTTTGTACATAACAGCAGGTGTTTGAACTTCAGATGGAGTAAAGTCACTCTGAACTAGTGGAGCCTCCCCACATTGTACAAACAGAACATGTCAACACTGTAATGGGGGCGAAGACCCAGAGATACTTGACCCCTGTCCAAATGTTACATAATATATGTACAAGAGGGACAGTAGGCCCCCAATACTGCAAACACAGAGTTGTGTAATGTTTGCGTTTCATCCAAAAAAAGAAATAAGAAGAGTATACTGTTATTAATGTCTAATTTCTCTGCAAATAGCTGCTATTAATGAGCACATAACTCTGTTAAAATATTATACCTATGAATATATTCATAACCACTATTTAACCCCACAAAGGGGTTATCCCTATTCGAATACATGTCGTGCATCACACAATGTGATATTGCCCTAAAGCATATGGGTCTTGTGTCATACTTACACTCTTTCATCATGCCAATGTCCACACAGCGTTTGAGCCGGCATGCCTGGCAGTGGCGCCGGTTGTCCTTGGTGATGGTGCAACTGCCGTTAAAGGGACAAGTGAAGGCCGCCTTGCGCTTCATGCTGCGCCTAAATAGAATGTATACATTTTACAGTCTGTTAAAATACACACACATATATCAGTTCATGGACACACAATAGTACGATTCACTGACAAGAATCTAGTTAAAGCTCTATTTTTGTGTATGAACATTATAGCAACTCACTGGATTGACTTTGAATTGAATAAGTGGATAAATAATTTTAAGTGAAATGGCATAAATATGGATGAGTACTGGGAAATCTAAAGACGAGTGCTTCGAAAGTGTGACGCAAAGCGTAGTGAGTCAGTCATCAACGGACTGCATGTACCATCATTTATTCACAGATTTGATGAAAAACACACGGATGCATGCGTGGTGAGAGTTCAAACGAGGGCCAGCTGAGCGACTAGGAAGGACATTATTAAACATCCTTTCTTTTTCATCCTCCCCCTTAAAGTCTCAACACCACCCGCCGGGAGGAACGGACGTAAACGGGCGGATACATCAAATACACACAAGCTCAAACAATCTTTACTTGCTATAGATATTTCTTAAATTAGAAACTCATGTGTGTATCAATGATCAAGGCGTTACCCGTAGGAGCGAGCTCATTTGTATTCTCTAACTGCTGTGAACGTGGATGTTGTCAGTGCTTTTGAGTGTGTTTCTAATGCAACTGTGGGTGGTAATTATATTGTGTGTGTGTGTGTGTGTGTGTGTGTGTGTGTGTGTGTGTGTGTGTGTGTGTGTGTGTGTGTGTGTGATTATAAATGCATGTTAAGACCGGCGTTTGTATGCTAATGTTTTCATGTGTAAATAACTTGCCAGTCGTCATGCATCACTATATTTTCATCAGGGTGATATAAGTAATTGCGCTGCTACACGAGGCATACTTAGTGCGCGTGTGTGTGTACATTGAATATGTCAATATAAGCATTTGTGTACCTGAAAAACCCCTTGCAGCCCTCACAGGTCATGGCGTTGAAGTGGAATCCGGAGGCTTTGTCGCCACACACGCCGCAGATCCGCGGCACGTTCCTATCGAACTCATCGGGGGCCAGAGTGGACGTACTCACAACTGTGGTTTCCATCACTAGATAAAGAGAGGGCAAATGGAGAAAGACAAACAAATAAGCTCCAGGTTATACAAACGGTTCACTTGCTCAATAACTCAATAAGGGAAAAACATGAGATGGGTTGCCAACTTGTGGCATCTGAAGTGAATTTAAAAATATTTTCATAAAATTATAATCTGATTAGTGTTGCACAAGATATGCGAGAACAAAATAATATATTTCATATGACCTACCATAATTTTCTGATTAAGATTATATTTTTCAAGCCCCATCTGCTTTTTGTGATTACATATAAAATGTTGTCTCTTTTCAAATTCTACTAACTTTGTCCCTTCCTTCAGGACGTTTGAAGTCCTGAGGTTTCCCCTTCGGAGTAGAATTCAACTCCAGTGTTTTTGTCCCGGGGTGAGGAACTGGAGCCGTATGAATCAAGTGGAAAAACTCTTGTTCCACTCCAAAATGCTGAATCTGGGTTACATTTGATTACATACGGCTCCGAGTATCTATTTCACTTAACTGCCTCGTGAGAAGGAGAGGAAAAAATGGCATGTCACCGCAAGGCTAGCATCCTCATAAACAAATAATCACTGTCCCTTTTCACAAAGCTCCTTTCTTATTCTCCTCTTTGCTTCCACTGCGGAGTGAGAGCAAAGCAAATGATGGGTGGGTATGGAGGGCCAAGAGAGGGGAGGGTAACTAAACCGATACGATCATCCACAAACTCACAAATCAGCACACAGAGAGGAATGGGCCTGGATCAATAATTTTGAATGTTTTTGACTGATCAATCCATCACTCATGTCCAATTAAAAACCAATGGTCCTGCTGAAGTTCTCACATACTCTTTTAAATGCAACAACGGTTTTCTTTGTCATGTTGTTTTTCTACTTCAGTGCAACTTTGAACATATTATGTACAGTATGCCTTTAAACCAAACTCTTTCCATGGCCAATTTTATGAACAAGACATAAAACAAAAGGTCAAAATCAGAAAGGAAACGGAGGAGCTTTTCAACTCCTTAATGCTGCAGGCAAGCCGAGCTACTGTACGTGGACGTCTTGTATCTTAGCACCACATGCTTCACATAGGAACATCTGACACGGTTGTTACGGTACAGTGCAACGGTAAACATGCACACGACTGGAAGGAGAAGCAGCTGACAGCATATTTTGGTGGGGGGATTTCAGCGAACTGATAAACAATAGACCACAGAGAAACTCATCAGGTTAATGGTAATCCCATCAACCTGGGAAACTTAGGATGGGCTACCGTCACAGAGCCTTATGGCGCGTTTCCACTGCAGGCCTCGGTCGGCCTCGGTCGGCCTCGCTCGGTTTGGTTAGGCCTTATTAGGCCCGGCTCACTTTAATGCTGCGTTTCCATTACAGTTTAGGAACTGGGGTAGTTACTATAGTAACGCAGTGTAGGCGGAGCCGTGACGTCATCTTCAATGAGAGCCCCAGAAAAACAACACAGCCGTTAGCTCTTAGCACTCAGAGCTCACAGCTCTTCATATCTGTTCAGAAACTAGACAAAAGTTAAACAAGTACAAACCACAGACTGCCTGTGTCATGGCGAATACAGTCGCTGGTTTATTTATGTCTGTATAGGCTGTTGCTGTGACCCTGTGAGTGTGGACGGTCGGAGCATAACGTTAGCTTAGCCAAGCTCCATTTAGAAAACACGCATTTTAAAAAGGGTTTTTCGCCTGCCATCTGTCTGCAGACTTGTCGAAGCATTAATTCATGGTTTTTACTAACCGGTATCAGTATGTTGTTACTTCGGCATCATTTTAAAAACGTGTATTACAATTCAGTGTGAGAAAAAGTTTTTAGAGAGTACTTGTCCATAGACAAGTGAGTTTGGCAATTTACTTGTCCGAATACATTTTTCACTTGTCCAGAATGGACAAAAATTGGGGCCACTGGAATCTTCTTCTTCGTCATCGTATTTTACATTTTCCCACGGTTTTTACGACACCGCTAACGTAAGTGAGCGGTGAGATTTTACTGCATCACACATAGGGTTGGATATCGTTTGGATTTTAACGATTCCGGTTCTGCTTTTCGATTCCGGTTATTTTCGGTTCTCGATTCCGGTTCTTCGATTCGTCTCCTCTGATGTTACACTGTAACCTGCCTGTGAGACAGAGTCCAACCACACATGTCCAACACATAGGACATAACCTAATAATAATAATAATACATTATATTTATAGCCTATAGGCCTAGCGCTTTTCTACAACTCAAAGACGCTTGCACGCTTACACATGTCCTGCAATACATATGCTGCAGCTGCCCAGCTGCTCACTGTTTATAAAAGTAAACAAATAGTATTTTCATTTCAATAATGTAGCTACTTTCTATACCCTGCTTCATAAACAATACTGACATCCCTGTGCTCCTCCGAGTCTGGGGGTCCGGGGATGTGAGGACAGCGCGAGGACACAGACAGGGAGGCTGCTTTACTTCATAAAGGAAATGGCGGTCAATATTAACAACACATGAGCTAAAACGCTTAATAACCTTCATTACGTGTTAGAGAAAGAACATAAGAAAGTTTGACAAAGATGAGGCTGTTAAACGGGCAGCGGATCCGCTGTGTGTAGAAAGAGAGAGAGAGACGCTGAGCTGCACCGTGCAGCTGATACGGAGCATATGAGAGAGCTGCAGTCCGCGGGGCTCGGCCTCGCCTCCTGTCCTCACAACTCTTATTAATAGCGGTACCGGACAATTGTTATTTGTTCCTACTCGGAACCGAGTTTTGCTTCCCAACCCTGCCACTGTGCTACACTTCCCGCCCCGCCCCCGTCTAACTGTACAGAAAGCGGCGAGATGCATTTCCTTAGGAATCGACAAGCAGAACCGAAATTAACATTTCTAAACGAACAATGGCGGACACGTACAATTTGCCAATGAGTTCTGCCTTTTGTAAACTGAATGTATCAATAATTTGTCAATAAACGTCACTTGTCCGCCGGACAAGTCAATTGACAGATCTACTTGTCCGATATTGTAAATAACACGTCCCAGACGGTGGGACGTGTACTTTTTCGCACACTGCAATTAAATCACGGTCAAATATGTTCATCTTGTTGTAGTTGTAGCCCCCTTGCCAGCAATTCTCTCTCTAGTTTAGCATACTCAGCCCGACTCAGCCTGGTTGCTCCTGGCCCAAGAACCACGATTTTATCGGGCCAGAAAAACTGTGAATTAGGACCCTCTAGCCGGTACTAGGCCAAGTGGAAACGCAACCAAAAACGGGCCCTGCACGGCTCGGCACGCTTAAAGCGAGCAGTGGAAACGCGCCATTAGTGCTCAACTCAGGCTAATTGATCAGAGCCCTTGTTTCTGTTTGGCTGTTGACAATATCTTTCTAAAGCGGCCAAATCAGTTATGATAGTTGCAAAAGAAGAACAGACCTGCATCTGATTTAGAAACAGCTGAATGTGGCCCAAATCTGGAGAAAAAAAGTTCAGATTCCATGTGATTTGTGACACGAATACAAACAATAGGACATCTTTATCACATGTGTGAAAAAGAAAAGTAGATTTAGACAACTTTGTCTATTCTTATCACTGAACTCTTGAAACAGTGAGCTCTGGATTCAAAGCTTAGCAGTAATTTCTCACATTGTAGAGAAGGGAGAAAACATGTGGGTATCTTATCCGTAACCTGACAAACACAACATTTCATTTACTCTTATTGGAACATTTACTGTCCCTCTGCATAACACTATTTGTTTTGTTGCAATAACCAACATGCTTCTAAGGACAGAACAGAGGCAGAGGCAAGGTACACACGTAGGTCCTTCATACCAGGCTACGATGCTATTGTATTCTACACATTTAATGTCTTCACGGACACTTTACAAATAGGGTTTATTCATGGCCACATCAAGATAAGGCCTCCAAGCTATTTACTATACGATAACATTAGTCACCAAGGTGATGTAATATGAATGGGCACAGGTTTTACATTTCAAGCACTCACTCCATGCAGCTACATAATGTGAGTGACATGCTGGCCAAGAGTCTGAGGCTACTTGGAGTTTGTATACAGGCAAATAGTTCTGAACGAGCCAGTACATCGAGTTATTGCAGCCTGAACCCCCCCCCAACGCTTCGAGGATATCTGTTAGATAATGATTATTTTGGTGGCTTTAAAGTCAGCAAATAAACAGAAAGCTTGGTCAGGTTATGAACACTACTTTCTAGACTCCTGCTGACTTTGAAGATATCCCTCTTTACTTAAATTGCACCTGATTGCACTCAGGGATTTATTTATTTTAGCTAGTTGAGAGTTTTTGTAGAGAAATGTGTTACTATGACTCTTTTCAATTGGTTCCTTTTGTGTTTGGTGTAAATGTTGTTTTTCAATAAAAGAATGTTGGAAATAATGTCCTTTTTTTTTTTATCAACAAGGAATTTGTTTTATTTCAGCAATTTACCGAGAAGAACAGATAGCCATGACTGACTTAGATAACCCCTAGTTAATTTATTGCAACTTATCATTAAACATATGTTCTCATACGGTGCAGCCCTATTGAAGAGGTTACATTATCAACATACAAAGTATATCGATGAGCAAACTGAAAAATGGCAGCATCTTCTGCTTCTTTGAATATATAAGTCTTTTGGCTAAAAAAACTGCCATCATATGATATTACACAACACTAACCAGAATAAATGGCAGGGTGCTTTATAGAACATGAAATCTGTTCTGCTGCATGTCAGCAAACTAATCCCAACAAGCATTCACTCATCACTCACTGTGAACCGAGAGGGAAAACACCCATTGGATATAATCCATAATTGGATATCATCAACTGATCAGTGAAGTCACTCCTCTGTGATTGCATTCAGCCATGACAGGCCATTACACTAAATGCACAGTAGTATTGAGAGAGCGTTAAATAATGCATGAGGTTATTAGACCAGATCTGTACTCATTCCTGTCCCGGGCACGCTCAGCGAGAGAACAGGTTGAGCTTCAGGCTTCTACTGGATGTCTCACTCTTGAATGATATTATGTGTACGACATTCGGCAGCATAAATCAAATCTGCCATTGCAGTAATAGTGTGAGATATTACTCATGCGTTAAAGCCCAAGGATGAAGTTTATCAATGAGGTTTCCGATTAGCTCACAGGGCTGAGTCCTGCTCTTTGACTATAACTAGTGTGCTTAAAGATTGTAGCTTAACTACTTGACCAATTTGAGAATCACTGTCATTCGTTTTGAATTGGGTCTTGCCACTAACAATATTAGTTTAAACAACTTGGAGTCCAGCAACTTTTCAAAGCAACTGTTAAACTCCAATGTGTCGGAGCTGAAGACGATTTGCTTCCTGCAAAAAGAAGCAGCATATTTTAGACTGGAATAAGATGTCAAGAACACAGTGAGCATTAATTAGAGTGTGTCCTCTGCTTGTTATGTTCAAGTCAGGACAACTTGTCAAAGGTTGGCAAGTTACCAAAAAAAGGAAAGCCCTTTTTATTTTAAGCACTACTCTTTTTCTACATGTGCATGTTTCTGTTCCAACATCTAATTAACAATCTTAGGCAGCAAGCCAATCATTAACAAAGACATTACATTACATTTAGCTGATGCTTTTATCCAAAGCGACTTACAATAAGTGCGTTCGACCAACAAGATACAAACTTGAAGAAAACAGAATCATATAAGTACATCAGGTTTCATAGAGCAAAAACATTTCAAGTGCTCCTCAACTGGCTTTAGATAAGCCAGTCCTTTATTAGTATATAAGTGCTTTGTTAGTAATTCTATCGCTCGAAGTGGAGTCGAAAGAGATGAGTTTTCAGTTTGCGCCGGAAGATGTGCAAGCTATCTGCTATCCTGATGTCAATGGGGAGCTCATTCCACCATTTTGGAGCCAGGACAGCAAACCCACGTGTTTTTGCTGATGGGAACTTGGGTCCCCCTCGCAGCGAGGGTGCAGCGAGTCGTTTGGCTGATGCAGACAGAGCGTAGTGCACGCGCTGGGGTGTACAGTTTAACCATGTCCTGGATGTAGGAAGGGCCAGATCCATTCACAGCATGGTAAGCAAGTACCATTGTCTTGAAGTGGATTCTAGCAGTTACCGGAAGCCAGTGAATTGAGCGGAGGAGCGGCGTGGTGTGGGAAAATGTAGGAAGGTTGAAGACCAGACGAGCCGCTGCATTCTGGATGAGCTGCAGAGGTCGGATGGCACATGCAGGTAGACCAGCCAGGAGGGAGTTGCAGTAGTCTAGGCGTGAGATGACGAGAGCCTGGACCAGAACCTGCGTCACTTTGTACTTATTTAAAAACAACCACATGCCCAGTAGTAAGTTACAAGAAATGCTGGTTAAGCACCATGTTTTTTTGCAGCAGCATAAATTCCTGTGTCACATGTTAGGCATCATTTGACTCTGCATATGCACCAATTACACGTCAATACACGTGTAGTTCAGATGAGCTTGCATGTATTGCCCTCCGCTGTTAGAGTCCGAGAGGAAGTGCCAGCGCACACGAGGGGGCAGAGACAGTAGTGTAGAAGAGAGAGGGATGCACTGGAGAAGCAGGCCAAAGGGCGCGGGGGGGGGGGGGGGGGGGGGGGGGGGGGGGGGGGTATAAACAGATAGGATATAAACATAGATACAGCGAGTAGGGGAGGGGTGACCTCTTTGTCACAATTACTTTCTGTGTCACAAGGCGGATGTGAGAGGGGAATAGTATGCGAGCACTCGACAGTGGCCCAGAGAGAAGAAAACACAAACAGCCTCATTTTGTTATCTTAAAAGAAGGCTAAAAATATACTGTCACAAGCCACTTCAATTACTAGCTAAAAATAAATAAACGTCTCATCTCTGACAGCCTCTCCTCTTGAGAGTATCCGGGAAAATATTATTGCTATAGGATTTAAATGTTTTGTATGATTTATCTCAGTTGGTGTTGCTTTTACTCCCTTTATTTAATCGAGATGTTTATCCCTAATGCAAATCCCTTCTTGGCCTAAAAGACTAAAGCACGGAATGGATTGGATAACAACCCATGTGACAACCAACACACCCCCCTGCTCAGCCAATGAGAAAAAAAGATATTGAAGACTGGCACAGTTCCGTTTTTGGGGTTTAACAAAGGACATAGACTAAATCTGATGATTGCTTCCTCAGATGAACCTTGAAATGGCAGAAAATAGGGATAAATGACTTTTTCTGAAGCAAAAATGTCTTGTTTTGTCCAACCAACAGACCAAGCCCAAAGATATACCAGTAAGCAGCTGGAAGATGGAGAAGTTTGGCATTGACAAATTCATAATTTCAGCTTTAGTTAAAGTATTCACAATTGTTGACAAACGAAGAGAGAGGAATTGATCACGTAGCGCAAAATAATCCCTTTAGGATCCGAAACTGATTAATCCTAAAGAAAGAGGTGAAATAAACTCAATCTGATGAATAAGGGGATAAAAAGATGGAAAATGTGAACTGGAAGCCTGGGGTTTGGGAGTCTCAGTGAAACAGCATCAGTGGTCAATGAGCAGGAGATGAGGCCTGCTGTAATTACGCGCTGTACCGCAAACTGACTCAGGCATGTCATTTTAAATGGGTGGTGAAAGCTGCAAAATAAAGACATTACCCTAATTTTGGTGGCGTAGCTAGGGAAGAGGCTAGGGAGTTTCCTTTTCTTTTTACCCCAACAAATTAAACAAAGTGCTTCTTGGCATGCAGTGGAGCAGTGACTCGTCTTTTCCTCCTTTGATTTATTTACATCATGTCTGAGATGGCACACATGTGTCCCTTAACCTAGGGACTGACGTGACAACCAGTCCCAGGTTAGATTTAAAGACGTGACTGTCTGCAGAAGCCTTAATGTCAACATTTGATAAATTGTTGAATCTAAAGATGAATCGTCTTGTGCTGTTGGGGGTCTGGGCTTAATTAAGAACAACATGTTTTGTCATATAAAATAATATCTATAAAACGTTGGTCTAACCGACACCACATTACAAGTCCAACGATTAAATATGAACTACTGGCCAATTTTTTTTTTAGTGGAGTTGAAGGAATATTCTACCCAAGTGTGCATAAAATGATATAACCTGCGTCTCATTTATCAGCGTAAATTGTTTGCACCATCTGCATCCCAAATGTATACGGCTAACTCGCACCTTCTAATTAGCTGACATTAGATCAGTGCTAGATTAAATCTCGACTACAGATGGTGAGAACCTTAGGGACAGAGTCGAGACTTGTTAAGTGCTAATATGAGATATAGTAACACTCTACACCGATAATATTGCACAATGAGTGCAGTACTTCGAAAATGGTAATTCCTGAATATTTGTATTACTGCTGCATTTTGAGCTGATGTAAAATATTCATCCAGGGATAAGTGCCAAGGAGAACCATGGCAGGAATCCAAAACCACTCATAAAAGGTAGCTTATTTCCTTCTGTTCTACTTGCTACTTCATGTCATGCTGCGCCATTGTTTTCTTTGTCAGGTGCCCAGCTAATACGAAAAAGACATAAGTGAGAGCTTAGCTGCAAAAAAGATCTGGAGCGCAGCCCAGATGTTAGATTAACTTTCATCAAAGTCAATATTAAGTGATTATAAACCCCACCCTCCACCAACGCCCACCATCTAATAAAACTAATTAAGTGGGGCCATTATTGCCGGGAGTTGAAATGAAACGTGATCGTGGACAAGATATACCAAAGTGGGTAAAGAGGAGGATCCAGACAGCGTTTCAAGGAGGGATCATTTTAACTGCACACAGACGCGCAGAAGAGCGGGAAATAAAAAATAAAAACTCTGGCATCACGTCTCAAGAATGTCAGCAATGAGCTTACAGACCACATCCCAACACATAAGAGTCAGAGTCGGAATCACATCCAGACCTATAAGAGCCGAGGAGGAAAGAGAGGGATTGCTGTGGAACGCCTGACAGGGAGAAGGAGGACCTGTCTGACAGTCCAATGAGCATCCTCCGTCAACATCACATGACGCAATCCCAGAAATGGTTTTGAAATTGTTCCATGCTGCCAAAAGTTTCTCTTAAAGGGAAAGACAGAGAGAGAGCGAGAGAGAACAGGGAGAAGTTGTGGAAAGGGTTGGAGGGAGAAAACACAAGGCGATGTGTTTTACTGCATACCTCGGGCAAGGTCATACGAGTACAGAAGAGACATCATATCTGGAATGACCCGGCCTGCAGATCAGGGTTATAAACACATGGACCTATGACCCACACATTAAAGTACACACACCTTAATTCAAATATGATGTGAGTTTAGAAATTGCCTTAGAGAAACAATATGGGATAAACAGATCGGGAAAAGAGAACAATGGACAAAAAGAGACAATGTGGACATAACAACAAGTCGACAAACTGAGTGAATGCAGCTAAACAACTGGCTGAGCAGACTAGTCCAGTCCTGTCCCTTTGCTTCCTTCTCTCTCTCCCTCGTTCCCCCTCCCGCAGCCTCCACGGGTCTATCTCATGCTCTTTTCCTGCGATCACAGGGAGCATGTTGCAGCAGCCGTAACAGCACATGACAAGGGGACCTGTGCCCCACACAGGATGGGCTAAACTGGGGTGGGGTGGGGGGGGGTCACATGTCCTGTGTCCAACCCTATGGTCTGTGCACCACTCTCCCCCCCTGCCCAGGCCCCAGCGCTGGCCTGCAAGGCGAGAGAGAGGCAGTGACGGCAGCCTGCCCCCTTATGCTGGGCCCCTTGCTGGACTCTGGAGAGGGAAAAGAGACGAGGCAGGGAGAGGCCCACTCAAACACACACCGAAAGTCCTGTTTATGTCTATGCCGAATTTGACAGAGAATGCCCATTCTCAAGCACAGAGAGTTGAGCACGCAGAGAGCCAACTGGACAAAACCGGACAGGCAACAGAAATCTGGGTGAGGTGGGTGCAAATGCGAAAGCCCACAAATTGAAGTTATATAATCTCAAATAAATGGTATCGCCCCTCTCGGGAAATACGTAAATACTGTAGATGAGAAACAACAAAACACTTTTGAAAGATGGAAGAAAAAAATGTATACGTTACATCCATAATTCGGTTGAAAATAAATAAATCTAGATATCCTTCAATGCCCTATTTATCAAACAATTAATTATATTATTTTATTCTGGACGATATCTTTCTGCAAGACCTGTGCTCCATATACAAAAAAATTCTACCTGTGTGATGATGTGTTTGGCCTACAAACCATTAACCACATAATTGAGGACCAAAAGACATTAGGGGGAACTTAACACTTCATTAGTCTCATATGCAACTCAACATATGTGGGAAACAGCACGCATGTACAGACGTACACACAAGTGGGTCTTTACAAGTACAGCAGCCTCCTTCTTTCTATAGGGTTACATGTGAGAGGAAGGGACCAATTACTGTAGTCACGAAAGGGGGGTGGGGCAGGTATTTCAATGTACAGAAGACCTAATGGACTGTACCATCTCCACAGCACACAGGTCCATTACAACCTGCTACAGATAAAGTCAATACAGACACCAATGGAGCCCATTTTGTATCTTCACACACAGAAATACACTGAAAATGCATTCAGAAGTTGAAGGATGAATGGTCCTCATTTGGGTTGAGTCGTACATTTCCACAACATATAAATTCAGAACATGTGTGGCCGTTGATCTCAAGAGTGCCAAGTTGTTGAGGAACAACGACAAATTCACTTTTCTAAAACAAGCAATGAAGAAGCAGACATAAAAACACCATCTTCCCTACTGCGTTACAAATGTCCATCTCAATATTCAAATGTGTATTTACCTCCTGTAATTTGGTCCCCTTCGTATGTACTTTGAAGGGATGAGCAGCAGAGAGAAGCGCTAGAGGCTTTTTGAATTTCCGAATCAAGTAAGACAAGACGCTCGTAGTAATAAATGATGTCATTATCAGGCAGGGGCTCAGTTCTACATGACTATGCTGTCAGTGGTTAAGGAGTACAAATAGGTGTAGATTTAGAAATAATCCTGCCACGCTGTGTGTGTTTGTTTATGTTCCTAATGCTTAGACATATTTTTGGACATGGTCTAACTGTATGTTACATGAAAAGCGGGCTGAATTCTCCACTGACCCCTGCAGCGTATCTATGTTTTATCAAGGGTTATTGTGATATTAAAAAGTGAGCGAACTAGCTCATAATTAATTAAATAAATTATGGGGGAAATTCCACAAAGTCCACACATCCATATAAGTCAGGCCTTTAATTTAAAAAGGGGTCACTCATGTAGGTCACAAAGTACTGACATTTAACTTATTTCATATTGTGATGTTACATTCATGGAAATATTGATAATAGTTAATGCATTACATCTTAATACATGTGTACTTGTTCAAAGAATCATAGTTGTTAAATCACGCGACTGAAACAATTCCAGGAGATACGATTGCGGAAATGCGTAACATCAAAGCCACATATGTTAGGAGTTGATCACATGTTAATAATAGACTATTTCAGAGGAGATGTTCAAAATACAGCAAGCCACAAATATACACGTGCAGGAGGCATGTCTTCAAAGCAACAAAACAATATCTCACCTGAGGTTTTAGCATTCCCTTGTACAATAGGTAAGTGTTGAAACCTTGCCTCAGTTTTTCCCAAGTTGTTAATCCTGTTCAATAGAAAAGCAAAATGGCATGTCGCAAGTCAGTGAGTGGGCCTCGTACCTGACCAGCCGTCCCTCTGTTTATATAACAGTGAATTACTTTCAACAGCAACATACGCACTCAATTGTGATCAACATGAAGGCAGTAGCGTAAGTGCGCACACACGCGCACACACACACACACACATACACACACACAATAACAGATTAAAACTGTGTCAAACCTGTTTCCTACGAGGATTTGAGCAACATAAATTACAGTTACTCAACTTTAGCATTCCTCCTGTGCATGCAAGTTTCATACCTCGGCTCAACTTTTCCCCATGAAGACCCGAGTTGCGTTTAATCCTCTTTAGTCTCTCCGTTGGTCGTCGTGTTCAGTCATGCTCTTGCAAAGTGAGTCCCCTCCATGTTGCCTGCTGGGTGGGTTAGCTTCGAGCAGAGAGAGGACCGCGCTGTACTAAACTCAAAAATGTGAGGCGACTTGGGGAGAAAACGTCAAACTCGTACGCCCTTCTAGACGTCGGCACACACACACACACACACACACACACACACACACACACACAGCAGCGCTGGTAGTAGCTAGCGTTAGCGTGGCTAGCTGGCTGCATTAACCCTAAAACGAGGCACGAAGTCCAACCAGCTTACTAACCGCTCTGCGACCGCGGCCGACGAACATCCAGCGGGAAAACAGTCGAGACGCAGATGTATTTAAAAGACGGGCAAACGTACGCACTAACATGGAGAAAACTCAATCACACCTACGGTAGTTCGACGTGAAATACCTCCTTCTTCAGGACCCAAATAGATGGCCATTACTTTTTGTTATGCACCGCCCCCTCTTCAGGACCTCTACGGGAAAAAAGGGATTTCCCCCCCAGCCCCTCTAGTAACCAATCACCGGTGGGCTCGACGTGTATCCCTTGCTGTGATTGGTGACATTTCGGCCGAGCCCGCTTTTCTTTGGTCGGCTCCGGGGCCCATAAGCGGAGAGCCGCCCCCTCAAACAGGGGTGTGTCGTGACGTCAGAGGTAACGGAGAGGTAAACAACTTTGACCGCGTGAGGTTTAAAGCAACATCGTTTCGCCTCTAATCCCCGAATCAATGGACACCCCGGTGTGGGGGATCACCGCACCTACATAATACAGTGTGATTTCTCAATAATGTGGAAAAGGTCCCGTTGAGGTATTTTTTTTTTCTTCTATTGCGCCACGGTGTCTTTGTTTTGCTGCTTCAGACTTTGAGCCATATATTTGGAATTTGAATACACAACACCACCACCATCGATACTACGCAGTTGAAATAATAAAACCAGATATAACTGGTCCTTAAACTGCCGCTGTGCGCATTTTTGCTTCATCATTTCTTTGACAGTTTGCAAATGTGTGCACCGAGGCGTGTGTCGGAGGGGTGTGTCTACTCTGCAGTACAGTGGTAGGCTGGGAAGCGATGCCGATGCTGCATGGCGATCTTGCCATACATTTGCAATGCATGAGAAATGGCCCAGTATGCTAAACATAGACGATTAAACAATCCATTCCACGATCACACTGGGCAAACCTTGCTGAATTGTTGAGCCTATACCAAGGTAAATCTCCTTTTGTTTTGTTTTAGCAACTACGCATTTATTAGGCTACATTTGTTCATTCATGGTTGTGTGCACATGTGAGCTATGTGGTGTTAATGGTGTGTGCGTGTGTGTATGTACGATGGGGCCAGCGGAGGGGGCCTGGGTGAAGGTCAGGGGTGTGTCTATAATGTAAACACAGTAAAGGCGACAGATACGAAGGGGAGAGGAAAAAGAGAGAGGAGGGCCTCATCCGGTTCCATACAACTCCTTTTACTCCTGCTGCAGCCTGAAAACAGGAGATAGATCTGTGCAGATTGTAAAGAGAACACTGTGCTCGGCTTTCAGATTATTTAGTATTTCCAATGATGTTAAGGGAGTTGTCTTTCAAGCAGTAGACATTATTTCATGACATTTTACGAGGTCAGTGAATATATTATGTTTTGTTTATTTTTGTATTAAATAAAAGCTTAACCAAATAATACAATTTCAAGGACTTTTATTACGGTACTATTTCGATCCCATTCTGTATATTGTACTATTTTGAAATAATCTTTATTTTGGCCATAAAACATAATACAATTCTGAATCATAATCATAATACCTTTATTCGTCCCACAGAGGGGACATTTACATTTGTTACAGCAAGTACATTTACAAAACATCAATGCACCCGAGTTCGTAAACAGATGAGTCGATTGCAGATAATATCAGTAACAAAAACATGTAGGCTGATACTAGCCACCTACTTACAACATGTACAAACAAACTACTACCTTCCCTCTGTTGTTTTTATCAGATGTGTGTCAGGTTTTTTACACATGTATCACCTGCACTAGTCTAACAGTAACATGTGCTCTAGTTGCAGTGTGTTGTTCACTGCTTTTCTGCTTTCTAAATCACATTCCTGCATTGCATTGCTTCCCAAACAACCAGAAATGTGATGACATTCCCTAAACATTCCTGTCCACTCCACATTAGACATCTAAATATGTTGTACCCGCTGTTTGGGTAAAGAGTACAGACCACTTAACAATTACGGCCACATCAAAAAGCCAAAGCTTGCACGGGCAAAGTTCAATGTCAACAAAAAACATCTTCTTCTTTTCTGTCTTAAGTAAATTAGCATAACCTGAGCCCTCAAGCACCTTAGACATGTGTCATAAGCTTGTTGACTGTTGATTCATGTCCAGTGACTGGTAGTAAAGTGTGTGGGTGTTAGGTTCATGCACATGGAGAGTTGATCCTTGTCCTGCGGCTTGGGCGGTTTCCAAGTCTGGCACCAGCATTGGATCAAGCTGCTCCACTAACAGGGATTTGTTTGGCTCCACAACACCCATGTCAGACATGTATCGTGGCCCAGCCATTTTGTGTTCTCACATGCTTCGGCCCTTCACAGTGAGGTGGCCCACTGTTTGGAAACCAGAAGACTGGAAATTGTAAATCAGAAACACTTGACACACTAAAAGTTAGCACCAGTGCCACAAATCAGTTTTGTGACACTGGTGCAGGAAAATAAATAACTTGCATAGTAACACATGCCTTAAGAACAGAATGAGTTGACTTTATATGCTTTTCTATGGTGTAAAAGGACAGATAAGGACATCAGATTACACACATATTAGGATGTGCACATCCAAGCATATATTATATATATATATATATATATATATATAGAAGTCTCCTCCCAGTGTTAAGTAAATTAATAAAAAAAATAGTATACACCCAAATTCAATACTACTTTTCAAGTAACAATCTGACAACGAACTACCAACATGCCTATAGAGATGGTCACTCTACAAGTACAGCACTTGCACAAATGACCGACGACTGGTTAAAGAGCATGGATGATAGGAGGCTTGTAGGAGCTGTCATGTTAGACTTTAGTGCAGCTTTCGATGTAATCGATCTCAGTCTGCTGCTGAGCAAACTCAAATGCTATGGCTTTGGTTCTGTGGCTATGTGTTGGATGGAGAGCTTCCTGACTAGGAGAAGGCAGCGATTATTTTTCAATGGGAGCTTTTCTGAAAGTAAGGTGTCGCAGTGTGGGGTCCCACAGGGGAGTTCGCTTGGGCCTTTGTTGTATTCTATATTCACAAATGACCTTCCTTACGTATTAAATAAGTCCAGTGTAATAATGTATGCTGATGATTCCACAATGTACAGTACAGCATCAACATGCAGTGAGTTAAACTATCTACTTAAATAGAGATTAAAGCCATAGCAGACTGGGTCAACAATAACAAACTGGTACTCAACATTGCAAAAACAAAAGCTATGGTGTTCGGATCCAGACATATGTTAAGCAGCAATCCTCAATTAAGCCTGACACTGGCTGGTCAGCCGGTGGAACAGGTAAACGAGACTAAGGTGCTTGGCATTGTTCTTGATTCTGGTTTACAGTGGACAAAGCAAATAGACAGTATTGTAACTAAATGGGAAGGAGCATAGCTGTGACGAGAAAATGTACAAAGTATGTAACACCAACCACTTTGAAATAAGTCATTCAGTCTCTGGTTTTGTCACATCTTGAGTACTGTCCGGTCATATGGTCATCAGCAGCAAGAACACATATACAGAAATTACAAATAGCTCAAAACAAGGCTGCCAGACTAGCTCTCCACTGTTCGAAGCGCACTCATATTGGAGTTATGCATAGAAACCTATCATGGCTTCCGGTTGAGAAACGCCTGCAATCTCGTGTTATCACTTTTCTAAAAAATGTCCAATTTAGCAAAAGACCACTGTATTTTTATGATCAAATAGTTTACACAAGAGATGAGCATGGCCATAAGACTAGACAAGCTACATCAGGCCATCTACTGGCACCTAAACCCAGGACAAATCTTCTGAAATCTTCTGTGTCTTATAGAGCTATAAAGGAATGGAACTCATTGCCAAACTACCTTGCTGAAATAGAGTCCAGAGCCTCTTTCAAGAAAAGATTGAAGGGCCATCTACTAATGACCATGTACCCTTGTAAGGTGTGAACCCTCATTTAATTTGATCTCATGCTTTGTACTGGTGGGTGTCTAGTGCACTCATCCTTGGCTGAGATTGATATTGAAAGTGGATGAGATTGTTGATGATGTTGGAAATTGTTGATGATATTGGTGATGTTGTTAATGATGACAGGAATTATGTCTTGAGTGTTGTTGTATTATTGTTGTATTATTGTTGTATTGTTTTAAGTGTCGGACCCCAGGGAGAGTAGCTTTTGTCAAGAGCAAAAGCTAATGGGGATCCTTAATAAACATAAACATAAACAAGCATGTGGCTGGAGATTTATAGGAGATGCATTTGATTTTAATTGGTTAGATTAATATGTTGTTATTACCACCACAATAACAGAAAAATAAAACATTTCAGATAAAGACAATCATTTACTTAAGTGGATTACTGTGCCGAGTCAAATTGCCCTCAACTGCATGTCAACATAATGTTGCACGAAAGCAATGTACCGTAATTTGAATTATGGTGTTGTAAAAGCTGAGACAAGTCATGAAACGTAAATAAAAAAACTGAAATTACAATTTAAAAAGTGGGTTTAAAAGTGATTTACAGATTTACAACCCTCTACTGTATACAGCAGAACAATCAGGTCAGAGCATATCAGGTAAGATAAGAAATAGAACTCCAAATATTTTCATCTCCAATAAATACATAAACATGTGATTAAACATCATGTGTCTAAATTATTTCTTGACCTTATCAAACCTATTAATTACTGAAGACAAACAGAGCCACAAAAGGAATATAATCTATGTCACAAATCATGTTTTTCTTCCCTTCCAAATAAGGGAGTGTTTTGTGAGTAACAACTGTGTCCACAGCGAATGTTATCCGAGCCCTCAGGTGCACCAGTCCCCTTAAAGCACCTGAAGTTATCTCCGGCCAGATTCTAAAAGCATGTGTTTATCAGCTGGCCGATGTCCATGTGAATACACTCGATCTTTGCCCTTTGCTCCAGTTAGTACCTTTGCAATACAAAATGCATTCATGTCAGACCTATGAAACCTAGGATATCCTGCCTGAGGGGACTACCCCCCTGTGGCACTTGCGTCTGTCATCATGGGATGCCTAGGGCTGCTGGTCAAATCCCACATTGCCTAGTTACTTCCCTTGGGCAATCTATACAGTCTCTTGACCAAAGAGCAAACAGATGAACTGCTTCTCCTCTGTCACACTTGGACATGAAGAGCACATATCTGAGAATACTGATTATGGCCCAGCCTTCAATATAATTCTCTTCATCCTCATGGACTACGGCTGTGCACCACTATGTGCAACTGAATCTCAGACCTGATGAAAGGCAGAAGGAGATTGGCACTTCCTCCACTCCATTCTCAGCAATGTGGACACCCAAGACTGCGTGCTAAGCTCATGCCATTACTCCCTGATCACACATAACTGAGGCACGACACCGCAGAGTCCTGCTTTCATCAGTCTAAAAATGACATCACAGACATCAGCTTACTGAGTTTTCATAAAAGAAGAAAGAACAAACATGCCTGCCTTCCAGCCTGGTTTCTGAAACATCATCTACTAAGCAGGAGGTTATTTGTAAAATGCAGACCCATGTATAATAAATAAATAACTTGTTTCTTATATAACATAACATTCAGAATAAATGTGCTACTTTGAGAAGAGTATGAATTGAAGCAAAGCCATTTTTTGTTGTTCTTGTGATTTTTATACCCTGGTTTTGTGTGCACATACACACGTCTGACAGTGACACGACTGCATATGAGGTAGAGGTGAGACTATCAAAAATGATGTCAGTGAAACAATGTGAAGGAGATCATCGTGGATGTCAGATAGCAGCAAAGGTGAGGAGGAACCCCCCCCATTCTCATCAATATTCCCTAAGTGGAGACAGTCAGCAGTTTCAGGTTCCTTTAGATCAGCAATGTTGCGTGATGTTGACTTTTAAATCCAGCTTGTCTCCGTAGATCCTCACTACCTTCTACATGTGCTACATTGAGAGTATCTGTAGCAGCTGCATCACTGTGTGTTGTCCGAGCTGCACCACCCTGGACTGTAAAGCTGTAGAGCAGGTGATGTAAACAACATTTTACAGTTTCTCACAGGCAAAAAAGGACCAACCCTCAAGGACATTTACCACAGGAGACGCTTGAAGGAGGCCCACAGAATCTTACAAGACCACACTCATCCCAAAGTATTTTACCTTCTGGAAAACATTACCAGGACATTATTTCCAGAGCCAGCAAGTTCAGGACAGCGTCCTCCTCAGTATCATTAGACAGTTCAATCAGGAGATACTTCATTTTGTTTAAAGAACATTTATGACACATGTCATATGATAAATGTTAAGTCTTTGGCGATTAGACCCCGATCCTGAAATCGTATATCTAAAGGGGGAAATACAGCCGTGAGCATATAGGGAACCCCCCGGGGTCTAGACACTGGTGATGATGCTGAAGATCTGGATTTGATGAGGAGATGGGATGAAGAGGACGTGTGATGAGGTCTTTGGATTAACTCTCCTGGCACTGGATATGATGAAAGGAGGTGGATGGGGAGGAGGCGGGCGGCAGCATGAACACCTGAAATCACAGCTGACTGCAGGAGAGAGGAGAACCATTTTAAAGTTTGGCTGCAGCACAGTGATTGGCTGCTGGAGAATGAGGTGAATGTAATAGGTTATAGACAACGCCCGTTGATGAGCTGATTATAAGCAGCTGTGGAGTGAATGTATATATACCCAGTCTTCCTGAAAGAACCTGCGCTGAGCTTAATTTAAATGTATTACCAAATATCACTCACTTACATCCTGCCTTCACTGCCTCCATTGCTCTGTTTTGAAACATGTATTTAATATGTCTCAGTGTGTTATTTATGTAATTTTAATAATGAATTGTCTGTAACAGTTCAAAGTAATCAAGTTTATGACCACTTGAAATGTAGGGTGAAATAGTGCAAGTATCCAACTAAAGTACTACAGTAAATGCACTTTTTGCCCTTGATTTGAAGCTTAATAATCAATCAAATAAACAGTAAAGTAATGAAGTGTCTCTTAATACACTTTTTTTTCAAAGCATTATCCATAAACCGATAGTTATTTGGAAAGAAATGTGGATATCCTTACTATTCTAACAATGATAGCAGAACAGAAGTGTGACTCATGGTTTAGATTAGAATAAGGACTGCATGTTCTCATGAGTGTTTACTTAAACAAACATGTGTCTTTTGAGTCAACAAGTTTGTTATTGAGGCAAATATGTTCCGTTGTTAGAGGTCATTCCTTCTTCATAACATTTTACTAATGGCACCTGAGGTAATTTTTCTATTAAATAATTTCTTAGAAGATAGCCAAGAGTAAGTGGACATTTTTCCTGGACTCAGTTCTTAGACTTCTTAAGGCACTAAACAACTTTGAAAACAGGTACTGCAACTTCTACGTGATAAAGTTAATTTAGGGATGCCGTTAGATTGGCTTTGATCATTCATTCACAGACAGAAGCATCTTAAACCTATATATACTGTGGTTAGTGTTTTTCTCCAGAGGCTGGCTGGGAGCTGTAATATGGAGATCTGACTACACAAGGTCTATTTAAGTACCTCTGGTTCCCTCTTCTGGGAGGTTGAGGAACAAAATAGCCACCCATTTTAATATTGTACTATCACACATTATAAGTCTAATTGTTTCAATGTTTCCAAAATGGCACAGAGGAAATGTACCTGCCAACAAAATGTGCTGCTATGCAACCGGTTGAGATTGTTCCAAGCAAAAAGTGGAGCTCTTATTGTGACAAAAACAAGACAAAACAATAAGCCTAAACATGAAATTATATTACACCATAGATATTACACCATTACACAAGTGGTTTTCCTATACTCAACATATCTGACAACTGATGAGACTTGAATTGGATTGAAAACCTGCAAAACAGATCGCTGTGGTTTGCCTATCCTATATTGTGCAACTAACATTCCCATTCACAGCAGCACACACCATATTTCAAACTTGGGCTGGCTATAGTTCCAGTAAAACACTTAAGCAGTGTTTGTTGACTTTCTAATTTTCTTTCCTAAGCAGATAACCTATCGTTTCTTTACTTTAAAAAAAAAAGAAGGAATTACCAAAGGCGTTACTTATATGTATCCATGCAATCAGTAAAACCTCCAAAATGAATAATCTGCCAAAAACACGAAATTGTTTGACCAAAGATACTCTCTCTGATAAGACACCTTTCGGCAATTAAATAATACAATATTTTATTTTGAAAACAGGGCTTTTATTTTGAGGAGCCGAAATCGGATAAGGAGTAGCTAGCTAGCAGACGATATTGAAAGTATTTGACGTGACCTTAACATCTATAGTACATTATTTGATAACACACAACATTAGGCTCGGTTAGAAAATAACGTGGTCGACTGTCTGCAGCGTTAGATAGATGTGCATGTTATTTAAAAGCTACAAGCTACGTCTAATTCACACTCCGTTGCTCCTCTCTCATCACACAGCGAGTTTCGCTAGCTTACCAGTTCGCTTGGTGAGCTTTCGTTAGCTAATGAGTAATACTAGACTACGGTGTATCTGGCACTCTGATTAAGAGTTGAACCCATACAGTCTATGGTTGAACCGCATCGATAGCGTACTGTTCGAGAAACGTATATTAGTGTTCTAGCGAACAAAATATACACAAATATAATAACAATTCTATATAGGATAATGGCGTGGCTGGTCCCATGGTGTAATGGTTAGCACTCTGGACTTTGAATCCAGCGATCCGAGTTCAAATCTCGGTGGGACCTCACCCTTTTCATCGAGTTACTGTCAAATGTTGTTAATGCTGCTTTTGATTTGTGCGGTTTAAAGGTGGTAGGTAAATGTAGACACTGAGAATACGTGGTGAAAAAAACTTGAACCAGACTTACCGCACTTTCCTAGTAACAACACCTATTCGAACAACCATTTTTTTCTTTTTTTTTTCTAAAATGCAATACTGTCAAAAATATATTGCTATTAACACTATTCCTCGATTTTAAACACAAGCATGAATCCCGTTTACGGCATTAACATTCTTTACATTGATGTTGTATATTTTAGTATACATTTTTTATATATGCACAGATTTGACATGTAGGCCTATTTGGTATGCAAACAAGTAAAACATCTTATAATATAATGGACATCACATGAAGCTTGACGCATACACACTGTATTTGAAGGATTTTTATTACTTAAAATGTCCTGTGAAATATGACATACACCATTCTTCTCAGAGGCTTAAAATATATTACTTCTTTTACATACAAATCCATTATTAAAAAATAATAACTGCGCTGGAGACATAATACCGCATCAGAAATAGAAAACACACAAGTACCAAACAACAAAATGTATTGATAAAAAAACTGAATTTCAAAATGTCTTTACACAAAAATTAAGTCTTTGGCTTAAAGTGAAACTCCCCTGTAAGACATAACATACTTATTATGTCTTGCCTTAAGGTTATTTAAATACGGCTGTGACTAATATGTGATATGGAGGGAGTTTTCGGGTACCTTTTCTTTTTTAAATTACTTCCACAACACTGCAGATATTTTTATATTATCTCAATGAGACTGTCCCTTTACTCTAACTACAAAGTAAGGCTATATTTTATTTCTAGCTCTAGAAATAATATTTCAATAATCCGGTCCACCACCTTTAAATTACATTCCTTCATTTAAAAACTGATTTAAGGCTGACTCCCCATTGACTTTCTTATGTAGCCATACACATGTTGTTTAGACATCTGTCTGTGTTTTAAATTGTAGGAAGGAGGTTAAGCATTATACATTTATACATCTGTGGACAAAATACACTTTTTAATATTATAGTTGCATCAAGAATCCAATGTTGATTGTGACAAATATGTGTGTTAATTGACTTTAAATGTCTCCTCAGATAATGAATACACAATATATTCAATTACTTCCTTTACTCTTTTTGTATACATTGCATAAGGACACAAATTGCAATAGTGCCCCTTTATACTTATAAACATGACTCATACATTTAAAAAACATGTTTCCTTTAGCTATAAGTATAATGTAAAGACACTTTAACACAAATAACAGTGTAATACATGGATTGTCCCTTATGCAGCTTGTGCATTTTTTGTACATTATGTGAACTATTTGAAACAGATGGATAGAAATAAAATTGATTTATTCACAGCAAAATAAAAAAAAACATTTGGCAAAAGTAAACAAAGTAAGCTCAATTTTTGGTTTGTTCACTAATCCTATTGAAGATTTTGCTCCGTAACCTGACGTATAAAACAATACTTTACCTTACAGAGTGTGGATCTGTCAGAACTGGATTCTGTTTTTAAAACAGTCAGAGTTGTGCCAACAAATGTAGTCACAAACACACTTCATTAAAAATCTCATCCCCCAAAATCCCCAATGGTCCGAAATGTTCAAATGTCGCCTGCTCGCTCATCTGCGTAGCTGAGGTCCCAGCATGACTTTGTTGATAAAGTTGACAATGGCCACTGCTGGCTGCTCTGGGTCCATCTCTGCAAACAGGTGACACACGTTCTCTGTGGCGCTGCCGGTCCGCCTCGCCACAAAGCCAAACATCCTGCACCAAAAATGAAGGCATTACATTTTACTGTTTGGAAAAGGGCAAAAAAACACATCTGGTTGTGATTAGCTGCCATGCAAAAAGCACATTGTACCAGTGAGTAATATGTTTTGCCAAGAGAAGCACAGTGAAGCAAGCACTTACTTGCTTGACGTGCTATCAGAATTAGTCCACCTGAAGCACGGGCACACAAATAGAGACGCAGAGACAAAACGTCGGAAAACATGAATATCAGACATTGAGACTGTTTAAAAAGACTAGAGTAGGCACATTACATTCATTCATTCAAGTCCTCTCAAAGTGAAACATCAGACAAATAACAGAACACTTATATTTATAAAATATAAGTCAATACAGGGAGTATTTGTCCAGCAGCAGCAAACTGCCTTTTTTAGATAATCAGCCAAAATATACGAGCACATTCATTAAATCATACTGTCAAGGCCTGTCTCTCCAAAATCTCAGTGACTCACCTCTGGTCTCGGGGGTTGATACTGCTGAAAGTTACACTGTTGATCGGGTAATGTCTCCTGAAAAATAATCTGTGTACATACAAACAGTATTAATTTGTATTTGCAATCAGCTTTAAGTATCCAATCTGAGTTATACAAATCAAATGCACCTGTTACATCCATTGAATTGAAAATGTCATCGATGCTGCAAGTCAATTGTTTTGTATAAGATATACCTTCTTTTGCTGTCGGTCAGAGTGATGCCCTGAGCAGACACTTTGAAGTGGACCACTGTTGCCACTGGACGTGGATTCAGGGCCAAAGTACACTTGGTAGCCTTTGAGATGGCCTCGGGGCCTGTCAACGACTCGGTTTCCACAGAGTTCAGGTACAGCACGTTGCAAGCTTGTTTATGAGAAAGAAGGGGAAATATGAACGTATGAGGTTTGAGCAGTCTCTGCTGGTCAAACGTGATAACTGCAACTATGTTGCTGCATGTTATCCTCTTAAGGAAGTTAAACGGATTCACCAAAAACACAACATGTACTACCTGCTCCTTGTTTGAGGAGGTCAGCCGCTGTGCTGGTGTTTGTTGCGCTCTGCATCTCCTGAAGCTCCCCCACCAGATCTGAAACATCAAAGCCTGTATTTACAAAACAATGCTTTATAGATTATTGAGAGTCCAGTATATAGCTGTTTTAAATCGTTAAAACCTTCAATTGTACTCTGATATTACATATTTCTTACATGAAAACAATTGATATTTAGTTTTCTGGATGAAGATCATGACATCTAAATGTTATTATTCTGAGTTTACCTTTTTCTGGGATGCGTAGGGCACAGGGCAGAGAGATGGGAGTTATTGAGTGCTGGTACACCAGGGCAGATAAACTTCCTGAATCAAAAACAGAGAGAGAAAATAGGTGACACAGATTATAATTATTACAGATAAGAAGGCATTAAAAGGAAGACAACAAGAAAGTAAATAACAACAAAACGCCTTTAGGTTTACAGCTTAAAAACGATCCGTTTCAGTATCTCGCACAAAACTAAATATGTGAAACGCATTGCGGCAGGTGTCTCCCACATAACTGACCGAAGTAGGACTCGTTCTGACAGCCCTTGATCTTGACTCCCCGTGGCCCCGTCTCGATGAGGAAGTGTCTCACCAGCTGTTCCAGAGGGTCCCCTGGGAGAGAGGAGAGGAGGGAAAGTAGGCAGATTGTCATGCTGGAGAACATACAATATCAAGATGCTGATGCTTATAGACATAGCAAAGCCATAATGTCACAACATCACTGGGAGAAAAAAGATACAGGAATAATAATTAGCGCTTGATAAAAATGGTTATTAATCATATTCAAGTATACCATACTGGCATCAACTTATATCCACTAGGATGGTGTCAGGTGTCTGTTTTATTCAGATCTGGGGCTAGACTGAAATATAATGCTGTTTTATAGAATATTTATATTTGATTAATATGTGATGATTTCTGATTGTGAAGGTTACATTTCGAAATACATTCTATTGACTTTAATAGCATAGTATAGTATTAATTTAACTTTCTCTTTTGGACAGCAGTTATCTTGACTTGCCATAGTAGGAAAAGCACAATTGATGCTCATAACATGAATCAGTCTTTTGTATTCAAGTGTCAAATGTGAGGCTTTGCAGTGTGACAGTGAGCAAGACCTATAGGATCATACCTTTGCAGCCAGTGATGTTAGCGTTAGGAGGAGGGGTGGCCACTTTGAGGGCCAGGCCGTACGCCCCCTGGAAGGAGTTACTGTCTCTGATGAGGAAGGTTCCTGGTCCCTTGTCCTTCAACACAGCTATGGCTACAGTAGAGAAGACACATTACAGTTTGGGTGTAAAGTGTTAAATAACAGATGCAAAAAGACAACATTTGGGTTTCATGTCCCGTGCTGCTTCTAGTATGAGGTATTTAATTGAATGACTACATCATTGATGGTCAAATAGGATAACATTGTTTGGTAATGATGATTTCGAACATAGCATCATCCTCACCTTGGTCTCTGGAGATGCCTGGCTTGTACCAGTACTTGGAGCTGTCCTGAACAAACTTAGCATTGACCTTTATTTCGGCCTCCTCCCTGCAGCTGTGTTGTGAAGACCCCCGTCTCTGCTCTCCCACAGAGGGGGAGAAGGTAACGTGGTGCGCGGGGGCAGGAGCTGAGGTCATCCGGAGTAGAGAGTTGTGTCCGTTAAGGGGTCCTTGTGGGGCAGAAAGCCGCTTCTTCTCGGGTAGCGGGGGCTGGATGGCGGGGATGGTGACTGCAGTGTACCCAGTGTATGGTACATGAGGGACGTTTAGTAATGGGTAGTAATATGGCGCTATGGGAAAGGTGGGTGTTTGGTATCCGTCGGGCACGGGTGATGGAGGTTTGGTGTCTGTTGAGCCGTCTCTCTCTGGAGTCAGCCTCTGTCCTACTGCGTCTGTAGATGGTGAAGAGCGCTGTGGGGAACAATAAAGGTCTGGGGAACCAATAGGAGAGTTAGGGGAAGTGTTGGAAGGGCTGGAGCTGAGGCTGGTAGAAAGGTTCATGGATACGCCTCTGCTGCCCTCAGAGGGTGTATCACTAGGAAGGGCGGAGCCATTTAGTTGGACTTGCACTGGAGTGATGTGGACGGTAGCGTAAGTTGAAGTCTTTGATGCTATGTTAGATCCGTCTGCACTTCCTGTGATCTGGGCGACGACAAGTTTACCATCAGAGCTCAAACTCTGCTCACTTGAGGCTTGTGTGGAGTTTATGGATATGTTAGAACTTTGGGTTTGTGTTTCACTCGTTACTGGTGTGATGCTGGTGGTTGTGCTGGACTCCAGATGTGTCGAGGCTTCCTGGCTTTGAGGAGGGCTATCGGCAGTTACACTAAGAGAAAGACAAAGTATAGTGAAACAAGTTAATTATCTAGAAATCAGGATTAATGTCATTTTATTTTCAAAAGAAAAGTTTCTCCCACCTGTCCTCTGTGTGTGTGGGGCTGCTGCTACCAATGATTGTGTAGTCATTATCAGAGTCCAGTCCAGGAGTGCTCGATTGTCCATTAGAGTCTGATTTACCCTCTGAACCCTGGGATATTTCATCTTCCACGTTAGCCTTTGCCTGTTCCACTTCAAGAAGTAAGATACAAAAAGATCAGATGATGGTATAACAAGAAATACAAAAATAAATAATATTTTAAACATTTAAAGTAAAAATCCCCATTGTATATATCAACCCAGAGTCCTGATTGGGTCTTATTTGCAAACCAGCACCCACAAGCACCCGCAAACTCAGTACCAGAATTGACCCTTTAATATAAATCCTGCAACATGAATAATCAAACACACAGGCTGCTATATAGTCACTCACTTTAAAGTGCTCTTTTTTTACCTGTTTTAAGCTAAATATATAATTTTTGTTGAGCTCATACCCATTATTTTTATTTTTTAACCCGTTACCCCTATCAAGTCACCTTTGGGTTGCTCAGCGTGCTGCTGGTCTCTAGAGGGGGTCTCGGGCAGCCTGCCCCTCCCAGGAGAGGGGCTACTGGTAGGCAGAGGTGACGCTGATCCAGAGTGATACCCTGAGACGTAACCCCGGCTCTCATGGCTCTCGGCTGGAGACGACTGATAAGGAGAGCATGGACAGGAGTGGCGGGGCTGTGGAGGAGTGTGATACCCACTGCTGGCTCCATCCCGCACATCCATCAGAGACTGGGGGCTGGGGTAGCCTTGATGAGGTCCAATGACATATCTATGATCCGGGTTTGGATTCTGATCCAAGGTGGAGTGGCAGACGCGAAATGCGGGCATGGCTGGTTTGCACTGCCAGAACTCTGCCTCTCTCGCCACCTCCCATGGATTTTCACTTTCCCATAGCGGAGGCGCCTCCCTTGTTCGTTGTACTCCTTGGGACCAGTGTGGATTTTCTGATTGGTCGGGGTGCAAAGGGTGGAACGCTCTAACTGATTGGTGCTCTCGTCTGTTGGAGCAGTCCCGACAAGCGCAGCCAGAGGACGACGTTGGAGAGCCAAAGAACATTTCCCTGTAAGGGCTGGAGGGAAGTGATGGATGGGAGTGATGAGAGGAGGGGTTGTGGCCGGAATAATGGAGCAGGTGACACTCCTCCCCAGTGCAAAGTCTGTTTAAGGCTGGGAGGGTGTGGCTGTGTGGGTGGGTGTGTTCAGGGCTCGTATAAGGGTAGCAAGGCCTGTGCAGACAGGGCAGGGGAGGGGCTGGGGTTGGACGTTCCCATGGTAACTCTGGTAAAGGATGCCCACTATGTCGATGGCAGAGTTCCATATGAGTTGAATGAGGAGGTGGGGACACAGATTTGGTTGGTAAGGCCGGCAGAGTTTGGCTTTTCGGGTTCTTTTTAACGCTGTTGCAATGGCCGTGACAATGACCTTCAGAATGGCATGGTTCCCGTTCCCTCTCCCATCTGCCATCGCCACACTTTGTAGTCGAACGTCCACAACTCGAGATCTCTCGCCTCAAACCTCCAAGATTTGATGGGTCTCCATCATCTAAAATCGCAGTCTCTCTATCCTTCTCTTTCCCTTTTCTTTTCTCTTTTGTGCCATCGACCCCGTCTCCTCTCCTCAAGGGACAGTCAGGGTTTTCTCTTGATGAGCGGATTATGGGTGGAGATGCGTCTTCCAGGTGATCAGAGGGAACTGACGAGCGGCTGGAGTCAGAGGTGTAGGTGAGAGGCTGGGTGTGGCTGGGAGTTGGAGGCTTAACTGTTGGGCTGCTGGTGAGGCATCCGTTGGGTGAAGCTGTTGAGGCCGTCAAGCCCGGCCCACGACGTTTCCTCACCTGGGCATACAGACTGCCGTCCAGAGGACCCCTCGTATGAGGAATATCTGTAAAATACAAGAAGAGATTAATGTGTTATTCTTGTAACGTGGAATCGTGGATACACTTAAACTTGTGTGTGCGCATGTTTTTTACTTTCAATGCTGTCTTGGTGGTGCAGGTTGAAGTTCTCATAAGAATCCCATCTCACCACAGGGTCCGACGTGTTGATGTCCACTTTGATGGAGGCGTCATTCTTGCTGTATTCTCGACCTTGGAAACCGGACATTTTGATACAAAGTTTATGATAATATACAAAAATAGAAACAGTGGCAGGGACACACAGACAGTTGAAAATAATTACCTTTCATTTTTTCAGGCCCGTTGGAGAAGATAAACTCAACTGTAGCATCTGGAGAGAACCTGTCATCTACAGAAATAAGAACATAAAGGCAATGTCTAAAATATCCAGATGCTGATAAAAACAAGAAAGTGCATTCTGTGAAGTGGAAACACCAAAGGTAATAAATAAAGAGACTTGCTTTCACTCATCATAATGGAAACAGAGACATTCAAAGAGTTTCTTTTTAGCTTCATGCATGAGTGTAATGTTATCTGTACATTGCATGCATACGTCAGCATGTAGCACTAAGGGCAACTGCCATGAGACTGCTGCTTACCATGTACAAGCATTTCCCCTTCATCTCAACTGACACTGTCATTTGATATTTGTCTCAGAATACACACATCCCCACAATGGACTGCGGCTCTATAATAAGTGGCTCTTGAATTATACAGCTGTGTGAACCATTTCAAGGAAGCAATAGAAATATACATGAGTTTTCCATTTGATCAGCACTATTTTTGCAATCTATTGAATATATATTCAATATATACTGATGTGTCCATTTTAGTAAAGCAGTAGTCTAAACACTTCTCAAGGCACGTACGTTTATTTAGTAAGCACATTTTAATACAAGGCGATTTCATAGAAACACGCAGCAGAAATTGCTTCATTTAAATGAAAACGCCAAGGATAAATAAAAAACAAATAAACATAATTGCTTTAAAACGAAGGCTGTATTATTACAACATTTTACAAGTCAGATTAAAGCATAAATCTTAAATATCCTGTAAGAAATACTGAGCGAGGTAGTGAGTTCCACAGTTAGGAGCATAATAAGAGCAGACCCTCTCACTGGTACTTTTACGGGACACAAAAGGAACATTTTAAAGGAAAACAGTGGAAGACTTTAGCGTTTTGACTGTAAAACAAAATATGCTTTTTTACCTATGCAGGCCAGGTCCAGTTCAGTCTTGCCAAACCACAGCTGGGCTCCGTGGACAGTGCAGGTGTGGAACTGGACCCTGAACACCACCTCCCTCTCTGCTGCTCGACTCCGCCTGTGGTAGCACTTCACCTGCAGAAAGATGGAGGTAAGACACCGATTCTCAAACATAGGCTATTTTACATGGACTCGGATGTATGTAGATACAATCAATAAATACATTTTGTATTTGCTTCATGAAAGTGTTCTTTTAAGTCGGATCATATGTCTTTGGTGCGTGTTGCTGCCGTGTAAATTGATTACCGTCCGAGACAAATAAAGTGCTTAGATGTCTCCCTAGAGTGCTAAGGGCTCTGAAGGTTTTTACCCTCGCAAAGACATGCACGACAACTTAAGAAAACAATTGAGCATGCATTTTTATGGTCTTTAGAGGATCTATTGGGAATCTAATCAGGAACTTTTGAAAGGAAAAGTTACATCACAGTCAGGAAAGATTTAGTTTCTTTTTTGTATAAACAATTGAAGGATTGAAGTGAAGTCCAATGTGTTGGTAGGATTCAAATGAAAGTCTCATTCTCACCATAATATCCCCCTTTAATAAAAGTGCTGGCTCCATAGTCACACACAGCTTCCTTGCCCTGGAGCTCTGGGGATCACTTAATACACACACACATACACAGAGTAAAACAACGGCCACAGCAGCTCAAAACACACGTTTAACCAGTCAAAACATGTGTCTGCTGGGTTAAACAGTGGTAAACACATTAACCTCAACGTAAGCACAGAGCAGCCTACACCTAAACACAGACAGCCGCCTGTATAGACAACATGTGTCAGTTAGACAGCAGAAGGAAAAGACTGCCTCAGGGGAGGTGAGCTGAAAACAAAGTGGACATGTACTTACTAGACGCCTGAAGTGTAGACGAGCTGTAGAGATTGGTAGATTTTCAGGAATGGATAGAAACCTGCAGATACAGAAAGAAGATGAGGAGAAAAACTGTTAAGTTTGCAAAAAAACGTTTCATATGTGTTTCGCTCGAACAATGTAAAACACTTTCTGTTGACTTTTCAAAGCTATGAATTAATACAACATCAGTTTCTATAAAACTGACCTCCTCCCGTCTGAAAGTTTGGTAGTGATGGAATGAGGATCTGTTGGAGGAACAGAGGACTGCTGTTCATTTTGATGGTACCTGACAGCAAACCGCCGAAGTAGAAGATGTACCTGAAGGAGAGAGGTGAGGAAATGCAGTCACTGAGGCAAATGACAGCTGCACCAAGTTATATGTGGCAGAGGAGGAAACACTAAGAAATGTCTCACCTGTTCTGAGAGGGCTGGAGGGAAGAGGAGACTTTGTCCTCACAAAACTTCCTCATTGCTAGAGTGGTGAGAGCCTGATCCGCTCTGTGGAGGGATATTAATACTTTAGTACAGATTATAGTTGTAGTGAGGTGAAGATTAGAGTCAATCTAGGCTGATGTTGGTCATTTTGCAATCAATTTAATCTATTCAAAATAGTCCTGGACATTTATTTTTCTTCAGATCAGATCTTGCCAACAACAATTAAGATGTGAAAATACAAAGGAGATATATCTCAGCTAAAATGATGAAGCAATTGATCAATACAAAAATCTATTGTTAATAATAAGTAATTGTTTACAGTTTTGGACTGTTTTTTGGACAAAACTAGCTATTTAAGTATGTCGATTTAGGCTCCAGACATTACACAGACTATCACAAATAATGAGTTGCTTCCCTGCAGTGATTAAATTAACTAAACTATGACTGTAGTAAAACCAGGTCAAAGCTCAGAGGGGACCGTTGCTTCTCTGTAGCGGCTCCCAAACTGTGGAACGCTCTGCCCCTGGAGATCAGACAGGCCTCCACACTGCCTGCTTTTAAATCGCTTCTTAAAACCCACCTCTTCTCCTTAGCGTTTTAACATTAGGCGTTTCAACATCTTTCAGAGTGTTGCTTTTTTGCTTTTAAATTGTTTTTTGTTTTACTTGTACTTGTTTTATGGTGTGTGAGCTGAGCTGTGTTACTTATTTGTATGCTTTGTTTTATCTATTTGCCTGTACAGCACTTTGGTCTGGAGGTTTAAAGTGCTTTATAAATAAAGCTGTATTGTATTGTATTGTAGATGATCAAAAGAGTGTTGGCCTCGATGACAACAAAATGTAACTATGAATAAAGACATGTAGTTGTATGTTTGACTTGATCACAGCACAAGATATATTAATAAGGTAAGGTATGTTGGCAATTTTAGAGGCAGGTATCACATTTTTCCTTGATTGTTTAATGGCAGGTGTAAATTAAAAGCATATAATTAAATTGTACACAAGCTGGTATAACAAGTGCCTTGTTAGATGTATAATGATGCAGCTTACCCCGCTGATATCTTGCTGTAGTGCATGTAGGCTGCCACGATGACCCCAGTCTTCCCTTTGTTTCCCTGTCAGAACACAGATCAAAGTGACGATGAAATATCTTTCGTCACAGTTTTACATTTTCACAGCTAAGCGAGCAGATGTGGATTCAGGTGGTGCTGACCTTGCAGTGGAGGACCACCACGTTGTTGGGGTCAGAGGTCAGCCAGGTCTCCATGGCTTTACAAACAGCACAAATCCTGTCCAGGGGTGGGGCATGAACATCAGGCCAGCCGTAGTCCTGCACCTGAAGCGCAAAGGAGGAAAGATGTTTTTAATTATGTTTGGTTCAAAAGAGTCAGACCCTGTCCATTGACTCAAAAAATACAACGATATTACGATGGTGATCCGTCAACTTTTCAGGTGTAAATACTTTTACCTTTGGGTTAAGTCTGGTGATGTCATGTCTCTTCTCTGATAAATTCAGTAGCTGGAAAAGGCACATAAAAATATATCAGAAATCTATTTTTACATATCAAAAGAAAATAAAAAAAATAATACATTTGAAGAAAGGAAGGGTGGTGATTATACCACCCTGTCAGACCCAAAATAACCGTCCTGGAAAGTGACACAACAATGCAAAATTAAACGTGTTTCATTTATTTGAATACAACCTAATTAACAGCCTCAGAGATAATTATGTTTTCCTTTACAATGATGTGAAGTTTTTATTCCTCATGTGTGCAGTGTTATGACTAACCAAGAACTTGTCTTGGTGCTTGGATTTCAGCATGGAGGCCACTTCCTGTAGGTTTCTGCGGTACCGCTGCTCCTCCAGCTCCGGCAGGAAGAAGACAGAGATGATCCTCTCCGTGATGTATGTGAGGTCAAAGTCATAGTGGCGCTCCATCACATGCTCCATCACTTGTTCCAAACTCTTACTCCTGGAAATTGTGAGAGTTTATTGTTTTAGTGCAGAAAATACAGCCATGAGAGCGGTCTTATTTCATGAGCATTTTATTTCTGTGTATCTATTTTCATGTGTGACTCAGGCTATTCTGTACCTCGGTAGTGAGCCTCTCTTCTTTAGTGATGTAGATTTAGTGGAGCCGTACTGTAAAAACAAGAAAAGAGTAACTCTACTGCCGTTCATTGGGTGATGACATCATATAAACGTACATGTAAACGCTTACCAAGTCTGGTGTTGAGATGCAGGTGGGAGTCACCTGAAAGGAAATGAACACAAGGTTAGTTTTTGCAGCAGAACCACATGTGACACACACGCACACACTGGGAATGAACCAGCACATGCCAAGTCATGTGTTTGGTTTAACGCTCTTGGTACAGCAGCGCTGATGAAGGGATGGAAGGGTGGAGGGAGGAGGAGGAAGAGCTGACAGAGGAGGATGGTAAGATTCATTCTCACTTTCCTTCTGTCATCTGCTGCAGCTCGTTTGAAGAAGTGGCTGTCAGCACAGATCCTGCTGTTCCACATGATGGGTTAGTGACGCATGATGTCAGACCCACACACACACACAAACACACACACACACATACCATGTACTTCAGGGGACATTACATTGACTTACATGCATTTCCTGGAGACTTATCCTAACCTTAACCATAACCAACACATGCCTAACCCTAACCCTAACCCTAATCCTAAACCTAACCAAGTCTTCACCCTAAAATTAATGATTCCCCTCATGGGGACCTCCAATTTGTCCCCATAAGGGAAGCCAGTCCCCACACGTGACTATGTAAACAGATTTAGGTCCCCACAAGTATAGTAATGCTAGACACCACACACACACACACACACACACACACACACACACACACACACACTTATAAAGTCAAAACAAGCGCCAGCAGAAATGTAAAGAACTTAAGGATATTGTATATTTGTATAAGTCATGTGCAAACTGACTATGTTTATTGTGCTGAATATAATACAAATTATTGAGAATGATTTTGTGTTCTTTTGCATCGTAAAGAAGGAATGGAGTGAGAGGGATTAAGATTTACATGTGGCGTGCAGTCCTTGTAGTCCGCTGGTGAGCCAACAGTTAATTTGCCAAAACCACAAACACGCATATACACAGAGAGAAAGAGGAAGAGGAGGGAGCTGAGGTCATTTCAAAAGGCTACAGCCACTTCTTCAGGATTGTTTATCATGAGGACAGCAGTTGACCCTGAAGTAACATGCTAGTAGAAACTGGTGTGTCAGTGCATGTGCTACTTTTCCGACTCATTTGATAAAGTAATTTACCATGCAATCACATCAAATGATTAAAAACAACAATGAATGGAACATACGGAAATTAACTAAATGAGCCGAGAGGCGGAACAAACGTTCCACACAACTACAGGCTCTGAATGTACACCGTAAAGCCCCTGTCACACTGTCCCGAAATTGACACCCGATGGACACACGAATATGGAATTGTGAATTTCGCACGAAGATGGCCCCGAACCACACATGAAGGCAACATTTACATTACATTTAAGACATACAACTGCAATGAAAGTACCAAAAACAATTATGTTACAGTACTATAATACTGTACTGATATCTTCAGACTTTGTTCTTTACTTTATCCGTCGTTATAGAAAATATTACGTTTTCTCCGTAATGTTGTTTCCATAACAACAACAACTTCCTGTCGACTGTCCTTCAAAATAATATATTATATCCTTTTTAGTTTCACAGAACACAAATTGGGTTATTTACATAATATATTTACATGATTTTGTTGTGCAATAAAACAACCCGATGGACACACGATAAAGGAAATGTTCAAATTCGTCTGTGATCGTCGCAACATCGGGCCATTCGTGAGGGCATCTTAAGCCATCGTATGACCGCCGGTGGAGTTTCTCAGGCTCCGGCAGCAACTTCGTGAGCGGTGGCAAAATCTTTGGCATGCCAAAAACTTGCAGAAGGACCTTGCGAAGGTTCATTTTCGTGTTGAATTCGTGTGTCAATTGTGCCCTTCGTAAGGCCATCGTGAGGGCATCTTGTTATCATCGGTGCCCTCGGGCATTCGCCCCGATCAGAGTGAGGGTGAATGCACCGATGATAACACGAAGATGACACGATTTGACAAGATGCCCTCACGAGTGCCTTACGAAGTTGCCGCTCACGAAGTTGCTGCCGGAGCCTGAGAAACTCCACCGGCGGTCATACGATGGCTTAAGATGCCCTTACGAATGGCCCGATGTTGCTACGATCACAGCCGAATTTGAACATTTCCTTTATCGTGTGTCCATCGGGTGTCAATTTCGGGACAGTGTGACAGGGCCTTAAGAGGTGACACCCTGTCAACTTTTGACCTCTGAACTGCTCCATGAGATTGATTGACAGCTGAGCCGCCCCTCTGTGGCCAGTGATGACAGATGTCGGGCAACAGGTTGCAAAGTCAAATGCCTGCAATCATAATGATCTACAACTCTGGAAAACAACAGTATATATATATATATATATACTGCCTACAAATATACTCTCAATATTTGTAGGCAGTACAGTTAAGGAAGGATCAATACTGGATTATATTTCAATACTACATTTTAAATGTACGTTTCTTTTAGATCAATGTTGTAACTTCCAGGTAGATGTTGGTTTACAGACTTTTCTGTAAACCCTTCCTGCTCTCACTTTGACAAAAATAAAGGCACCTAATGATCACTGATTGTCAACTGAGCTCCAGATACATTTTATTGAAAGGGAAATTAGATTTCAGTTCCTGAGAGATAAGGTTAATTTGTTTTTGTCTTTTTACAATAGATCAGAATATCTGCATGTCTTGTAGTCATATAGTGTCGGCAACACAAACATGACACATAATAGAAACAGAGCGAACCATGAAATGAGAAAATGGCTGTATCTCAGAAAAGAGCACATTCAAGTACTTGGTATATATGTATTCACAAGTACCAAGTTAAATGTCAAAGATATGCCTTCGTATGTAGTGTGAAAAATGTTTTCCTATCAAATATATTGAGGACATTTTATTGTGACTAGATTTAAAGATCACAATGTCTGGGTATTTTTCCCTAACATCCTAAATAAAGTCAGAGACTAATGTCTGTATTGAAAGTTCAACTTTAACACTGGAAATCCATTTGATTTGCTGCTAATATCCTAAATATTGTAGAACAACTAATGTGCTGCATTCTCTAGAGTAATACAACTAATCATGTATCTTTAGTTCATTTCAATTTATTGTAATGTTCTATATTTCCAAGATGGGAACAATGGCACCTTGGAACATTACATAGAAGATGGGTTTTCAATGACATGACATAAACCCAAATAACAGCTTTCTTACTTAATGGCACTCACACAGACAGGAGATGGCAAACAACATTACAGAGGGGGCACAGAGAAATACTGACAGAGAGATTAGGAGAGCGTGATGGGGAAGAGGGAAACATAAACAGACATGTGATCCAGAGAGGAATGAGTAAAATGAGGAGTGAAGGGGAAAAGGGCATGCTGTAATTGGTTACAGTGTGGTAGGGAACATTCAACAAAATGTGCGACTGCTGAACTGACAAGATGATGCCAGTAAGTGAATATCTTTATGCAGATCTCTTTCACACTGACAGACGATGTATTTAATTCATATTTGTTTAAATCAATGAGTTTTTATAGTTGATCAGTTATTTTCACAATCCACCACAGCATAATAATAATCTGTACGTTCCAGTAATGCACAGCGACAGTTCACAAACACGTTATAAAACCTACAGTAGGAAATTAAAGAACACGGAGATTCAGCCATAGGGGAGAACTCTTCTCTTAATAGGCTTAATAATGGTAGTTAAGTGAATAAAGTGGCTGGCTGCTGGAAGGAACAGAAGGAGACAGACACAATGTGCCCATGTGTAAATACACATACACACACACACACACCAGGGTTTCCGCTAGGATTTTTTCTCGCCGGTCAAATGTCCGGACAGAATTAATTTTACCGGACAAATTTGAAACTTACCGTTCATGTTTCAATAATAATAATAAGAATTGTGTAGCAGAGTTTCCGTTAGCAGGTAATTACGGATTAGGACCGGATATGCTGATGTTTAAAACTCAGTTAATGGGGATCGTTTTTATATTGCTTCAGTTTATAATCGTAACAGATCGGAAAAATTCAGATTAATTTTTCAATAAATGATTCCGCAAACAACAAACACCATAATTATTACATTCAAATAAACTACTTGTAGTAGATGAAGTACATTATTCAAAAATGTAAATTAACTTTGAATAATAACACGGGAGAAACGGATCCTCTCTTTTCCTCTCTCCTGACAGCCCGTCAGTTTCTCATGCAGCTCACTAAACAGTGGGCGGAGCTTCAGGTGATTATGGAGCAGCTGATCTGATCTCTCTCTTCCGTCCGGTTACACTTCACTCGCGTTTATGTCCATATCGATCAGATCCAGCTCTCCTGATCGGCCTTTATAGAGAGCACAGATCAAACTATTAAGAGTGAATATCGGACGATAATGATCGACGGCCGATCGATCGGAGCATCGGACATTTTGACCGGCAGGTTTTGAATTTACCGGTTTTTATTAAATTGTACCAGCTAAAAACCGGTAATTACCGGCTAACGGAAACCCTGACACACACATACAAACATGCACACAGAAAAAGACGAGGAATGAACTGACATTCAGCATAAAGACAGAGGAGGAAGACACCGGAGTCAACAGGAAGCAATTTGCAACAGGATGTCAGTGGAGATTGACCTAGGTTCACACATGCACAGATAAACACACACACACACACACACACACACACACACACACACACACACACACACACACACACATACACATACACATACAGTGTTTACATGTGTCTGCGGTGGCTCTGCCAGCCTCAAGGTCTTCATTAATGCATGTGGACTGTACGCTGGAGCCACTGTGAGCAAAGCCATCTGGTTCAGTTTGTCCTGCTCATCAGCAGCATTTACTGAGGTGCCAATGACAGCAATCCATCCCGTCCTCAGAGACTCCCTCACTGACTGTTTAGTAGTTTCAGATTGCCTTGTTCATCAAGTAAAACATTTTATTTTTGTGTTTAAGAAAAAATAACAAACCTGCCAGAGGTGGGATGGATATAAAGCCACTGCTGGCAGCCACAGTCGTAGCTTAGCATTTTTTAGAGGTATATACAGATAATATTTGAATCTCTTTAACCATAATTATAAAGTGCTATAAGTCGATTCTAATACACTCCATGTATGTTTTATACATTTTAGACACAGGAGTTAAAGTAAAGCACCTCTAAAGTCATTTGTTAAACATTTTAGCTTTTAGAGATTCTGATAGATACATTTGGTCAGAGCCAGGCAAGTAGTTTTGCCCTTTTCCAGTACTCCTGTTAGGCTAAGCTAAGCTAACTACTAACCAGCTCAAGCTTCATATTGAACCGAGAGAGATGAGAGTGTTATCGATTCCCTCAACCAACTCCGGGAACAAAAGCAAACACGTGCATTTCCACAAACGTCTAACTATTGTTAGGGCATTATCTCAGGCTTTGGAATGTTTTTCATTACATGGATTTACAACCTTTATTTAATCAACTACAATTTAGATTGCTTGACTGAACAGCTTTAATCTTAAGAATGTAACAGTGGGTCATGGTGAGAAGTTTCCTGGCTGCTTCAGAACAGAGTGACTTCTTTAAAAGTTGTCACTGCTCCATCTTGAATCCCCACTCCTGTTCCATGGAGAGGAAATCCAACAAATCTGTCGAAGCAGCTGAGTCAGTTTACGGGGAAGCGGGAGATAAATGTGAGTGTTTGAGACGGGGGTGTTGGTATGTCGTCCAGGAGGAGCAAGTTTCACTCTGACAGTCGACTCAGAGCTGACACACACTCAGGAGAGGGAGAAGTGAGTAAGACTTCCCGTTTGAAAGTGGAAAAGAAAAAATACCCATGGCTTATTCCAAGCTCCATAGTCTCACAAAAAGACAGTGAAGGCCAAGCTAAATAAAAGTGAGGCTTTTAGTTTTTTTCCCACTGACTCTTACTGTTTCACCCAGGGTACCAGAGGACACATTTAGGAGTGGCTGTGATTTAGGAGGCTTCACATGAAAGTATGGCATCCCCTCTCCTTTTTCTCTCATTATCGCTCTGCCTTTCTTCAGTTTTCTCTCTTTGATCTCTCATTGCTGCATTCTGTCACTCCCCTCTGGTTAACCCCTCTCCTGCTAACCCACACTGTCCTCTCTCATCTTCCAGTGCCCGAGGACAGGATGACCACAATCATCCCTGCCGTGAGATACAAGTATGTGCTCCTCCTGAATAAACAACATCAGATGACACCTCGATGAGCATCACGCATACCCAGGGCAGGTCACTATGTCATAAAGAATAGATGAGGGAAACATGAAGAAGCCAGATTGAGGGTTCAAAGCAGAAATGGGCCAGGGAGTGGAGATGTGGATAGAGATATGAGAGTGAGGACAAGACATCGGGAAGAGAGGAAGGATGAAAGAGGAGGAGAGACAAACAGAAATCAAGAGTGAGTGCTGGATGGGAAGAGAGATGTCAACAGCTGAACACTGACACACAGCAGAGAGATTTCACTGAGCTATTTTGATAGAGCTACTTATTTTAGACTATACGTCGCTCAGAACACTTGAAGGCTCATTTTGTCTATTTCGCCATCAGTGATCTCACACATTCACTTGCAGGCGCAGCAGCAGCAGTGACATTTTGAAGAAATCTGCCAATGGATCTTTACAAAATCGTCCCACTTTGCAATAATTGAAGAATAACACACTTTTATTAAAGTATACTGTCTTCATCCAGTAAAGCACCCTATAAACTGTATTGTTTACTTTTAAGACACATCTCAAACATGTGTATATTTGTATATTGTTAGTTGTAATTTAGCATTTTTTTACCTGCCAAGAAACTATAGCTGTACTTTTATACTGACATTTGACACATAACTTTAAAAAGAGATGCATTATGAATTATGCTCAATCAAACTGTATTGTTTTTAAAACACGTCAAAAATAGAGGCATAGGAGCTGTATCGTTCCTGAAATAATTAACAAGGCTTGCTGTGTATGTATCTCTTTGCTTAACCTCTCAGGAAATGAGAAGCAATGAGTAAATGTAAACATTGAGCTTGCATCCGTGTGAGTGTGTGTGTGTGTGTTTCCCTAATTATTGATAAGAAGAGTGATGCAGCCAAATTAAATCAGCCACGATAAACATTTGTCCACAGTGCACCATGCGGGTGAAGATTATAAAGCGAACACGATGTGACCAGCTTAATGAAGTTACACAGATGCTGTGACCACCTGGTGGGATTTTCTATCCACTTCAACCACCATCCTACTGAGTTCTCCATCTCTATCGACTTAAAGCTGTTTCTAACTCCCTGTTGATGTGCCACGACACGTGGAGCTACTGCAGGACTGCATGTCCCCCCGGTCTCCCGTGGTGAGAGAAGAACCGAACAGAAGACATTTGTTCCATGCTGCTCAAGATACCTCATAGACGAGAAGCCAGAGAAATTCCCAACATCAAGCGCTAGACCGATCAACGGTATAAGCATACTGCAGATATTTCATTATTAACATAAATGATGTCCGATAAGTATCAAGAAATCCCTATAAGAGATTTTTCAGGATCTGTTTCAGCTTGCAGATTACACAAGCATATATTCCATAAAGCAGCAAAATTGCTATATCAATTTATAAATCAGCATGACACATTAGCAGAACAGCTGGTGTGTGTGAGCAGACACGGCAGCCGTCTGTATTTCACTAAGCAACATTAGGATCCATCACATCAGATGATGTTAGGACAGCTGACTGTGTCTGGGATACAAACATTTGTCCCTGTTAGGTGCCCTTTGGTCATAGAGGATTGTCCGTACACAATTAACTACCCAGAGACAGTGTTGAAGTGGATAGATACTGTAGATAGCGAAATGGCATTCTTACAGTATACACGTTACACAGAGAAGATAGTTTAGTGTTAATACAGTTAAAAGTAAGAACAAGTTCTTCATACAGATAGATGCCTGCTGGTATCCAGGCACTTGCAACTGCACACAGAAGCAGACACACATCAGTTTGCTTCAGCTTCAGCAGTTTTCCAAAATGTTACGTCTACAGGCCTATATCAAAAGGCTTTAGGTACAGTTTCCGTATTTAACTAACCTGCACATAAACTGAACTATCTCATTAAAAAGTAAATATTCAGTCACTAGCATTACAAATTAAAATCTGTGTATTTTTTAGTAGGTCACAGCAGGAGTCTCTGCTTCATCTTCTGCACTTGCCTTAATCACAGTAAATGAAATCCTCTTTCTGGGCAAAGCGAGAGCTCTCCGGCTACAGCTTTAATGAAATAATATGCACACTCACATGCCGCATTATCAGAGCAAACTCTGTAAAGGGGCTTAAAGGATGTTAGACTGCAACTCAGTAGCAAAGAAAAAACACACAAAGTACATGAAAGTATTGGCTGACGTGCTGAATACATATATATGAATAAACAAAACTCAAATCAGACACAGAGCATGTTTTTACCTCTCAACAAGCAGCTTCAGTCTCTCCCTCTGCCTCTGAGCAGTCCTGTCTGTAGAGTGGGATACACCACCTCCCTCTCTCCCTCTCATACAAGCTCTCTGCTCACTCTTCTCTCACCAACTCCCTTTGCCTCCCTCCCTCCCTCCCTCTCTCACGATAACACACACTTCCTCTGTGCCAGCAGCATATACAACATAGCCTTTCCCTCTCTCTCTGCTTGTGTCATACGCACAGAGGTCGGGAAGCACGTCAACTGCGCAAGTGCTTTCCCCTTGCGCGCACACACACACACACACACACACACACACACACACACACACACACACACACACACACACACACACACACACACACACACACACACACACACACACACACACACACACACACACACACACACACACACACCACATGCAGACACTGTGCTGCCCTGCAGAGGGCTGCTGTCCAGTGACCTCTCCAGTGGCCTGAGGCTGAGAGAGAGATGACAAGTGGCAGCAGGACAAAGAGGCAGAGTTGCATGCGCTGGCTAAAGGATGCAAAAAAAGAAGAAATAGTAGTGACTGTTATGGAGATGGTACTTGGTTGGCATAACAGACAGATGAAAGCATTTAAAACTGCAAAAAATGGTACAGAGAAGGCGGGAGAAGTGTGACTATAAAACATCATAAAAGTAACAAAGAATGAAGGTAAAAAAAAGAAGATGATGGCAGACAGAAGCAAGAGATGAAGGAAGTATAAATAGAATATGTTGACATATGAGCAGCACGTAGGAGCATACAGTGAAGGCATTGCGTGACATGAAGCAGACAGCAATTTGCAGCCTTGACCTAATGTTTCCCTTTATTTATGAATACCCTCAAATGGGACCACACACACACACACACACACACACACACACACACACACACACACACACACACACACACACACACACACACACACACACACACACAGTATGCCTCCCCAGCTGCCTTTCACTTATTTGCGTCACCCCCCCTCTCTCCCCTGCATGATCACTCACTGGGGCAGGCATCTACGGCACTCTTGTTATTTTCTATATTTAACCTCGAAGCCTCAGATTGATCATCATCCCGTGTGACGATGACCACTCTCGTCCACGGCGCCTGCCTCTCTTGCAGCCACCAAGAGTTGTTTTTGGCTATTGCCGTAGTGACCAGGGAGACGAGTAAGACCAAAATAATAATCCTCTTTTAATACAACAGCTGGTAGAGTCCAGTTGTAGACAGAGTGTGTGTGGAGAAGGAGGACTTTCCCCCCCTGTTATAAATCCTGCAGGCCTTGAGCTGACCTGAAGATCTGAGAATTAAAGGCAATGTGCTTTGGGCTGGGTTTTTTTTCTGTGTGTTTTTGCTGTTGGACAGTAAGGCAAAACAGCAATGTTACAGCAAGGTCGTGAGTCTACTCAGTGGTGTGTGACACTGAGCTGCTGTGAGCTCAGTCACAGAAGATCTGCAAGAGAGAACTTCTCTCTTGCATAAAATTCATCTTTTGATGAAGTATTTCTCTCAAAAGCAACAAAGATTACTCAAACATTAACTATTAAAGTCGCTGTCTTTGGGGAAAATGTTGTACCCACCTGCTCTATGAGGAATGTTTCCTTGTGCCATTGTTTAAAGGTGGGGTAGGTAAGTTTGAGAATCCAGGTCGAGATACACTTTTTGATAGCAATAAATATCTTAAGTGCTTTGACAAAAAGTGGAAGCCGTATTACTGTAAAAAGCACGACCAATCATTTTAGCCGGCCCGGCTAAAATAACTGGATGGCCTACCTGCCTGTCAGTCTTCCATCTGTGCACACATTTATCTCGTGCCCTCATTGGTCATGTGCGCGTTCGTGTGTGTTGGAGGGGCTCTGTAAGGAAGTGGCAGATTTTTTCCGGCTGTGTATTTTCAAATTCTAGCGCACTCGAGCTGGTTTCTCCAAAATTACATACCCCACCTTTAACGACACACACAAAAAGTGACAACTCTTTTATTTTGAGTCATAAACCACATCTCATATTTACCAATAACGTGTTCTGAATTCTTTATTGTAGCAGCAAAGTGCTTTTCCTATATATTCTATAAGCAAATGTGTACATTATTGATCACACAATGTGATGAACAACAGATACAGTAATATCATTTTCACATTCTCACATCTCATTTTAGTGGAAAAGGTCACAGAAACTCCTCTACAGTAAAACAGACAGCACACAGTTTCCTCTGCAAGGTGCCATCTCCCTGAGCTATGCTACTTCTTGTGCTTCCCCCTCCTCTGACCCTAACAGAGAACGCTTAAAGCTTACTACTGCCCCCTTCTGATCGGCCTAAAGGGACTTCTCACAGACTAACACTAATGGGAATTTGATTATTATGTAAAATGCAGAAATTCCTCATATCAAGCTGCATTACACAGTCACTGAGACTTTCCTGGTGGTCGAGGACTCTCAGGAGCTCCTGTGTTGCCATGTTAACACATGACTGAATTACTCATAACAACCTGGCTGGTTGCAGGTCATGGAGGGTGGCCTTCTTTAACCAGACATCTAGGTCAGTGCACATGACTTACTCCATTTAAGACTCAAACTGTATTACCATCTGAACTTCTATCACAGGAGCACTATTTGCTCAAGACAGGAGGTAGGTAAAGGGAGGAAACAGACGGCTTACCTTGGCTTCACATGTCTTGTGAACTGCAACCTTGCAATCTGCACAAAAAAGGGAAAGGACATATTTTACTCTGTAAGGGGGTTTAAAGGTAAAAAGAGAGAGGACAGTCAGGCTAAGCTTGTGTCAGGTAAAGGTAAACTTGTGTCTCTGTATGATCTGTGAGACATGCACTCACCCTTGCAGAAAGCCCCAGGTTTGTCGATGTTTTGCTTGCACACATCACACACCCGTTTCCTCTTAAAGCTCTTCTCTGTGAAGACGTGGCTCCCTGCTTTGGCGAGCTGCAGGACCACAAACAAATACAATTAGTCAAGAGGTTAAAACAATAAATGATACAACTCCAAGAACGGCATTCACTTAATCATTTCAAAGAACTGAAACGTTTTTAATGCGGTGATATGTTCAAGTAGCAGTTTTCACATGTGTCTCAAAGCATTTTATCAGAACATTGGATGGTCGCTGTCCCCTGTCTGGCGGCTGTCATGACAGATATTTGCTGGTTCAGTGACACACCATGCAGGAGCACTGCCGTACACTCAGCATTCTCTACTGAAAACTCCTTCCTGTCATACCACGCTGTGTTTTAAGGCATCCTGTTGTCTCGTCTTTTAACTTGTCCTCATTATGTCTCAGACTGCAGGGCAGCTGAGATAATGAAAAAGAAGCAGCTTGCTGTGCTGCCGCCTTCACTAAATGTACTGCATTGTCACAAGTCAGCTAAATGTAATTGAATACATATTATACATGATGTTCATTGTTCATTGTTTTTCATGATATTTGGTCAACTACAAACATTCATGTTGCAAATGGGATCGATTGAAACATGTTTGTGAGCCCCTTTTCTGTTTTGCAAACATCAGGTCCAAGTCATAATGTCAAAAAGCCAACCTCTGTTTATGACTAAATCCATCCTTAGTGTAGTATTTTTTATTTAATGCTAATTAGCAAATGTTGGCATGGTAACACTCACGATTAAGACCGTGAACACAACATTTATAAACATTGTGTAAACATTAGCATGTTAGCATTGTTATTGTGAATGCTTACGTATCACCATATAGCAGCGACGTGCAGTCAGGGGAGGCAGTGGAGGCAGAGCCTCACCTGTCATACTCCAATGTAACGGAAAAACAACTAAAGGCAAGGCAAGGCAAGGCAAGGCAAGGCAAGGCAAGTTTATTTATATAGCACTTTTCAACACAAGGCAATTCAAAGTGCTTTACAAAAAATGAAAGAGATTAAGAAAATGGCATTTAAAATCAGTCATTAAAAAGAAAAGCTAATAAAATAAACATTAAAAGAAAAAAATACATGGCAGTCAATTAAACATTAAAAAAAAAAAGTACATGGATAAAAGTTACAGTGCAGTCTAAGATATGAATAGTTCAATTAAAAGCAGCGACAAAAAGAAAAGTCTTCAGCCTGGATTTAAAAGTAGTCAGAGTTGTAGCGGACCTGCAGGTTTCTGGGAGTTTGTTCCAGATATTTGGAGCATAATAACTGAACGCTGCTTTACCATGTTTAGTTCTGACTCTGGGGACAGAAAGCTGACCAGTCCCTGAAGACCTGAGAGATCTGGATGGTTCATAATTTAGCAGGAGGTCAGAAATGTATTTTGGGCCTAAACCATTCAGTGCTTTATAAACCAGCAGCAGTATTTTGAAATATATTCTTTGACACACAGGAAGCCAGTGTAAAGACTTCAGAACTGGAGTGATGTGATCCACCTTCTTAGTGTTAGTGAGGAATCGAGCAGCAGCGTTCTGAATCAGCTGCAGCTTCCTAATAGATTTTTTAGTGAGACCTGTGAAGACACCATTGCAGTAGTCGAGTCTACTGAAGATAAAAGCATGGACAAGTTTTTCCAAATCCTGCTGTGACATTAGTCTTTTAATCCTAGATATATTCTTTAGGTGATAGTAGGCTGATTTAGTAACAGTTTTAATGTGACTGTTGAAACTCAAGTCAGAGTCCATGACTACACCTAGATTTCTGGCTTTATCTCTTTAACTAAAGAAAAACTAAATAATAATAAAATGTCTCCACTGATCTGTGTTGTAAATGTGATTTATGTATGATTCCAATCGCTTTTTATAGTCAAAATCAGCAAATTTGACGAGCTCCGCTCCAACTACGGGTAGCGATGAGGAGTGAGGCAGGGACGAGCTCTGCCTCTCGTAAACCCACCACAGTTACGGCCCGTCTACACTACAGGCGTCAAAAAATGCTTTCAACGCTTCGCCCATTCATTTGAATGGGGTGACGTAGGATATTTTCAAACTTCGCCGAACTGCATTGTGGGTAGCATGGCAAGGCGTTGCAAGCATCGCCAGCGTCTATCGGCGTCAAAAGTTGAACAATGTTCAACTTTTGAGGCTCGATGCTTGCTCGAAGCTGGCGTCAGCCAATCAAATCCCGTTTTTGCAATTCCCGCCAGTACAAGCGCTAGCCAATCAAACCGCGTGCAAGCTGGGAGAGCCAGACCGCAGTTCATTTCCTCATATTCCAAACGAGAAATTACGGTAGCAAATCACCCGGTTCTTTCCGACCAGAACTATTTACCGGGATACAAACCGGAGGAACCAGGCATGGAGGGAGGTGGCAGAGACAGTGGGTGAAACTGGTAGGTTTTCGCCTGTTTGGGGAGTTTATATCCAGTTTACTTCGTTTTAACATTGCTATTGCTTTGTATGTCGGGGGCGGGAGATTCATGTGATTGGTTGTTGGTCGCGTTGCTCGCAAAAAATCGCCAAGCCTCAGACACGCCCAGCTTCAAGCTTTTTCGACGCCTGTAGTGTAGACGGGCCGTAACGGAGCGTCCACACAGCAGCGTGCGTTGACGCTTGGAGGTGGGCGTATCTGAAGCTTGGGGATTTTTTGCGAGCAACGCGACCAACAACCAATCACATGAATCTCCTGCCCCCGACATACAAAGCAATAGCAATGTTAAAACGAAGTAAACTGGATATAAAATCCCCAAACAGGCGAAAACCTACCAGATTCACCCACTGTTTCTGCCACCTCCCTCCATGCCTCGCTCCTCCGGTTTGTATCCGGTAGATCAACAGAGACTGATCATACAGCACCGGGTGATTCACTACCGCTATAATGAATTTTCCCTCCATTTTTTTGAATATGAGGAAATGACCTGCGTAGTCTCTCCCAGCATACACGCAGTTTGATTGGCTAGTGCTTGTACTGGCAGATTTGCATAAACGGGATTTCATTGGCTGACGCCTCCGTCGAGGCGTCAAAAGTTGAACATTGCTCAACTTTTGACGCCAGCTACGCCAGCAACGCTCCACGTCGCTTCCCAAAATGCAGTTCGGCTAAAAGTGACGTCACCCCATTCAAAGTGAATTGGCAGAAGCGTTGGAAGCTTCAACGCACGCCGCTGTGTGGACGGGCCGTAACTGGCTGGAGCGCGGGCACTAATTTAGCGCGGGTACTTATTTTGTGAGCGCGCTCAAGCCAGTTACTGTGAGGTAAGGTGAGGCACAGATGAGCTCTGCCTCACCTCAGAATGCGTCACCCCCTGGAAAGCGGGCCCTAAGCACATGCCTGCACCATCTGACATCGTATGTCACCAATGTAATGTTTGTAGATCCCTTTATTACATTTATCCTCGCCATCCATAGTCTCTAAATAACTTATTTCATATATGATATTTAGGCTCGCTGGTCTCATGGCTCTGGTCTCATCATACAACGGCAATGAAAAAAGCACCAGGGGAGGCAGCCATAACCTCTGCCGCACGGAAGGGGGCGCAAGTGAGCCCACAGGTTCTTGTTGCTACTGTTATTCTACGTAGAGACGGTAGCAGGATGGTAGACGCAAACAACAAACTAGACTTTTGAAACTAGAGGAAGATAAGGAGGACTTTTACAAAAAAGTAATAGATTGTTGTCCAGAAGGATAGCATGGACTTCATCTTCAAGTCAAGGTAAGACCCCAATTGTAATGAAAATGGGATCTTACTAAGAAAGAACAATCCAATATTTAGATTGTGGGTATCCTTTTGTTGAACGGTCTGTTTAAAATGAATCGAAGCATCAGACTAAAAAAGCTTTTGAAAATAACCGAATATTTCGATTATGGTCAAAATATGATATTTGTAAATCTGACTCTGAAAGAGTCAGTGCCTCACCAGCCATGAACCTCACCGCACGCCACTGCCATATAGCATTTAGCTCAAAGCTTTGCTGTGTGTAAATACAGTATAAACCTAGAATAGCATCTAAATCGCACTTTCTAGTAGTGGCCATTAGCAGTGGACTCACAAGCACGCACTGGAGGCCGGCTAAGTCAACAATACACAGAGAAGCTCAGATAACAACACACAGAGGGAGAGCTAATTCATGCTCGGCTCAGGTACATTTCTCTATTATCTCTTTATATAGCATATGCTGCTTCATTAAAGAAAGCCCCTCTTATAATAGTAATATAACAGGTTGGTTACCAAAACTATTAGGAATTCAGTGACCGTCTACTATTTAACATTTATTAATTGTTGATGTGTTTAATGTCTGGGTGAAGAATCTGTGGTCTCTCCTTTTTCATGATGGACATATTAAAAATATCCTTTCGACAATGCAAGGTGGTACCGCACTGGCCACATTGGACCACCATGGCAGCTGCGTAAACAGATTAGATGAAATGGGCTTGTTTGGGTTAAGCACAGAAAGAGACAAAGGTAAGTATCAGTTTGCAGTTCTCAAAATGTTAGACCCAAAACTCTTAATACTATACTAAGTTGAAAGGTTTGATATAGAAAAATACTCTAAATCAAATGAATTTGCTAACAGTATCCATTTGTCAATGGTCAAGATGTGAGCTTTAACCCTGGAGGAAAACACATAAAAAGCATTGTACACACACACACACAGACTGAATGCAGTGCAATGATTTATTATCCATGGATTTTTCTTTTTTTAAAGCAATACTCAACCTTCCCAGCAAACCAACAACGTTTATATAAAGCTATGGTAATGCCCTCCTAAAGCGATGCCTTCTAACAGCATGTGAAGCACATTAAGCCATTACATGTTTCCATGAATGGAGCAGAAGGAGGGGCCTGGAAACATCAGGAGGTAGATGGTGTTTGTACTGTAGGGTACAGTATGTGTGTGTGTTTCTGCTGAGGCAATGAGAGAGGGTCACAAACAGCGTACCTGAACACACTGTTTCATTTCAAGTTGAATGACTGGATGCATTTCTCTGGTCTTCAAAAAACATAAGCTCAGGCATTTTTTACTTTTTCCGATGTCTGGGTTTTTCCACACAGAAGGGGCATTTAATTATACTCTGGAGGTGACGGTGCATGCACACTAAAACTTTCCCAAACACATTTTGGTTCTCCTACCATCCAGAATAAAGAGGAGAATGGAAACTCATTCTATTAACCACACTGTATTATAAAACAGCCATGGCTCTCAAGAGAGAGAACGCAGCCTAAATCCATTATGACTGGAAATGTATAATTAATGTTTTATGTAGCCCCTGAGCTTTGTCTGCTTACATAATGTGAACGTAAATGCAACTGATTTGAGTTATTTCAGGGTTATGTTTTTAATGAGACCTACATTAAGAATCACAACAGGCTAAAATTGAAATGTCAGAATTTAAAGGGGACCTATCATGCAAAATGCACCTTTGTACGTCTTTTATACATGAATATGTGTCCCCGGTGTGTCAGGGAACTCACCAAGTGTCAGAAAACACAACCCTCTCTCTTTTCCTCCATACCCAAAATCTCTAAAAACGGGGCTTTAACGGATCTGATACAGACTGATACAGATTTGAAAATAGTCTGATGTCAGTGACGAGGAGCTCCGCCTATATGGCCAACTCTCCACCAATCAGGGGAATGAGAGGTTGCCGTGGCATGGTAACAGCATGGTAACATGACTCGTAACTCGGCCCCCTCCTTTGCAGGAGGGCGTGGTCAGCTGCAGCGCATGCAAAGACAGGGGTGGAGGAGAGCAAAATAGAGCGTAATGAGGCATGGCTAAAATGCATGATCTGTTTGGTATTTTGAAAAAGACAACGTATAAATATACCTTATATAGGCCCAGGTATGGCCCTACAATATATTATTAAAATATAGCATGATAGGTCTCCTTTAAATTAAATAGCAGAGTTGAAAAAAGTTTGGGTTATGCAATTTCTTGTTGAAGGTAAGATAAGTCATTTGTAGTGGTGCACGATAATTATCAGCCCGATAATTATCCCGATAAACCCGATAAAAGTATTAATAGCCCCGATAATATACAATTTATTTTTTGGGTAAAAAAAAGAAAAACATACTGCGGTGTGGGTGGATTGGGATGAGGGGCGCTTGTTTTCTCTCGGCTCCTCCCGTTTTGCCAGTACTGTGGTATTAGTGGTTTAGGAAGAGGGGAGTTTTTCACAAATCCAGCGCTCCCTAACTCATGCCTGACTGTGACGTAAATGGTGTGCAGCCGTGAAGCCAGGACAGTAAACAAACATGTCGTCGGTAGTATGGGACTATTTCAAAGTTTCAGAGTTAGATAGTTCGCTTGCTATTTGTATTAACAAATGCAATGCAGAAGTTCCACGAGGAGGGAAAAAGGCAACGAGCTATAATACTTCCAACCTGATTAGTCACCTGAAACATCGCCATCGCTACGATGGTGTGTTAAAAGCGTACGAAGACGCCTGCGCTGCTAAACTAGCGGCGAATCCAAAGCCAGCTGCAAAGGCACCGGGGCTTTTACCTATCAACGAGGCTTTTGAAAAAGGCAAGAAGTTTGCCAGAGACGACCCCAGGGTTAGTTTTGTTCATAGTAGTAATGCTCATGTCATTTGCTCACTACTAGTCTTTGTTTTACCACCAGGTGTGCAAAAACTACAGGTACATTTAATATATATATAATATTATTATCGGTATCGGTCTTGAGAAGCAGGAAGGTATCGGTATCGGTTTCAAAAAACCAATATCGTGCATCCCTAGTCATTTGATGCATACAATCGCGCTAAACATGAAGCTTAAGCCTGGAGATGGTAAACATAAATGATGGAGGCTATATTATCAAGACTAGGAAAAGAGGGAGAGCCAGACTGACTCGTTCAGCTAGAATATTGACATACTCAATACTGTGGACAATCCCCACAAGAGCAATTTGGGATGAAGTGTCTGGCCCAGGGACACAACGACATGCTGACTGCAGTGGGGTTTGAACCTGTGTTCCCCTGATCCGAACACAGGCCACAGCCTCCCATATATTCATAAAAACACAAGAAAGATTTAATGTGTTGTTCCTAAACCTGCATTAATTGATATTTGTAGGCACTATATTAGTGGCAACTGAAAGTGACATATCAGCCAACTTCTCTGTTAACCAGATACCTGCTACCTGTGTCCATCTGCTGTTTTGGGCTGAACAAGTAGTCTATCCTAAAGGAGGCTTTGAGAGTTCTGTCTTTGATAACAGATGCTTAAATTGGGTAAAGTTGTGGATGGACAGCTAAACAATGAGCTGAAATTTGCTATAAGCCAGTTGATCATTCTCTGCAGGTTTATCAATATAAGAAAGCCCTCTCACATTACCTACTATCTTCACATGCTTATTTAATAGATTGTCAATATGAAAATATTATTTGTAACCACTTTAAGTAGTTATGTGAGGTGCTGTTAAGCATTTTGCTATCTTTGGACAGAGCTGCCTGTTTCCAGTCTTTGAGCTAAGCTAAGCTAAAATGTACAGACAGGAAAAATCTTCTCATCTAACACTCAACAAGAAAGAAAATAAGTATACTTCCCAAAATCCCTAAAGAGTTAACTAATCAGGGAATTCCAGCATTGACCAAACAAATAAATAATATGGATTTCTCAAACTGTTAGATTCTGTTAGCCACTGCTGAAAGAGCTATGAAGATTTGATGAACAATGCCGTACAAGCATACACCATAACTCTACAGTCATTAAGAAAGCATGTTGTTATTGGAGGGTCTGATGTCACCCCATCAGATACAGAGTGGTCACACAGGGGTCACACAGGGTGTTTAAAACTGTTGGAGGGTGTGCTGGGCCAAATATAAGCCATCAGTTACAAAATCATTTCAATTATGTTATTTTTTAATTATGTAGTTACTCCATCTTCCAAAAAAAAAACTTATTTTGATCACTGACCTGTACTTAACAAACTGTCACAGGCATTGCTGGGAAAAATTACATTATGCTGCATGTATTGATCTTGTAATCACAGCAGCAGAGAAACATTGGACTATTGACATGTCCTCTGCTGCTGTGAAGCTGCTATAAACCATGGAATCCACTGAATGTGCTCAATATGGGTCTGTCTGTGCTAGCTGTGTGTGTGTGTGTGTGTTGTGTGTGTGTGTGTGTGTGTGTGTGTGTGTGTGTGTGTGTGTGTGTGTGTGTGTGTGTGTGTGTGTGTGTGTGTGTGTGTGTGTGTGTGTGTGTGTGTGTGTGTGTGTGTGTGTGTGTGTGTGTGTGTGTGTGTGTGTGTGTGTGTGTGTGTGTGTGTGTGTCAGGGGTGGCGGGATTTAGGAAGTGAACCGGACAATAGGGTATGTGAGGGTAGAAGAGGATCATCCTCCCTTCCAGCCATTTACATTTAAAATGTTATTATATAACTGATGGATTTTGGAGCTTGAGTTGATTTGATTTATGTCATACCCCACTGAGTTGCTGTTACTTCAGAAATCTGACCTGAGATTGCATTGTAAAAAGTAGCCCTTTGCTTTGGGGCAACACAATTACATATGTTTCCAACATTGCACTTGTATTTGAGGTTTTTTTGGCTCATCATCTGAGCCAAGGTGTAGAACAGTTGCATACCTCTCTAGAAGTCAAATATCAGCCAATTAGGCTACATATTATGTATTGCAGAATGAGATCCACTGAAAATGGTACTGACCAGGTTAATGACTAGTATAAGGTCTTCCCCTTCTTTAGGGTCTGTACATTATTTCAAGAGACAAGCACCTCAGTTGACTACATTTCACTATTTAACCAGATACACAGGTTGAAACCTCTCCACAATAACCTAAAACGCAGGACGAGCCAAGGGCACCGCCTGGTGGACAAATAGTAGAATAACTTTATCTTGCTGATAGTACAACAGCAGACATAGTGGTGTGGCATTATCTGTGCTGAGTGCTGCAACTGCTGTTACAAGATCACAAGACGACACATTTACCTTAAATTAAGTGAGTTATATCTTAGTCCAAAAAAACACACGCATATGTTTAAATCCTTTAATTCAATATCTATTTCTTTGGAAGTTTAGGGGACGGACTGCTTGATTATATAACTGAAATGAAGTAGGTAAATACCTGAATAATACACTAACGACATTACATATTTAAATGAACTTATCCACGTTAACATGTATCATTCTATGCATGTATTACCTCAAGGCAAATACAGACGGTTAATCGGTTTTCAAGTACGTGAGAGACTCTATTTCTTGTGCTAAGATCAAACGGTAATGAAAAGTTGACAAACCACCCAGCAAACAACTTGCACTAAGGTTGAAGAAAAACAATGTGGTTATCAGTCAAATAATGACAAATGGAATCAAAGAGCTTTCTAAAAACCAAAAACATGAAATGACTCATGGATTTCAGGGCATTGTGGGTGTCTTCTAACGTACCGACTTTTCTTCCATTCGTTATTATTTCTCTCCATCTCTCTCCATCAGAATGGCGAACAATAGGAAGCAGTAATTGTGGACACACCACACTGAAAACAGTCCAATCACAAAGATTGAATTTGTTTAGTGTGCTATATTGTTTATCATTATAAGCTCTCAAACTACTTCGTTTGCACGGACTAACAGTCTCCAGAGGCTCCCGTGACTGTCAGCAGTATTGCAGTATTAAAGAACCCCACCCCATTTGGAGTTTCGCAGCCAAAGCCGATGTCATTCTACAAGCATCTCTGACCGCTGCAGAGAGCCTGGAGCACTTCCACTTCTAACATGGCGAAGAGGAGAGAGGGTCAGGCACCAACAGAAGCATAATGGATTTCTTTATGACTGTGGCTGCATGCGCTTTTTATTACTGTGAGGGCAGCAGGCAGCCGTAACCTTTTAAAGAGACAGTTCACCCAAAAATACATGTTTTTCTCTTACCTATTTGTGCTATTTATCAATCCAAATGGTTTTAGTGTCAGTTGCCAGATGAACGAGATATTGCCTGTTGAGACGACGGCCTTCTCTGTTATAGGCCTACTGGTGATAGATAGCCCTCAACACACAGCTATGTTTCTATCCAGGAATCATGACCCTGTTTATTTAGATAATCCAGATCTTGGTCTGAGCAGTTTTATAAAGAAACTATTTTCTTCCTACAGTAGCCCCGCAAGAGATACTCATTCCTGAAAGTGCTGATATCTCCAACTCTCGGAAACTTACACTAAAACAATCAAGATTGATAATTATCACTACAGGTAAGAGCATACATATATATATATAAATATATATCTTTTTTTCACGATTTTGGCGTGAACTGTCCCTTTAAGTCACATGTGTCAAACTCAAGGCTTAATTTCGGCACGCAGGATAATTTCTAATTACTATTAGATCTGGCCCGCCGGTATATTGCACGCACACCTTCACTCAATCCTGAGGGTTTCCTCAGCTCAGAGCCTGACCCCAAACATTGATGAACTTGCACCCAAGATGAGATGCCAAGTATCTGGCTTGAACTACATCACAGAGCAGCAAATTGAGTTTCAATGGATGTTTCCTTCTGCACTTTTATTCTTGAGACAACAGGGCATGGTTGGTTTTTTCTTTGAGGGAAATTGATTTTTTGAAGCTGTTGTTGGCCTGTGGAAAAATGTAATCATAAGAAATGACTCTGGAAAAGCTGCAGATAGAGCCATAAGAAATGAATGCAACTGATTATTTAATGATTCATGTTTTTTTTAATCATTTAAGCTTTGTTAGTTCCAGGTTTAATATGTGCAATAAGTTGATTTCAATAAGTTCTGCAATAAACATTGAACCAGTCCGGCCCTCGACTAGTACCCTTTTTTTAAATTTTGGCCCACTGTGTATTTGAGTTTGACACCCCTGCTTTAAGGGATTAACTAAAAAATAACCTGGTCAATTATTTAAGGTTGTCCCATTAACTCTCTGCCATGTGTCTGAAATACAAACAAATGTACATCTTATCAAATTAATTCAAATAGTTAAAATAAACAGCTGCAAAACCCAAACATACACGCACACACATACTGTAAATTGATACAGCATGCAGTTACACACCCCCTCTCCACTTAATGCGGTGTGGGAGTTTTTTCCGGTGACACCTCACTACTGGTGACATGCTAGAGAGCAGGAAACACAACTTCTTGTTTTGGGTAACACACACACACACGCACACACACACACACACACACACACTGTTGACTCAGGAAGGGACGGGAGCAGGTGCCGAGCCATGGGTATGCTCTAGTCCTGGCAGGGTATTTATAACCTGCATGAGTAGGGGTGTCACCTCTAAGCAGCCATGAAAAGGCTGAAAATAGGTGCGGGAATTAGTGTGTTTTTTTGTGTGTGTGAGAAAGAGACGGAGGAGAAAAAACAGACACTACAATCAACCATAAGAACTCCTGGACTGTTTGCATGTATGACATATTTCACTCCTCTCACTGCAGAGTCCACCCATTCAGTAGGGACGATGGTATCATAATTTGGCATGGTCATACACACACAAACAGACACACACACACAAATCAGGGCTTTAGGGGATTTGAAGATACATGTGATTGTAGAAATGTTTTTTATTCCAGCACGATCCAGAAGTTCACTGTGCGGCACCGTGTGAATGAAGTGACATGACTATATATTAGTTTTAGCTCTTTGTTGCTCTAACCTGCTCTAGCATGCCAGCGTATGGTTTACTCTGACATGTGAGAATGCACACATTCTGATGTGTAGCCTTGGCGCTTAACCAACCGAGACTTTTTATTTTAAGTCTCCATAAAAGTCCTCCAGAGGCTTTACGTGGCTTGCTCCTAAATCCATACATGTTCCTAAATAGAGCCAGCCGCCAGGCAGACGGCGGGTCAGAACCGGACAGTAACCTAACCCACTTCCTCTTGAACCCTGCCCCCCCGAGGCCATGATTAACAGGGATCAATTGGATGGTCCATGAGTGGCTGTAAATTACTTTTTTTATTTCAGGTTCATTGCCACTGATCCCATTGTGACAAATGTACGAGGTAATTCAAATCTAACTTTTCACCAATGTGATTAACTTTACTAGTGCGTGCCATTCATGCATCTGATGCCGGCTTTAAGGAGACCTGCAAAACACATGTTTATATTTTGGTATGCGAGCATCTGCGGCACAAGATGCTTCTCTTTCATTGCTTTGGATCTCATTTTGAAACGTAGTGGTAATTGGATTTCTATGGTTGCTGTTTGATGACTAGTATGTTGTATATGTGGAGTATACCAACAGACATAGTTAAATGACAAACCATAAGCAGCATTTAGGCTATTAAAACATCTGCATTACCATCATGAGTTAGTCCTATTAATCTTTGAATCTGTTTAGTCAAACTCAGGTTTACCCTTTCCCTTTAGCTACTAATGAACCCAACATCCTGTATGATCATAAGCAAGGTACACCAGAATGTGTACAGTTCCCTAATGAGCAATTATTCACTTACCTCAGCAAGCTGGAAGATTTCAGGATGCACCTCAGGGTCTGCCTTTATGGGGATTCCTCCTGTGTCAGTACTCGGTCCACTGTTCTTCATCCTGCCCGCTCCTGTGCTATGAATGCACCCCATATTTCCAGCAGATACCTTGTTTAGCTCCTTTTTATTTTTTTAAGTCTCCTAAACGTTCTTCCTCTAGTGCTTTGCTCCAGAAGGTCCCCTTTTTTCTTCTCCTATTCTCAGTGCTTCATATTTTAGACGGGCGTCCTTATGTTTCTGCGACAGCTAAGGTCTTTCTCTCCCAACATGCTTATTTTTCCCTAGCGACTCCTCACACCTCAGCCCTTCTCTCTGACAGCTTGTCCTGCCTTGAAATCCACTCCAGACGACTTTTTTCCCTTCTCCTTTTCCCCCTCTCTTCTTACAACCCCTCTTTCACCCTTCCAAAAAGTGTCACCATGCACAGACCCTACACTCTTTCCCCACACCTCTCCTCTTACAGTCTTCCCTGTCCCTTGCTCCCTGGCTATCCTCACTATGAAAAGCATGCAAGCACACACTCTCCCCCTCTCTCTTCCCTTCCCCCTTTCCACTTGCCAAAACCTCCGTCTCTTCTCCTGTACAGACCCTCAAATGTTTCACACAAGGCTCTCCTGCTCCACACTTACAGACCCTCAAGTCTTCCCCTCTCTCTCTCTCTCTCTCTCTCTCTCTTGCAGGCTTCTCTTGCTGTTTCTCCATGGGGGAGAAGGGGGCAGCTGTTTTGGCTTGTTGATGTCAGGCCCTTCCCCTTTCCTTTGGCTTGACTTCAGCCCCTCTCACTCTCCTCTTCCTCATGGGGGAGTGATTAGATAGAACTTCTTTCACACACGTCATCCCTAGACTCTGTAACTTTGCACATGAGAACATAATGTAGTGAGTTGATCTCACTTCTACTTCCTGTCAGCCTGATGTGAGGAAGTGAAGACTTTTGACTGCTGGCCTGGGTTTTAAGTAAGAACAGCATCTTTGCAGCTCCCTCGGTTGTGATCTTGCAGTTTGACAGGACACAAATATTACAGTAATGTCCTCTTTTATTCTCTCAGTGGCTCTCCGCTGAATTAAAAAACAATGATAGGCTCTGTGCTTAACTCTGAGATCTGCTTCTGAAGTCGTTAAATTCCTTCAGCTCTCTGTAACACACACATAGCTATATTTCCCCAAGCAACATTCTCTAGACAAAATGCTCCTTCAAGCAGGGGCTTTAGGGTTGCGAGGGGAAAATCTCCAACAATAAGCTCTTTCTAAAACCATGATGTTGGCCTCCAGTTAGACCATACAAAGCGGCCCTTAGTTTAAAGCGAGACAAATCTGTGGCTGTGAGCTAAATTAGGAGACAAAACCATCAACTGCACAAGTCCATGCACAGATCCATCTGTATTGCAGTTCCACATGGGTGGACCCAGCAGCATAGTTGACCACCAAAAATATGGGGAGAAATTGCACTTGATACATCATCTGGGGACCTGAATGACGCAAACACGAGTCATGTTGTGGCTTGAAGTTGAGGGAAGGACCCTCCTGTGTGGACCAGCTGTTAATTCACATGGCAACAGGGGGGGGGGGTTATGGTGGTGGGGGGGGGGGTTATGGTGGTGGGGAGTGACTAGGGTGCACAAACACGCTAGTTTAAACTCTAAGATTAAGAAGTATTGAGGTCTCTATTAAAGTGAGACACAACACTACAGGCAGAAACATTGTTTTTCCTTCACTTGTCAATTTTAATTTTGGATACCTTCCAAAAGACAAATGCAGGTGGTTTTTTAAAAAAAATAACTTTCTCTATAGGGTTTGTATATTTATCAAATTTTCACCCAAAAATCGCTTTAGATAATGGTAGATTGGCACATTTCAGAAAACTGAAACAATTGTCCTAAAGTAATCAACTGCACAGGTTTCATAGTGATATTTATTAGTAGTTTTAACCTATTCATTGGTGGTGTAGCAACACATCGATGCATTATTATGTAAGATAGATGAGAACTTCAATGTCAAATGTTACCGTTACAGCATTACCTACACAGAAGGGGAGCATCATTTAAAAAATAGACATTGTCACTGAATTTACTAAATAAATGGGACAATTCCCTAACTTGACATCGATCTAAGCGAGATTCAGATACGAAATAAGCAGAAGCCTTAAGACAATTGTCCAGCATCTTTCTCTCACACCCACACACTTCATGCCCTATAAATGAGTGACAATAAACAGACACTATTTTGTTAGAAACTGTGAAAAAAGAAGCAGAGCTCTCTGGTAGGCCATTGGTGAGCTTCAGCAGACACAAACTCCTTCAGTGTGTCCATGCAGCTCAGCAGGATCCTGACCAGCTGCCACCAGGAGACCGGCCCTCAGCAGGGGGTCGGGACTGAAGAAATACTGTGGAACTGTTGTGTCTCACAGTCACAGACCACACCGGGAGAACAGTAAGCAATGGGGAAAACACTTTGTTGCTCATACAAAGATTTGTTTGATGATGCAATTCGCCATTCTGTGACTGACAACACTTCATGGTTAGTTTTGATTTGAATGACTGTCACTATAGTGTGTGTGGCCTTACACCAGGGGTGCCCAACCAGTCGATCGCGAGATGTGTCTAAAAATAGAACAACAATATTCTGTTTTATCGTTAATGTCCTGTAACCAGGGCTGCACATAACTGGTGCGCAGGTGCGCATGCGCACCTCCGCCAAAAAAAGAGCACCGGGTCATTTGAAAAAAGGCGCATTTGCGTACCAACATTGAGAGAGGGAGAGAGAGATATTTGCGAGTTGCATATGAACTCAGGGCCGGCCCGTAGCACTGGCTAGATGTTCGCCTAGGGCGCCATATCTGTGGAGGCGCTGCGCTGGCAGTTCTGGGAGGGAAAAAAACATTTTTGACCGTTGGGGCTCATCCTAATTTTCGGTCTTGATGTAACAATATTCATAATTAAGTCAATGTAACACCCTTTTCACCCCGGTTACACGTTTCATTTGCCCTGTACGATGGGCACTGTAAGTGAGGAAAATGGGGGATGTTGGCTTATCTGGCGCCCGCAGCTCACAGCCAAAATGCGAGTGAGGGAGAGAGAGAAGGGCGCACCGCCCGGTACCGGCGCTGTTGTTATTAGAATCTGGTGCTAGCTGCTCTAACGGATATAAGAAGAAGATGTTTCTACAATAATGTGGAGGGAGAGTCCTCTCCAGTCAGACTGATAACTACAGCTCAGTGAGGTAAAGGACTCTTAGTCTAAGTTCAATCGGTTTGGTCACAATGTATGTAAACACATATTTCCAAGGCACTCCTTTATAATTATTGGGATGAACAGGTTTGAAATCATTCCAATGTATACTATAGGACAGTAACCAAAAATATCCTTTAAAACTGGAGAGATAAAAAAAAATGCATAAATAAATAAATGTTAAGGTAAAATAAGATATGAATGAACAACACAAATAAAATAAGTTACATTCATTTGTTATTGGCTATGGTAGGTTATTGGTTATGTTCACATACTTATTTGATTACATCCACTTGTCTAAGATGACAACAGAGACTTTCGACCCAAAACCAGCTGTTGACTTGTGGATGCAAGCAGCTAATCACAGACTCAACCAGAGAGAAAGAAGTAGGCCTACATCATCAGCTACCATGTCTGACAGAGAGGAAGACAGTGAGGAGAACAGTCAGGAGGGTAGTGATGACAGCTTGTTTACTGGTCGTGCTAATGTTGTCTTGTGTTCACCTCTGCATGTGTGTTCTGTGTTCACCTCTGCATGTGTGTTCTGTGTTCACCTCTGCATGTGTGTTCAGTGCCATGTGTCTGGCAAATAAAGTCAAGACCCCCTCAAAGGTTACGGTTTATTTCATTTTAAGGATGAGCACCAAGCAACATCTCTAGGTGCTCCTTTGAGAACCAGGGCAAAAAAGTTATGTGCACCCCTGCCTATAACATAATCTTCCTGTGCCAGAATAATGCACTTGAACGCATCAAAGCTTTGTGATTGGCCGGCGTGACCCCATGTGTCGGGGCGTGGCTTGTGGGCAGTGGGCACTATTTCGCTGCCGTTGTCCGTGTCAACCAAGCCCCCAGGAAGTGCGCCGGAGTCTGATGAGAATATTCGTGCTGGTCAAACGGCGGTACTACACTTCCTTTAGGTTGCTGGGCCCGGAAACACTTTTTCCCATTGACTTACATGGGGAAAGAGTGGTCTGTAACTCGTTGGATACTTTTTTTTAAACTAAATAAACTACCCAGTATGAACACTTGTATAGCCCTTATTAAAAACATTCGTTCCTCAAGTTGTAAAAATGTGCTAATAACGTTATTCTGAGAGTTATTTCCCTCTGCATTATGAACGCGCATCTAACCCACGGGACCGCGCCGCCCGGCACGTTCATGTTACGTGTTCAGCACTACATGAGTTTCTCTTTACCCATGGATGCACAATAACAACGGACCATATCGCCTTACTGCCAGCCCACGGAGTAATAATGGATATATTGCACATTGCACATGTTTGCTGTAATTCATCATTTGTAAAATATTATACTACATGGGCTGTATGATGTAAATCTTGTACCGTAAATGTTGTATTAAATAAAGTTAATATTACCGACGTAGATTAACGTTCCTGTAGCTTCTTATTGCACTTGCAATTGTTTTAGTTACTTGTGGGCTACTTAACATGAATAATCACAGTTACTATCCTTTTACTCCATCACATTTAAAAAAGAAATAGGCTATTGTTATTTTAACTCCACCACAGTAATCCATCATCAGCTTTACTTTTTAGATGAAGTTTTAACTCACAATTGATCATAACAGGCTTCAAGTTCAACATATACATTTTTATATATTACCAAGTGGTTTCATGTACAACCCACACAAGTATCATGCTAAATGAAGCTCTGTTGCTTGGATATCACTAGATCCTGATGTCAGCGTAATATAAAAGTACATAACGATTGATGTGTAACTTAGCATAATTTACTAGCTAGCCGCTAGCTGCTAACTGCCGCCTCGTTAATATAAATCCAGTACCATGCTGTCATGAACGCGCGGTGCTGTTACGTGTAACGTGTACACAAATTCACGTGCTTAATGTGAACGAGCCTTTTGGGCGGCGTGGTTAAAGTTGCGCATGCTCTATGAGTGCACATACGGGTACTTCTCAGGCATGCCGGGTAATCTGTGACGTTTCTATGGAGTCAGATTTGGGTCAATATTCTAGCGCGTAAAACAAGCTACTCACGAGCGGAAAATGTGCTTTTACACGCGCATAAAATGACCCTCGCGCGCAGATTAAACCCGGCTCTGCGCCCGCGAGCGGCTCGCAGGAGTATCAAAAGTTTCTGGCACTTTGGGGCGGAGCCACTGGACTTTGATTGACAGCTGCCAGGAAACCCGGAGTTGCCAGGTTTGATAAATGCCTGAACTACCAAGAGCCGAGGAGTGACGGCAGCAAAATCAGTTGGACGAGATTGAATGGTAAAGTTGTCCATAAAAAACTATTATATTCGTAAAGTGTACAGCTTATATATATATATATATATATATATATATAAATTAATTTTATATAAAACAATATATTTTTGAGTGGGCTGTATCTGTCGAAAATTGCATATATATATATAAATATATATGGTTGTAAAAATTGTTTTTTTATTTGCTTGATACAAAAGGACATTCTTTATAACCAATTGCTTTATTATCACGCATTTGTAATATTTGTATGTAACTGTTGTATTCTTTTTGAAAAATAAAAAATAAATAGCTCACTTGTCATTCATTTGTATCCTTAATTATCCATCCAACACTGAAAAGGTGGTCCTTGTGAAGAATCTATATTCCCTCAGCTGAAAGTCATTTACAACAATAGTTTGCTGAAGATTAAGTTTGTTTTAACCAAGGTATAAGGTTTTTTTAGGTGTGATTTTATGAATGATCTATTCTGTCAACATTTGATGAATTAGAAAAATATTAATATTTTTAAATGTTAACAATTATTTTCTTAATGACATATTGTGCTAATGAAATCCTTGTAAATAAATGTCCAATGAATGTATTCTTGCATTCGATTTTTTTGAATAAAAACCATATCCACCACCTGGTACTTCCAGTAATCGTCATTGACACACAATGTGCAGATATAACACAATCAAATGTTAATTCTGGTTAAAGAAATATAACACAAAATGTGCAGAAATAACAAATGAGTGTGTTCATCTTGGTTACACATTTATGACACACAATGTGTAAAATGTGCACATTGTGTGTTAGGGGCATGTAACACATTTTGTGTGTAAAAATGATTTACACATAAATAAACACAACACGTGTTGTCCCTGAGCACACTCTGTAGGTGTGTTGAAATTCAACACATGTTGTGTCATTTTTGACACATCCCTTCTAAGAGTGTATAGCAGACAGTAGCTAGCAATTTTCGACAGATACAGCCCACTCAAAAAATATATTGTTTTATATAAAAATTATTTTTTATATATATATATATATATATATATGCAATTTTCGACAGATACAGCCCACTCAAAAATATATTGTTTTATATAAAATTAATTTATATATATATATATATTAGCTGTACACTTTACGAATATAATAGTTTTTTATGGACAACTTTACCATTCAATCTCGTCCAACTAATTTTGCTGCCGTCACTCCTCGGCTCTTGGTAGTTCAGGCATTTATCAAACCTGGCAACTCCGGGTTTCCTGGCAGCTGTCAATCAAAGTCCAGTGGCTCCGCCCCAAAGTGCCAGAAACTTTTCACGCGCGCGTAGACAGACTCCGCGAGGCTGATACTCCCGCGAGCGAGCAAGAGGGCTGTCTCTCTCCGAGCAAGAGGGCTGTCCGAGCGGCTCTGCGCCCGCGAGCGGCTCTGCGCTCGCAGAGCCGCTCGCGGGGGTTTAATCTGCGCGCGAGGGTCATTTTATGCGCGTGTAAAAGCACATTTTCCGCTCGTGAGTAGCTTGTTTTACGCGCTAGAATATTGACCCAAATCTGACTCCATACATTTCGCTCTCTCAAAAGTTGGGCCATTTTGTCATCATGCGCCATTGAGCAACTCTCATAGGAATGAATGAGGCCCCGCCTCCCACGCTGTATCCAGTTCTTATTATACATCCATGGTGTCAACAGGAGTAACTGTCGGCACACACACAAGACCGCAATTATGGCAGAAGCAAAAGAGCCCAAAATATATCATTTTCACTCCGAGTGGGAGGATGATTATTTTGATCTATTCCAATTCAAAGTCCATCTGTCTCATCTGCAATGCGAGCGTGGCTTTATCGAAGAAGGGTAATTTAGGAGCGGCATTTCAAAACAGTGCACAAACGCTACGAGACGGAATTCCCTCCAAATTCTGCCCTACGCTCCCAAAAGGGGAGGGGCCTGAAAGGACAGCTAAATGCACAGCAGTCCATTTTCACCAGGGTTGCGTTCCGATAATCCAAAAATCAGCTCCTAAATTCTAACCCTATCTCCTATTCCTTGACCTCTGAGTGAAACGTCACGGGGTTAAGGGATAGTGGATAGGAGAATTCAAAAGGACTTAGGAGAAGAGACCGCGGTACTTTAGAGAATCCGAATGCACTTTCACTATCCGACGTGTTTATGATGCGCCAGCGGACGTCATGAATGTGCGTCTGCTGCTGTGGGGAAACTATGGAAACTACAGTTTTCTATTTTTCTATGTATCTTTATTATTACTTTTTGTTTTGTTACTTCCCATTGTAAAGCGTCCTTGGGTTTCGTGAAAGGCGCTATATAAATTGAAATTATTATTATTATTATTATACAGCGGATGACAACATGGATGTTTAATAAGAACGAGGGACTACTGTAAACTCATCTAGAGACTCTGCACCGTGCTCTGATGCTGTTGCTTTATGCTTGCTTGCTTAACGTGGACAACAGAGAAACATATTCTTCATGAAATAAAAAAGGAAAGTGAAACTTATGCTCGTCACCCTCTCCCTCCGGTCCACATTAATACAAATGATCCCAATACGTATGATTGTATGAACTATGAAAATATCTTAAAATCAATACAAATGTATTTATTATAAACGTTAGTCCTTAACATCTATCACTGTGTATATCACCATTCAAACATCTTTTAAAAGTTGAACAAACTCCACACAGCTCAGTAAAGACTGTGAAATGTTGACTTTATTTGATCATTTCAGTAAAAACTAACGTTCATATTTCTCTTTTTGATTATAATACTGATGAACGTTCAGAAAAAAGCACTTTGGCAACTTACCACATAGCCTACGTTTTAAAATGCTTAAAGGAATGGTATGCTCATGACACTCATTTTTAAATAATTATCATAAAACAGACCAGTCTCTGCCAGTGTTTTTTTTTATTTTTTTAATCCGATGACATTATCAGTGATTTTAAACTGATTAATTACCGAAATAACATCAACACTATGGGCGGCGCCATTTTACCGGACGTGACGTAAACCATGCGTTTGGTTTCGAGGACACGTTGATGTTCATGTTATTTACTGTAGTTACTCTCTTCAAATATGCCTCATTGTATCGCGAAACATTGCCACAATTCTGATAGGAACAATCCACGGAATGCTCGATTCCATCTCTGTTGCCAAAAGGTAAGCGTAGGAAGTACGTTCGGAGAAATAAAACTTCAAACATCGCAAAATAAACTGGTCAGACTACTGCTTGACCTTTCATCTAGAACCCACCTCACCTCTGCCCACTTTGACAACCTAGGATGGCTTAGAGTAGACGACAGAGTACAGCTACTTGCAATGGGCCTGGTCTAGAAGATCCACTACACCTCTATGGTACCCGTGTACATGTCAAAATTATTCCCAAAGGTCAAGGAATACCATGATCATAACACCAGAGGGAGCTCCACAAATCATGTGAAACGCAGATTTGGCACAAAAAAGGGGGAATACACGTTTCGCAATTATGCCACATCAAGGTGGAACGCTCTTCCCACAACTGTAAAGGAAAGTAAAACTATACTTACCTTCAAAACCTCTCTTAAAGAGCACCTTCGGGGGAGAGCATTGCAAAACTGGCCCCGGTAATGGTACAAATCTCAACCTGTCGTTCAATGGACAGCTTCCCCCCCCCCCCCCATCTATGTATATACTCGTATTTTAGACTCTGTTACTAACTGTATATCTGTAGACTTGGTATGTCTTAAATGTCCGGTTAGGATGTATTAGAACGAAATCTAAAATGAAAATTGTAAATAAGCAATCTGTATGGAAAAAAACACCTGTATGTAAATTGTAAATAAGCCATCTGTATGTCAAATATGTCTTATATGTCTTAAATGACATGATGAATTGGAAATGGGGGACCCTGATGTAAACAAGACGAAAGTATTTCTCTGGTCTGCATCCCCTTAACAATTGTATGTTTTGAGCTTTACTGTACTGTACCCAATATACAAGCTGTTAATAAACTTTTCAATCAATCAATCAATCAGGCAGTGGCTAGCGAAATGTGGCCGGCCCGAACCGAAAAATCCACAGGCGCATGTATGCAGCGAACATTTCAAGTTTCCGGACGACTACTCTGAGAGTATGATAAAACATAACATGGGATTTATTGAACAACCATTACTTAATGGAGATGCAGTACCATCGGTCTTTCTGGTGTCATCACCGACCAGGACACCAGTTCGGCCAGTTGAGAAATCGTCCTCTGCAAGTGTGAAGCGACGGAGGACCAGAAGTAGTGCTCGGAGTAAGAATAAGGTATGTTATGGCGCATTTCCATTGCAGCGGGTAGCCCCGTTTAAACGTCCTTTATCGTCCAGGCCAGGCCAGTTTTTGGTGGCCTTTCCATATAGCGTAGTACCGGCTAGTGGGTATTTCCCCCCAGTTTTTCCGGCCCCATAAAATCGTGGTTCTAGGGCCAGGGACAACGAGGCTGAGTATGCTAAACTAGAGAGGGAATCGCTAGCAAGGGTGGTACTACATGCATACATATCTAGTAATCAAAATCATTGTATCTACTAAGTAGTACTAAGTAGGCTCGAACCTGTATGGCTGAATTCCCCCATCCAATCTCTTCATATTGCTCAAAACTTCTTCCTCGGCTGACGAGTCCGAACTCAAATACTCCGCCATGTTTTCGTGTGTTTACAAAGTGAACGCATGGATGACGTCACGACCATCACGTGACTACTGAAAATGGGCAAAATGGCAGCGGCCTGACGGAATATACAGGTTTTGATAAAAAAGAGCTATAAAATCATTATTTACCGGGGAATATCGCTGATTTCTTCAGGGTATGGTTTAAACATAATGTTTCACTAAATACTGAAGTTTTGATTAATTATCTAATGAGTGGAGCATTCCTTTAATAAGCACCGTAACTTTCATGATATCATTTCTCGGTCATAATCGGTTGTTTCCGTGAACGGCCGACTGTTGAGTGACGGCAAATGCTGCGGCTGCAATGCATTGTGGGGCAGCATGTTCTCCTCTCTTTTCGGTTAGGGAGGTCCAGTGGTTCCTAAGCTAAAGGAGCTTATAAAGGAAGTTTGAAACCTCCTTTCCTTTCATTTGGAGAATTGGAACGGCGCTTATCATGGCTGCCAGTGACGTACTTCCGGGTCATTTCACTCCGTTAGGAAGGTTCCTAAGCTAAATGGACTATTGGAATGCAACCCAGGCCCAACAACAAGAGCAAGGCTGCTACCATAGCATCTTATCGTGTCAGTCACGTTCTTGCGAAACACATGAAGTCTTTCAAAGTCGGCGAAGTTGTGAAAGAAGCATTCCTGGAGGCTGCCGACGCGCTTTTGGGGGACAGTAAAAATAACAGTAGCATTTCAACAGGTTTTTGATATAATACAAACTCAAGTTAGATACCGTTATTAATCAGCTGTAAGTTTTAGTTTGAACTTATTCATTATAATTATTGTACAAAATGGTATAAGAATGCAAACTTAAATTGATTATAGTCTATTATCAATTCAGGTTAAGAAACTGTTGCTTGCATCCTATTTTAAAGCCATTTCTTTTTATACTCTACTAAAATGCAACAAAAAAGGGTTTGATTCTATTAATGTTGTCTTATTTATTGCACTTTGGCAGCAGATTCCTGTGTAGCTTCAGATCTGAGTTGTCTTATTAGTAAGCCTAATTTATATTTTTGTAGCAACACTATTTTTATATAATGGCAAAGAAAGGGTTCAGCGTCTTTTCTTTTTTTCCTGTATCATATGTGGCAGCACTGTTCAATGTTTCTTGAAAACATTACCCACTGTAGTATGTGACGTGTGAATAAACTCCAACTCTGTATCAACAACACTGTTGTGTAACTTCAGTTAAATACTTGTATGGAGAGGCGAAGTCACGCCCATCTACTTCCGGACCATGGGACCCCGGAAGCGACAAATTTACATTGAATTCAATGGAGAGAGAACACGTATCTTTTGATCCCGTTTGAATTGTGCCACGAACTACACATATGATGTTTGTCAATCTTAAACAATCATTTCCAGGTAAAAAAAGTCACATTTTGTCGTAAAACTGCTGAAATATAAGACTATGAAAAATACGCTACTACAAAGACTACAAATCCCATTCTGGGTCGCGTAAGTGATGTCACATGCATGCTCGGTGATTTATAATAAGACTCGTAATTAAAGCGAAGAAGAAAAAGATCTCATAACTGATTTATTCCCTCCAATAAATTATAGATCGCTAAAAATAAATTCACTTTTACAAGATGCCTGTGTGCTTTGTACCAGGTTGTAGTCATAAAAGTGATCATACCACTTGCTCCTTCTATCGATTCCCGTCTGATGAAAGGACCAGGAGTCGCTGGATCAGACATATCAGGTAATATCATAGGTAAATATACATGTTGTGCATGTTCATGTGCATAGTCAAGTTAGCTACCTAGCTAGTAGCGACGAGTAGCGAGCACGTTAGTTAGCATTACATTACTTAGCCTTGTCATTTTTAGTAGCCTTACCATGAAGTTATTATTTTATTACATGAAGTAAACCAAAATGTTAAACAGTAACCAAACATGATGGTAAGTATTTCGTGAAACATTTGAAGAGTAGCCTACTGCGCCCTCCACCGGGTGCTAAGGAAGCAGTTCAGGGAGAGTCGAAGGCAGGCATGGAGCTTTGCATGTCATTCTTCTGGACGTGTTTCATTGTGATGACAATCTGTTTGTTGGAAAGACAGTCGTTGTGTGCTTATTGAGAGAAAATTGTTAGAAGAGATAATTATTCAAAGTGTTGTTACTTTAAACTAAGTGTTATTACTGACCTTTTTCTCTTTTATTTTCTTTACCTCACCTGTAACTGCTGAGACGTTGAGGAACATGCACACTGACCTGCTCTGGCAACCTGATTTCCACTGTACGTAATAGTATTTGGTTATGGTATATTATTTATATACATCAAAGGCACAATGCACCCCCCAGAGACACACATGTATTGAGTGTGATATTTTGCATAGGTCATGTGAAATCATCTTTATATACTAGAAAACTGTAGGAGCGGCAACTTGTTTTGAAATTGAATTTTTAATATCCGATAATAAAGTTGATCTGTTTTCTTTATTCTTCTCTCTTCCCAGCTCCATCCATCACCGTTCTCTGTTCCTGCAGGTCCTGCTTGCTAATCAATGCTCATCTTTTTTTACACAATTACAAATAAAGTCATTGTATTGTATGACATGAAGTTGTGCTTCATTCGGAGTCAATAATAAATTAATTCTGCCTTCAACTGCACAATGATTGTGGACTGCACCGACATCCATGTAGCTGCCCCCCAAGATGAACCAAGCAAAGAGGGTCACCATCATGCCCAAGGACATCCAGCTGGCCCGCCGCATCCGTGGAGAGAGGGCTTAGACTGACCTGAGACCAGCACACCCAAACACAACGGCTCTTTTAAGAGCCACCTACAGTTTCAAAGAGTTGCCATCCTACGTTATTATAATGATTAAACTGGTTCATGTATCACTTAGTTTACTGAACCGTGATGAATGAAAGAAATGAGTGAGGTAGTGGTTTTACTGAAGTTACAAAGACATTAATATATGAGTAACAGGTATTGTATTGTAAGTATTCGGTATATTCCTTGATAGCTTTTGGAGAAGGTTGTTTTTAAGTTTACTAAAATCTATCGTTTCAACTGTTTCACTTTATAAAAAAGGAACAGGTGAGTAGAGCATCATTGAGTTTCTTATTCTGTCAGTAAATTATCCAAATTAAATGTTTTTCATTATTTTAGTCAACCCTAAACAAATTGATTGTACCTTTTAATGATGACCTTACATGGTCGGCAAAGTTAAATTAACTTCAGAAAATCAAATCTGTTCTGAGAAAAAACTAATAAATGTTTAAAGATAGGAACTTGCCATCCCACTGAAAAACAGTCCGTAGAGATTTAAAGGCGTAGTTGTAGTTCAGTCCAACGTTTCATTTGGATTCATTTGACAACAGTCAACTATTTTCATAAAGAATATATATATTTTTCAAAGTCAACTTTATTGTCAATTTTACTCAGTTTGAGAGATCAAAAAGATGTTTAAATAAAATTATACAATTTACAGATATGTATACAAATATATATATCCTATATACACCATCATGTATAATGATGGTGTATGATGTAGAAGGAAGTGTGGTAGATAACAAGTAAAAATAGAGTTACATACAGATCCATGTTACAGCAAAAGATGGAATAACTAAGAAGCACGCAGAATAATAATAATTACATGCAACAATTAAATAACTGCTCAGCGTCTCCACCACCATCTACCTCTACTGGCCAACACAGGGAGCATATGCTGGGTGTAGAATTTTTCCAGGAGGAGGAGATTTCCATGCCATGCAGGGTCTTTGGGGATGGGGATGATGATCACCTCCTTCGTGGTCCACACAACAAAGTAGCAGAGACTCCGGTCTGTGATATGCAGCTGCCTGGTGCCTGCTGACTGGTGCCAGTATGGGTGATTCTCCTTGAGAATATATGACCCACCCTCCTCACGAAGACAGAAGGATGGTAACTGGACTGCCTCCGCGATGGTCATGTTCCTCTGGCTGTGTGGACACTTCACCTCCAGCAGGGCAGATGGCTGCACAAGTCCATCGGGTGATGCTCCCAAAACACCCGACTCACTCACAAAGAGACCAGACTCGATTCTAAGCCTTCACCCCTTCGGCTTCGTTTACAACCCCCCAGTTGACAGTTGGCGATGTCTCTGGCCAGTGGGTTGTATGTCTCCTCTCGCTGTTGGTAAAGTTGAGACACCGACTGGACTACTTTTTAAGTGCCAGGCTTCCTCCACTGGCACTCACATCTGTGGAGCTGATCTGCCACATGGCAAATATTGCCAATGCTGCAGCGTGGCTGCATTTGTACATCTCCTGTGCACAATCACAGACAGCGCTCTGCATCGCGCCATCGTCTCCCATGCAGATCTGTAAAAATAAAGTAAGTACCATTTGTTAGCATGCTATAATAGATTGAATGAGCAATAATACAAGTATGGTCCGGATCTGGGGGTGGGAGGGTTTATTTTCCCATAGTTTTGTCCTCTTGTCTGATTATTGTTATTGTTTGTTTTTTCTGTATTTTTTGTAATTTGTGTTGTATTGGTTGTGATTGTACATTGTATTTTTCTAAATGTGTATGAATACATTTTTGAAAAACATTTGATCAACAATAAAAAAGGATTTGGTCAGGATCTAGACTCAGTGTGTAGTTTATTAATTAATCAATGCTCTCTACATTAGGAAAACACATACTAGTGTACCAGAGGGAGTCACACACAGCTGTGCCTAGATAACCAAAATCCTTGAATCTACACACAGCAAATAAACTCAAATGACACAACGAGAAAAAGGAGATCACACATATAGTATAGTCGATATAAAACTGTCCGCTTCAATCTGAAGAGCAACTAAAACAAAACACGGGAGTGTACCTTGTTCTTGTGAACACTAATGTTATCCACAGCATACACAGAGACCACGAATTTCTTAAGGAGAAAACTAGTTACTAAAACAAAACACGTTAGTGTACCTTGTTAGCTAATGTTAGCTAGCTGACATTAACGTTACACATTGCACTCATATTACTCACCGAAACCTTGTAAAGCCGGTCCCGCTGCTCTTACAGAACCGACTAACTCCCCTTTCATATAGGTACAGCTCTCAACGTGCCCAGACTTGTAGTGATTTTCACCTCGTAAAATACTTTTATTCTCATTCTGAAAGAATGTGGTGAAATGTGCTAACGTGACGGCCATCTTTATGTTGGTGACGCGTATTGTGCGAGACGAGAGACCTGTAGTTCACTGAGCGGTTTCACACGAAAAAATGTGTAACTTCACAGTTTTACGACACATTTTTATTTTTTGACTTGCAAAATGTTCTTTTAAATTGACAAACATCATATGTGTCATTCGTGGCACAATTCAAACGGGATCAAAAGATAACCTTTCTCTCTCCATTGACTTCAATGTATAATTTTCCGCTTCCGGGGTCCCATGGAGGCTTTCGGAAGGGGAGGGACTTCGCCTCTCTCTCCGAGATTTCCGCACAGTTCAGCCGCTCCGCGGTCCCGCGGCCCCGCGGCCCCGCGGCTCCACGAGCAAGTCGGCAACTGCGCGCACCACCCCAGTTTACGCGCGGACGCGTGGGTGACAGGGGAGCCTGTCTGTAACCCGACACCGTTGCAATTAATCGCCATCATCATTGCAGCAGGTGAAGAGATGTCGGCAAAAAGACAGTATGATTCCGGCGCAAACAAAAGAAAAAAAAAGACTAAACATGAAGAAACTAGAGCATCACTCGAAGGTGGGTTATTTCCAAACTTGCTAATGTTGTATTATGAGTCAAATTTCAAACTTTTGTCATATTAAACACATCAGCTACAATTCACGACATGAAGAAGGCAGTCTCTGCAGAGCATAATAGGCTAATGGAGATGCAGTTATTTCCAGCATTCTTTATTTACCATTCATTCAAGTATGTGATGCTAATGTGGAGGAGGAAGAGTGATAAACTGTCTGTCTAGTTGGCTTACATAACAGTTAAAGTTTACAGCCTAAAAAACATGGAGCATTTTCCCCCTTTTATTTTATTTTTATGTCAATTTGCACATTTCATGGTGATGCTCAGCCTCTCCCCTTAACTCCTAACAGTCATCATCATGTCAACCAAAACACAGAGAAACACTGATATAAATGTGTTTGTATCTGTGTAGTTGTTGATACATTGCTACATTTGAATACAGATTTAAGAAATATCAGTTTTTGAGCATGTAATAAGCATGTTTTGTCTTGACTATATTAAAACGATATTATAATAATATAGTATTTACATGATTGAATTGATTAGGATTAGGATTATTATTATTAGTAGTAGAAGTAGTTTATTTGCATTAATTATATTTTAATCTTTTTGAGGCTAGTATTTTCACTATATTCATTCTGTAGTGCACTATTAAGATCAAAACATATCTTAAGTCTGCTTGAATGATGGATTTATTGTCTGCATTTCCAGGGTCATTGCTGAAATGTATGAAAAAGGGAGGCACAAAGGAAGCACCCAGTACCCCACCATCAACCAGCATCACCTCAGACCCAGCAGCAACCAACACTCCGCCAGGCCCGTCAACCAGCGGCTCAGGTACAGACCCAGCAGCAACCAACACTCCTCCAGGCCCGTCAACCAGCGGCTCAGGTACAGACCCAGTAGCACCCACCAACACTCCGCCAGGCCCGTCAACCAGCGGCTCAGGTACAGACCCAGTAGCACCCACCAATACTCTACCAGGCCCGTCAACCAGCGGCTCAACAGTTGCATACGCAGCAGCACCCAGTACATTACAAGATCCATCAATCAGTGAGGTATCAAGCACCGTCACTAGTGCACAACCAGTTGATCCTGCTCTTTGGCCAGCACACTTCTCAGACACTGAACGGATAGAATTTGTGCGCCGTGGGCCTTTTAAAGTTGGGTCAAATTTCATTTACCCTAAAAACGATGGAAGAGGCTTTCACCATGGTCTGTCCTATCGTTCACTTGCCAATGGAGAGAAGGTGACAAGAAGTTGGCTTGTTTATTCAAAGCAGAACAACTCTGTGTTTTGTTTTGCTTGCAAGCTTTTTAGTGGTAAAGACGTAAAGCTGACTACAGAGGGCTTTGGTGATTGGTCAAATATTAGCTCTGCTCTCAAGAGTCATGACAACAACCCACATCACACAAAGTCAATGCTAAAATGGAGGGAACTTGAGACACGTCTCAGAAAGAGCAAGACAATTGACCAGCAGGAGCTGACTCTGCTAGAGAGAGAGAGGAGAAGATGGCGAAACGTCCTCACACGTCTCATTGGCATCACACTGTCATTTGCCTCCAGAAATCTGGCTTTCAGGGGCTCTTCACAACAGCTTTACGAGCTAGATAACGGCAACTTTTTGAAGGAAGTTGAGCTGCTGGCTATGTTTGATCCTGTCATGGAAAATTACATTACATTACATTACATTGCATTTAGCTGACGCTTTTATCCAAAGCGACTTACAATAAGTACATTCGACCAGGAAGACACAACCTTGAAGAAAACAGAATCATATAAGTACATCAGGTTTCATAGAGCCAAACATTTCAAGTGCTACTGAACTGGCTTTAGGTAAGCCAGTCCTTTATTAGTGTAAAAGTGCTTCGTTAATAGTTCTAACGCTCGAAGTGGAGTCGAAAGAGATGAGTTTTCAGTTTGTGCCGGAAGATGTGCAAGCTATCTGCCGTCCTGATGTCAATGGGGAGCTCATTCCACCATCTTGGAGCCAGGACAGCAAACCCACGTGTTTTCGCCGATTGGAACTTGGGTCCCCCTCGCAGCGAGGGCGCAACGAGTCGTTTGGCTGATGCAGAGCGTAGTGCACGCGCTGGGGTGTACGGTTTAACCATGTCCTGGATGTAGGAAGGGCCAGATCCATTCGCAGCATGGTAAGCAAGTACCAGTGTCTTGAAGTGGATTCTAGCAGTTACCGGAAGCCAGTGAAGGGAGCGGAGGAGCGGAGTGGTGTGGGAGAATTTAGGAAGGTTGAAGACCAGACGAGCCGCTGCATTCTGGATGAGCTGCAGAGGTCGGATGGCACATGCAGGTAGACCAGCCAGGAGGGAGTTGCAGTAGTCTAGGCGTGAGATGACGAGAGCCTGGACCAGAACCTGAGTCGCTTTCTGAGTCAGCTGGGGACGTATCTTCCTGATGTTGTAAAGCGTGTATCTGCAGCAACGGGTTGTAGCAGCGATGTTTGCAGTGAAGGACAGGTTGTTATCTAGGGTCACACCCAGATTCCTTGCAGTCTGAGTCGGGGAAACAACTGAGGTGCCGATGTTGATTGTTAGGTCAAGAGTGGGACAATCTTTTCCCGGGAGGAAGAGCAGCTCAGTCTTGTCAAGGTTGAGCTTGAGGTGGTGAGCAGACATCCACTGAGAGATGTCAGCTAGACAAGCAGAGATGCGTGCAACGACCTGGGTCTCTGAGCGGGGAAAGGACAGAATTAATTGGGTGTCATCAGCGTAGCAGTGGTAAGAAAAACCATGCGGGCTAATGACTGATCCGAGCGAGTTTGTGTACAGGGAGAAGAGGAGGGGACCAAGAACAGAGCCCTGAGGGACCCCCGTAGTTAATTGACAAGGGTCGGACTCAGACCCTCTCCAAGTCACCCTGTAGGTACGGTCTTTCAGGTATGAGGTGAGGAGGGAAAGTGCAGAGCCTGAAACTCCAAGTTCTTGGAGAGTGCGAAGGAGGATCTGATGATTCACCGTGTCAAATGCAGCAGACAGGTCCAATAGGATGATGACAGAGGAGAGGGATACAGTTTTGGCAGTGTGCAGTTCCTCCGTGACAGCAATGAGAGCAGTTTCTGTGGAGTGACCTGCCTTGAAACCAGACTGGTGCGGATCCAGAAGGTTGTTCTGATTGAGATAACAGGAGAGTTGTTTAAAGACAGCGCGTTCAAGTGATTTAGACAGGAATGGGAGGAGAGAGACAGGCCTGTAGTTTATAACATCAGACGGGTTGAGAGTGGGTTTCTTTAGGAGAGGGTTTACTCTTGCCTCCTTGAGACTGTTTGGAAAGTGACCAGAAGTTAGAGAAGTGTTGATGAAATGGGTGAGAAACGGTAGAATATCAGGAGCGATAGTCTGAAGGAGGTTTGAAGGGATAGGGTCCAGAGGACAGGTGGTAGGGAGGGCAGAGGTAATGAGGGTAAGAACCTCACTTGGAGAGAGAGGGGAAAAGGAGGTAAGTGTGTTTGATCCTGTTTGATCCTGTCATGGAAAATCACCTTGCAAAAATAAAAGATGAGAACACCCGCACTCACTATCTTGGACAGAGAATAAAAAATGAACTGATTCAGATCATTGGTGACAGAGTCCAGGAAACTATTGTCTCCTGTGTGCAAGAGGCCAAATATTATTCTATTATCCTCGACTGCACCCCAGATGTGAGTCACAAGGAACAGGTTAAGGAGTATTTCCTTGGATTTGTGGTTGTGGAGGAAACTACTGGTCTGAACCTGTCAAATGTGATACTGGACAAACTTGTAGAGCTGCAGATTCCATTTGACAATTGCAGGGGACAGGCCTACGACAATGGGGCAAACATGAAAGGGAAGAACCAAGGTGTACAAGCAAGACTGCTCAACAAAAACCCAAGAGCCCTGTTTGGTATACCTTGTGGAGCCCATACCATGAATCTTGTAATAGCAGATTCAGCCAAGTCATCTAAAGATGCTGTAGGCTATTTTGGATATGTGCAGAAGCTGTTCAATTTCTTTTCAGGAGCAACACATCGATGGAGCATCTTGACCAAACATGTCAATGTGACACTGAAGTCCTGGAGTGATGTGAGATGGGAGAGCAGACTTCAGAGTATTGCCGCTGTCAGACATCAGACAAAATAAATCAGAGAAGCTCTCATTGAGGCAAGGCAAACTGTGAATGACCCAATTGCCAAAGTAGAAGCTCAGGCTCTGGCAGAAGAAGTGGCTTCATACAGGTTTTTGATATGCACAGTGGTATGGTTTGACATTCTCACCACCATAAACCAGGTGAATAAGCTGCTGCAGTCCAGTTCAATGCAACTTGACATTGCTGTCAGACTCATTGAAACTGCAAAATCCTCTCTTGCAGCGTACAGACAGTCCGGGTTTACTGATGCTCAGTCAACTGCCAAGGAAATCTGTGAGATCCTCAACATAGAGCCAGAACTCAAGGTGAAGAGGCTTAGGAGTACAAAAAGGCAGTTTGGGTATGAAACTGCAGATGAGCCCTTCAGTGATGCTCTGAAGAAGCTTGAGGTGACATTTTTTAACACTGTTGTTGACTCTGCTCTCAAATCACTGCAAGAGAGATTTGAGACACTTAGTCAGGTCAAGGAGAAATTTGGAGTGCTGCTTAATTTCAGCCAGCTTCAAGGAATGCCCAGGGGGGACTTGCAGAAACACTGCAGCAAGGTAGAGAAGACACTGACTGCAGCAGGAGAGTCTGATATTGATGGTGCAGAGATGGTCCAGGAGATCATCAACCTCCCAAAGCTGCCACTACCAAAATCTGCTCTGGAGATGTTGTCATTTCTCCATGAAAAAGAGTTACAGGAACTGTACCCAAATCTTTGGATTGCCCTCCGCATTGCAGTAACTCTTCCTGTTACAGTTGCGTCTGCTGAGAGAAGCTTTTCAAAACTCAAGCTTATGAAGACATACCTCCGGTCGTCAATGGCACAAGAACGCTTAGGTGGCCTGGCTATCATAAGCATCAACGCACAGTTGGCATAGCAGTTGTCATACGATGACCTTGTTGATGACTTTGCATCCAGGAAATGCAGACGTGTTTACTTGTAAATGCATACTGAAAGACATACATGCACATTGACCTGACTGTATGAATATGTTACTGTGTTGTTAATGATAAAAAAAATGTGAAAACTACTTAGTCTCCCAACATCTTTTTGAATCCAAACTACTTGGTGTCCCAAAATTCTTTTTTTGGGGGGGGGGGGGGCCCCATCACACAATCTCGCTTGGGGCCTCAAGTTGGCCAGGAGCGGCCCTGTGTGTAGATTAGAAAGAGGTAAGATAAAGGATCTGCAGTATTTTATGAAGTATTAATCGTACAAAGGTCAGTTTTATACAAGTAGAAGTGTGTATTTACCTGGTAGTAGGCTGTCAGTAATGGCTACGTCTCTCTATTTGGACTGGTAGATCTCGGCAGACTGGCAACTTTAAAAGTAGCTCTCGGTTAAAAAAAAGATTGGGCACCCCTGCCTTACACACATGGCGCGTTTCCACTGCAGGCCTCGCTCGGTTTGGTTCGGCCTTATTTGGCCCGGCTCACTTTAATGCTGCGCTTCCATTACAGTTTAGTAACTGGGCTAGTTACTATAGTAACGCAGTGTAGGCGGAGCCGTGACGTCATCTTCAATGAGCGCCCCAAAAAACAACACAGCCGTTAGCTCTTAGCACTCAGAGCTCTTCATATCTGTTCAGAAACTAGACAAAAGTTAAACAAGTACAAACCACAGATTGCCTGTGTCATGGCGAATACAGTCGCTGGTTTATGTATGTCTGTATAGGCTGTTGCTGTGACCCTGTGAGTGTGGACGGTCGGAGCATAACGTTAGCTTAGCCAAGCTCCCTTTAGAAAACACGCATTTTAAAAAGGGTTTTTCGCCTGCCGTCTGTCTGCAGACTTGTCAAAGCATTAATTCATGGTTTTTACTAACCGGTATCAGTATGTTGTTACTTCGGCACAGTGGCGGCGCCAGAGATTTTCTCTAGGGGGTGCTGTGGGGTAGCTTGACGTTTCATAGAGGGTGCTCAAACATTTAGGGTTTCCCATTAATGCACCAGCGCTACAGTTGAATTTGTTCCCCCCACGCACACACATACAGTGCACCCGCGACTGTTACAACGAAGGCTCGATAATCAGCTCACGGCATATAGGCAGGGGTAAAGTGCTATTTTTACAAGTGGGGAGCGGACCTCACCTCCTCTAGGAGGGTCCTCACCTCCTCTAGGGGGGTCCGGGGGATAGCTCCCCCGGGACGATTTTTTGTTACATATTTAAGTTAAAAGCATCAATCTGGTGCACTTTGAGAGCAACATTAAGAGATCTATGGATACATCTCAACACCCATACGAAACAGAACTGTCAACAGATTTTCTATTTCTTTATAGATATTTTACAAATCACTCCCCTTTTAAAACAAACCGTTTGAGACCCAGAGATAACTAGACTAAAGTTAACTATCTAAACACTGAGAGAGTCCTTTATTTCACCTGAGTTGAGGTTACCTGAGACTCTCCGTCTGACAGGAGAGAGTTCTCCCTCCACCTTGTTGTTGAAAAAGCTCCTTATATCCATTAGCTTGGCTAGCTAGCACCAGATGCTAACCACAACGATCTCCGGTAGATACCCACTGGTGCGCGAGGCGAGCTCTCTCGCTCGCTCGCGCACAAAATGGCTCGTCACACACACACACACACACACACACACACACACACACACACACACACACACACACACACACACAGAGAGCAGGGCTTGAATGAAACACAGAGACCCAGAAGTAAACTACTTGTACTCACGAGGCCTATTATGTGCAGAATCCCTCTCGCTTTCAGTTGGTTTTGATTGAGTGTCCACACGTGGTCGTTTAAGGACTAAAAAACGATCAATTTTTCACTTTGCTGTTAGCAAATCATTTGGCGCTCTAGCTAACAGGAAGTCAATCAAGTGTCACAAAGTAATTTAGCCTATGGGTAGGTCAAAAATCGAATGGGTGCTGACCATTGGCCTAATCATATCACCTGTGTTGGCTTTATGTTTTTGGTCAAAAATGTGTTTGTTTCACATATGCATTGATGTAATCAATAATATTTCTAATTTAATTTAATAAAAATAATAATAATTTTCGGAAAGAAAAAAAAAACACATATTTCTTGGGGGTGCTTAGGGGGTGCTTTGGCAATCCTGGGGGGTGCTTCAGCACCCCCTAGCTCCCCCCTGGCGCCGCCCCTGCTTCGGCATCATTTTGAAACGTGTATTACAATTAAATGACGGTCAAATATGTTCATCTTGTTGTAGTTGTAGCCCCCAGGCCACCGATTCTCTCTAGTTTAGCATACTCAGCCCGACTCAGCCTGGTTGTTCCTGGCCCTAGAACCACGATTTAGTCGGGCCAGAAAAAAGGTGAAAAAGTAGCCCCGGGCCAAAACTAGGCCAATTGGAAGCGCAACCAAAAACGGGCCCCGCACGGCTCGGCACGCTTAAAGCGAGCTACCCGCTGCAGTGGAAACGCGGCATAATACACTAAATGACTTGAAACAAGCAGTCAGCTCAAATCCCTCCACTAATGCATACAAAAAATGACCACATACTATATGAATGCACATAATGACCCCAATTTATTGAAAATTGGATGACAGGTTCATGTAATCTTGTGGAAGTACTCACATCCTGCTAAAGGCAACTCCAGACTTCGCCCAAATATTTGTATTCCTCACTTCAGGAAGAGTGAATGATTGAGACAGCTGTGGAGAATCTTTATGACTGCTGGGAACGTGCATTACAAGCCTTTAACTGATGTTGTTTTTTTTCATCAGGTGTGTAGTAATAGAGACACATCAGTACAATGATTGGGGATAATAGCAGTAGGACTTAATTGGTTCTTCAGCCATGTTCTTTCAACATACAAGTCATCATACTATCTTGCAATACCATCATTCAGTTTAGCATCAATTCAACATTTTGTTGCTGGCCTTTTCTTTTTTAATTACTAGTAACCAGCATCAACAATCATGTCAGAGTATTGGAGGACAGGATATTCTTCATCAAGTTTCATAAAAAAAAGAATCAATAGATTTGTAATAACCGACTTAATTATGAATATAGGGGAATAAAAAGGGCATATAATTAATAGTTCTGCATTCATGTTGGGCATTACCAAGATAGATAGGTCAAAAGTTGATTAGAATGAATAAAATCAGGTTGGTTAAATGTATCTCCGGTCATATCATCCAACCTCCCCCCACTGTAGATCCACAAATATACAAATTCATTTTTTCCCCACTTTTTCCATTTATTTATTACAATTAATTCAAGGTCATCCATCACTTTTCAATGTGTCAGCTACTCCTTTTTTCCCATTTAAAACAAGTCCAGTATGCGACTATTCTTAAGAAGCTGAATAGTCCTGAAGGCGGGAGAGGGAGGATGGGGGGGTGTTTTTAAAGTAAAGGACAGGTTTGCAGGAGGAAAGGAAGGAGGGAGTGATGTCCTCCCGGGAGCCTCTTCCACGTGAGGAGTTTTTTTCATAAGCTATGTGAGATAATTTTTTTCAGCGGTCGTCTTTTTTCTCCTCGTATTGCGCTGTCGGGCCTCTTCTCGTTATTTTCTCTCTATTCTACGTCCTCTGCGTCGTCTCCGTCCATTAGCAGAGCGGCGTACTTACTCGCTGAGCTGAACTTCTACAAAGGCAAAACAAAAAAGAACCTGGATCAGTACAGTAAGCTTTGGATGTTAGAAAAAGAAAGGAGGATGAAAACATATTAGGGACAAGGTTTCAAACCTATAATGAGCGGGGGAGCACTGATACAACTACTGAAGGCTTTAAGGGGAACTCTTTAATGAAACTTATTTGAGGGGATGTCAGACTGGACTAATCCTGGGCAGTGAAAGACTTACAGGGGTTGGGATTTCGTGGAATTTCTTTGGCTCTGGGGGTGGTCTGGAGTCTCGGTCTCTTCTGATATCCTTTCTACAATCAGAGCGAACACTGAGGTTAAGATCTATCGGTGGACCTCAGTGCTGCAAAGTTGACCCTTGCTGTGAATCCTCAAAACACACACACACAACTAAAAAGGAGCACAAATTCATTATCTGAAAATGTACATCTACAAGCTGATTGGTGTGCTCAGTTTATATTTACTTATATTTAGAAGAAAAGCTTCACAATACAGTTCGAACAGTTCTGAGTTTCATGTCCAATTGATGTTGTACTGAAGTTTTAGCACTCAAACTGATAGAAGTAAAAGGTAGAGCATTAAATGCATCATGAGCTGTGTAACTGAGCAAAGGCCATTCTTTACAGATGCCCACTAACTCTCCTCCTGCAGAGCCTAGCTTAGGGTGGCTGACCTGTCTGCCTCCTTTCTTCGGTCTCTGTTGGGACCTTCTCCTCGGCCCCGCCCTGCTCCATGCCCTGCAGAACCCCCTCGTGCTCGTGGGGGCCCCCGGTCACGACGCATAACGTCAGCCTTGTTCTCATCTTAAAGAAGCCAGACAGTTGAGTGAAGGAAGGGAGGTTGTTGGACTTTGTAAAGGAGACTACACTCACAACACATTGCAGCATGAAAAGCCTCTGGGTTGGATTCGAAAAGTGTTAGTCGCTGATGCCGGGCCAAATGAGGGTTCACGTCTGCCTGCATGCAAGCTGAGCTTAAACGGTGCAACTCAATTAGTTTCATGTTAAATTGGCTTTAATGTTGTATTCTTATACAGCACTGTTTCCACATTTGGCCAGTTTGCTGAGTCTGAACCTAAAATATACATTTATAACATTTAAGTCAGAATTGTGGTGCATGCGCATATTATTCTGCAACAAGGCACACTAATCGAGACATGTCAGTGCTCCCCTTGTAATGAATTCAGTCTCTGCAGAAAGATGAGTGAGAGATGTTTTCTTTCCAGTATGATGCAGAAACAAAGTGTGAAAAGAAGGAATAACAGCTGTTCTTGCCTCGATGAAAAATACTGGAGCGTCATATTAGGGCTGCTCGATTATGGCAAAAATAATAATCTTGATTATTTGGGTCAATAATTGATATCACGATTATTATAAACAATTATCCATTTACTTTGAAAACATCCATTTATTGGGGAAAGAAATGTGAACAGTATGTTTTTAACAGTTGATTACCCTGAACTTTAAGTATAATTCAACTGAAAAACCAATAAAAAATAAAAATAAAAATAAAATAATCGTTTTATTTCGATTATGTTGTTTTCATAATCGTTGCAAGCCAAAATCGTAATTGCGATTAATTGAGCAGCCTTACTTCATATCAGACTTATGTTATTACACGGACTACGTACATAAGAAATGTACTTCCTGTCTGCTTAGTGAAAGTTGACATCTAACTTAACAGAATTAACTGAAAACACCAGATTCTAATTTTCATTTTCAAACAAATGTTCCTCTTTATGGACTTTCGAGTCTGCAAAATAACTAAGAGAAATCCTTGCAGTTACAGTTAATCTTACAAGATCTATTTTTTTGCCACTAACGGGCTCTTGGTCAAAACAATAACAAGACCGCGTAGCAGATCATGCGAGTTGGCGTCTAATACATGCTTGTTGATTTTGTTTAGTTTAAATTATTTGTTTTATGGTAATCGAGGTCTACACTGGGGTTTGGGTAAACATTCCCCACACATCAGCAGGCCTTACCTTTTTCAGATTCTCTTTCATCCGCAGAATTTGGGGAGCTAAAGAGAAAGTAAGAATAGTCAGGAGTTTGTACACAAAACACTTGAACACCGACAGTTTCACTTTTCCAATAACTTTTGATAACTAGTTCTACGAGTGACATTTTTTGAAATGGCAGTTTCTGAGCAGTGTGCTGGGGAAAGGCTTCCCATAATGCAGCATGTCTCACCTGAGCTTGGGAGGAGTCGACCCACCGGGGGAGACGGGAGAGACCGGAGGTCGTCCGTCGCCCTCACTAGAGCCTGTGCTGGCTGCACTTCTCTTGGCCCAGACATTCTCCTTGGGAGGAGGCGCTGGCACCACCTTCAGCAGCTCCTTGGGGGAGTTGGTGGAGGGGGGCAGCGGGGAGGTCCCAGGGGAGGAGGGCTCACTATCTCTCGCACTGAAAACCTCATTCTCCCCAGAGCGCTCACCATCTCGACACCTGGAGCCTTTAGGATGAAAAAGAACAGCGTTTGTTATGTTGTTTTTTTTATACAAAGTACATTGCACATATTGTTATCAACATTGTATATTACTGATAGTACAGAATAATTTTTATTTTTTTTAAACAAAAAGTCTTAAAAAGGTTCTCAAAATTAAATCTTTATATGAATGTCCAACAGATTAGGCTGATTTGATGACATATATATTATTGTATTATTCTGTGTTGGCTGAAAGTGCCATGTTAAGAAACAGACACAAAAATAAGATACACAGCCGGATTCCTGAAGGCAATCCTTAACAAAATCAAACACGGACATATCTCACCTCTTCCAGAAGTACTTCCTTGCTGTGAAGACTCACTTCCTGTGCGAGACCTCGAAGGATGACTTTCTTCATTGCGCCAGCTTGGGTCCCTGAAAACAAAAAAGAAAATAAGTTTATACATTTACAAGAGTTACGTTTTTTAAATCTTCCTAAAATATATTTGTATGGATGGATACAATGAGCTTCCCCCAATAGAGTGTCCATATAACATAAATAACCAATTGAGTTGTCGCATGTTCAAACAATGACATGAAGATGTGGACCCCTGACCTGTCTCGAATCTTTCTGTCAGGTCCTCGTCCTTTGTCCTCCTCCAGCTGCCTCTGCAGTCTCTCTTCCTGTTTCTTCAGCCTCTCCTCCACCTCCCTCTCCTTAGCTGCTGTGTCAACCGGCTTGGCTGAACCAAAGATGGAGGAAGCCCTGCTGCCGGAGCTCGGAGGTGCAGCTACAGCTGGGGAGGGACCTCCCCCGCCACCACCACCACCTCCGCCACCGCCACCACCACCACCACCTCCGCCACCGCCACCACCGCTGCCACCACCGCCTCCAGCACTGCCTCCCTCCTCCGCGGGCATGCTACGGGGCTTAAGGTTCAACTTGGGTCTCTGTGTGGAACCGGCTGTGAGAACAAGAAATCATTATATTCCTCCTGTTGAAACTTGACAGATTATACAAAATGATGAATACATTTGTTTTTAAATGTAGTTGGGTTGGCTTCATTTTGTTGTACCATTTATATTAACAATTATTTTCAGTCTATAGGGTGCAGAGGATTAAAGTCTTCGTCAAATAACACTTGTACAAATTGCAACACTAAAATAACCCTACTTCATGAGATCAGTTAATACATATTATTTAATGTGATGCAATAACAACTCTCACCATCACTTCTCTCTTCACGCCTCTCCTCCTTCCTCTCGAACCGGTCCTCGCTGCCCCCGTAACGCTCCCGTTGACCGTAACTATCACTGCTACCCCGAAAGTCATCATCGCGGCGGAAGCCAGTGCCAAAGGCACGACGACTACTTCCTCCTGCTCCACCACCACGAGAGTCAAAACCTGGAAGGATGGCAGGGTAGAAAACAGGTGAGATATCAAAATGGAAGAACTAGTGCATGCATGGAGAACAGGGAGACGTGTTTGCCAACGACTTGATTGAGATGGGATAGTTAAAGAACATTTGAGGGATATTATGATCAGGGTTTCCGTTAGCCGGTAATTACCGGTTTTTAGCTGGTAAAATGTATTTTAAAAAACTGTAAATTTCATTTCTTGTGAGACTTGCGTTTTGTTTCGGTAACATTTTTCGTATCATCAGTTAGCTTGAGTTTCTTCCCGTTAGGATGGTATGAACCATTCATAGTTTTTTAAATATTAAGAAGCCCTGAGACAGTGTCGTGAAAAGAAAGCCCCGCCGGCGGGGTCTTTGGGGCTTAACAGGTTAACTGAGTTTTAAACATCAGCATATCCGGTCATAGTGCGGTAATTACCTGCCAACAGAAACTCTGCTACACAATTCTTATTATTATTGAAACATGACTGGTAAGTTTCGAATTTGTCCGGTAAAATTAATTATTTCCGGACATTTGACCGGCAAAAACAAATATCCTAGCGGAAACCCTGATTATGATCATGAAGCTCATACAGGCAAGAGGATCTGAACAAGCACGAAGACACACCTCCTCTATCGAAGTCTCTACGGTCCCGGTCATCATAGCGATCGCGGAAGCGGTCTCTTCCTCCATCATAGCGGTCGTTGTCCCGCCGCGGCCCGTCTCTGAAGCGGTCCGGCTCGTAGCGGTCCCGTGATCCTGCAGCATCAGTACCAGCACACGCAAAAACAAAAATGCCGTTTAACATAGGGAATTCCTCTTCTAATGAACTGTTAGGGTTTGGATTGAACATTAAACAGAGCCTGGGAGATAATCACGCATTGTTTTTTAGCAGTAAAGTCAACATTTTGGATAAATATATAAATTGCACTTAAGCATGTTTTACACCTGAAAACATGTTAATAAATGTAGGGACAACAAAGTTAGTTAAGTTTTACAAATTGTTTTAACTAATATTATGCCAGGTTGTTAAAGTGCCATCAGCTTTATCATAGTCAAATTGTGACTGACATCATTGATGCTAGGAAATCGGTCCCTTCTGTCCAAAACTTCTAAGACAATTATCCTCGATCACAATTGTCCTGGCTTAAAGAGTGAAATAACAATGATTGTTCAAAGCAGGAACGAAGCCAATTCTGACTCACTTCCTCCAAAGGCCTCTTCTCTCTTGGGAGGTGCATCATCAGCCTCTGTGCTGCCGCGAGGAGCCCTCCAGTCACTGTCAGTCTTGTCAGGACCCAGGTCCGACATCCGGCCGCCCCTGTCCCGGCCTCCCATAGACCCATTGTCTCTCTCTGAGGAGTAAAGAAAAATAGATTTTAGGTTTAAATGATAGGATATTAGGTTTTAGGGACGTATTCCCACTTGCTAAATGACATCTAGTCAAAGAGGCCAGAAATGGTAACAGCAAAAAAAAAAAAAAGGGTAGCATTGTACCTTTATCATTAGACTGGTCAGCAATATCTACACGGATCCTTCGGTTTCCCAGGTTCTGTTGAACAAACAGAGTTAGTCATTCTTCTGTGAACATTTTTTTTTTTTTTTTAAATCAGAGATAGAAACCCACTTTCATTCATTGTATAACTTAAATCTTTATTTTGTGCATGGAGGCCATTAAATACATTTTAACTTCAGATTAATTGTGCAATACTGCTACGGGGAATGTAGTTCACTTAGTTTAGATCCATGGTTTCAGATTAAAATGTTAAACCAAGTTCTTGTTGCAGCCTCTCACCTCCTCATTGAGACTCAAGGCCCTCAGAAGGGAGTCCACATCGTCAAATTCGGCATAACCAAAGCCCTTCAGCCTCTCAGGGTTACTGGGCTCCCGGGGCAGACGCACTGCACTGATCTGGGGAGGAATAAAGTAAGAGATTAACATAAAACCAAATGCACTAAACTGGGCCCAGCAATGTACCAGTGCACCCGTACAAACACACATTTTGGAAAAAACAAATATAGAAGAATTGAGTGTCTATTGAACAAACAAGGCTAGCCTGTTTGGCCTGTTCTTTATAAATAAACAAATTGACTGGTAGAGCAGTGTGAAAACTAAAGCAGTTCCAAGAGCAGTGTGTCTGGGAGCTTATACTACAGAGATGAAAATAAAGTTACAGATTTAATTGAATATGGATGACTGACTAGTAGAGCTGGGTACCGTTAGGATTTATCGATACCGCTTATCGATACCGGTATTTTTCGATACTTTTCAATAATTTGGTGCTCAAAATTATAGACATGATTACAAGATTAAAAAGTCATTTTATTGTAATTTATTTGTATTTATTATTTAATAACTTTTTCAATGTCATACCAAGAAGGTATGAGTGTGTCTCTGGAAGGGGGGGTGGTGATTAGGGGCAGTTCATAAATCCATGTAAACATGACCATTATTCAGTTAAAACGAGACGCTGTGTGCGCACCTCCTAAACCGGAAGCTCCGGTCGGCTAACCATTATAATCCGTTTATTATTTATAATTGTAATGATGGATTATCAGTAAACATTTTAAAGTTACACAGAGACCGTTTTTATGCCCTTGAACACAAAACAGCAAAGGTAAGACATAATTATCATCATGGCTACGTAAAGTGAAGTTGTTTTCTTGCTCTTTCCTGGCTGCTAGTTCAGTGGGTTTTAGTCGTACAGTGATGAGACTTATACCAATGGAATCTGTGGAATCTCAGCTTTCATGTGATATGTTGTTTGTGCAGATAAAATGACTTAGAAAAGATCGCTTTTCTCAGCTTTTTCTATGGTCAGCTCAATTAAGAAAAGTACTATCTTGGTCTCTGGGAAGAAAGGATTCACTATGGGTTCAGATAGAAGCCAATATCTTTGACCCGTTGCCAGTGGAAACTCCTATATTTGTTAAAAGATTTAAATAAGGTGAAAAATATGGACAAATGTTTTACAGTGGTCAATACACTTTTAGCCTGGAGGGACTGTACAAACAAAAGTTCATGTTAACTCTGGTATTTCAATAATTTTCTCCTATTTTGAACAATCCTGATCTTAGCAAATATTTGTTGTCAATCAATATAAACAAATGGACGAAATCAGGTATAAAGCAATTGAAATATTTGTTTCACAAAGATATAACATTGAAATAATTTAATGATTTAAGAGCAGAATATGACATTTCAAATAAGGATTTTTTCAGATACCTGCAAATTAGGAACGTGATCCAATCAATTATTAAAAGCAATAAATTGAGATCGGGATTGTTAGAAGAAGAGGAGATATTGATGTCATCGAGCACGATCAAAGGTAAAATGAGTGAATTTAATGCAGTTTTTTCTAAAAGAGCTCAGTCATCCTTTCTAACTTTAAAAAAGATCTGGGGAAAGGACTTAGGGATACAGATAGATGAAACTACTTGGCTGAATATTTGTGAAAGAACACATTTTCCATTCACAAGCAATAAAATCAAAGAAGCAAACTTTAAATGTATCAACAAATGTTACCTCACACCCATAAAGATGCATACAATTTCCAAAGAAAACTCTCCAAAAAGTCCGAGATGTAAAATAAAAGAAGGAACATTTATGCATCTGTTTTGGGACTGTGATCTCTTGAAACATTTCTGGGATTCAATTCATGCTCTCACAAAAGCCGTTTTAGGCATCGAAATGAGCCTAAATCCATGCTTTTTCCTGTCAAATGACATGCCAAACTTTAAACTGAATCCCAAACATTACAGAATACTAATCACAATAACATTTTGCCAAGAAATGTATACTTTTACTCTGGAAGAATGAACGCCCCCCAACATTTAAACTTTTCATTGATCAGAGAACACATTTTTTACCTCTGGAGAAAATGACATTGGAAAAATATAATCGTGGACATATCTTTCAAGCTCTGTGGTTGCCATTGTTTTCTTATTTGGAAAATATATCCGAGATATGACCAGTGATGGAATGGTGCATTCTGTGGCTATTTTTCCTGACGGCCGGAAACACTCGTTGTGGTGTTGTCATTGTCTACATTGTCGCTGTATTGTATAATTATTTGTTTGTTTTACTTTGATGTGGTTTTTTTCCTTTTCCGTTTTATGTTTATTTTCATGGCTCTGTTGTTTAAGTTATATTGATAAGCATTTTTTGGTTTCGTCTGTGTGGGTGCGGGTGGAGGGAGGGAGGGGGGAGTGTAATGTGATATTACAATATAAATTAAATGGCATCGATTACTGTACACTATAATGAAATAAAAAGACTTGTAAAAAGAAAAGAACAAAAGAAAAGATCGCTTTTGCCAGTTATGAGCTAAAGTAGCCGTTAGCCACGTTAGCCCGTTTTGCTAAGTGTTGATTTAGACTTGGTGTTGGACTTCTGTTTCGTGTAGGTAAAATGGTTAATATCATCTGTTAGCTGAGGTTCTTCCCGTTAAGTGGGTATTAAATGTTAAGAAGCCTTGAGACGCTGTTTCTAGCAAGATGCTGGGGCTGCCCCCGGGAGTCTCAATAATAAGAGCGCTGTTAGGAGAGATGACGAGTGGCATTCACAGTGGCCAATCAGAGTGGTACTCAAACTGGATACGTCACACGGGATGAGGGTTCCCAACCAACCACAATTGTTCAAACTAAGGAAGTAGCGTAATTCATATACCGATAGCAGCACCATTTGTCCAGCGGCTTAACGGTATACCAATAGCGTCCAATCAGGTACCGGTACTGACTTAGTACCAGTTCTCGATACCCATCCCTACTGACTAGCTTGTCAAGATGTTCAGGAGAGTTTCACTGTTTGCGTTTGCTTACATAACAAAGAGTAGCAGTAGCTGTAACACCTAAGTGCCATGTGCTTTATGGCCTACACTGCATGCGCGCTTGCTACACTTACGGCCAAGCCACGAAAGAAGTCTTTGATCGATTCCTCAGAGACATCATAGGGCAGGTTGCCCAGGAAGGCCGTGTAAGGCGGGCTGCGGGGCAATCGGGAGCGGTCCACATCGGGTTCACGCGCTGAGCGAGGTGCTGTCGGAAGGACGGACCGGTCAATGTTCGATGCCCGGGAATAATCCTCCTCCACGTGCCAAGAGGTCGAGACTGGAAGGATGGGATGAGAGAACATTTAAAAACTAAAAACGTAGTGTCAGTTATCGAACTGCAGTTGGAAATGCAAATAAAGCATTTGGCAACTTGGACTCAACAAAAATGAATGTTAATTGAAAAGTATATGTATCAGTCACACAAACATTCAAGAGACACTACAGCGAATGCAAAACTTATTTAAAAAGAAAATACTCAGTTTGACAATAGATACAGCTGAATGTAAAGCCCTTAATACTACCAGCCACTAGCAGAAAAAACAGTGCTTGGTAGATTTGCTTTAGTCACCAGACTAAAAAAAAACAATGGTAATCTATTGAGTGGCAGGAAGATTTTTAAATCCACTAGCCACAGTGGCAGGTAGACAAAAAAGTAAATGTCCATGTCTTGAATTATAATTTATGCGAGCCAAAAACTCCAGATATAACAAAACAAATACACATTTAGTATCAAAATGCTTATGCAGAAATGTGAAGCAAGTACATGTACTGCACCTTTGATATGTTCTTTGTAAAATAACTTGCTATACATCACATGACCCTAACAACATGTGATCCTGTGATGTGTAGCTTGATATGTTATACGATATGTATGTGTGATATAAACCACACTATACAAACTCCATTCAATAAAACAATTGCAGTGATCAGTTTCACTGTCATCACTTAATCTGAAAGAAAAGTGAAGATTCAAGGTTTTCATTGAATAGCAGTTTTGCAATACGAGTCATGTTTTAATCTAGAAGAATTTCATGACTTTATTTAATTACTTTTATATCATGGTTAGATGGCTATCCTATGCCTTTTAAGGGATGGATCACCCTCATATCAGCAGATACTCAAGGTAGTAAAAACACAGAAACTGAATCCAAACCATCTACGTGGTTTATTAATTGGCCTGATCTTTTCTTACATTGATAACACTTGGAATGAAGAGACCATTAACCCTCAGGAACAACATATATATATTTAACATTCACTGACTGCATTCGCCAAGGCATTTTCCTTTATACCCTCTCAACTAAGGGACAACCCGATCACAAGCGCATTGATATTGATCTCACTATCATTAAATGGAAAACTGAAAGACAGGTAGGCAAGTTAAATACTTTATGTGTGCATTTCCTTATTGTACTCACCATCACCGTCCAGGTCATCGGTCTCATCGGCCCAGCTAGTGGACTTTACTGGGTAGCTAGGGGGAGCGTTGCTACTGGTTCCCTTGTCGTCTGCCAGGAAGTCAGTCAGGGTGAGGGTCTTCCCCTTCTTATTCTTCTTCTTAGCTAGGGGGGAAATAAACACAGTGGACAGAGTAAGAGATGTGCCAGGACATCGTTTAGTTGTCCAAATGGATGTCTTTAAAGCCCCCTGGGAAGGCTAATACATAATTGGCTGTTAATTGTGTAATATGGGATCTGATTGTATAGGTTATATACCTAAAAAGTATGAAGCCATTGGCATAGCTATGTCGTTTTAATACATCACTTCAATTCCCTGATCAAAACTTTTGCATAGAAAAGCGAATGCTAAATGTTAGACAAAGTATTAATAATAGTCAAGCTTTTTTATCAAGTGGGGTCAATTTGATGGATTTTGTAATTTATTCTACGGCGGCAAAATGTTTGAGTGATCGAAAATTAACTAATGTTGCGGACCTTCAGTAATTAGATCCTTTGATCAGCCAAATAAGATGTTATAAAACAAGGTTCCCCATTAGTTACATGCTTATTTAAATATATCAGACTATTGGGGATGATTGATTACACATTCAACCTTGCTACGGTGTATGCATGTTTACCATTGCAAGCCACATGGGCTTTAAAATGTTAAAAAGACAACCCATTGTTTCCTTTTTTTTATATTTACATTATTCAAACAATGACGTCAGATTGCTTTTCCGGCATGTAATAGATTACAATTCTTTTTTTGAACAACTCAGGGAAATATTACAAAATATAGTGAGTAAAGCAGTGAAATGCTGCACAACGGAGATAATCATTCTTTAAGCACCAACACAACAACAGTCTGGGGTTTTGTGTGTTTTTCTCTCGTGGACAGCTGCACTGCCGAGAAGACAAACAGTATAATAGTGTGATATGTTGTCAACATCCCAGCCTGCAGTGATAGGACTGCAGTGTCTGAGTGATAACAAAAAGATCCCGGGCATTATTTCAATAAACACCACAGGGAGTGGTCTGCAAGTCCAATAGGTCAGAAAAGGTTTTGCATTCATCCCCAATAATGCAATGCAAGGTGCAATGCATGTAACGTGTTCAAACCACTAGACTGCATGTCTGCTGCTTTATTTAGGGAACATACATTGGAGATCGAATGAATGGTTCACATATCCATTGCAAAACATTCCTGCAAGTGTACATTTAAAAAAGGCAAACATTGCCAGTTACACATAGGGGCTTCACAGCTCATAGAGCAGGTCTGGTCTGTTTTGGTGCGAGGCAAAAAAAGGGGAGCCACAACGTAGGCTATGAGCTTAATTGTGAAAATCCCAGTTGTCAGGACATTCTTTTCATACATCGTTACAAAACCTGCACACATGCAGAGCAACAGAGACTGTAACTGTAAACTCTTTCCCAGTGCACAATGCTAAGTCATTGTTTACAAGCAACAGGCCTTAAGGGCGTCGAGTCCTTATTCTTTATAAAACAGTCAAATTATTCTGACTGCCTAATAGCTTTCTTAGCGCACCGCACTCATGTAGCAAGCTAGTAGCTTCGCAACGTTAACTTTTGGCAGTACAGCTAAAGCTACAATAAAATAAACACAACCCAAGTGTTTCTGCACAGGTTGTTTGTTTGCGAGTATGCAGATTGCTTTTGTCTTTATGCCTATGCGGGCTTAGTCAGCAAAGGAGTGCTGACGGGGGAAGAGTCCCTGCTTAGCAGGCTAGGTTTTAGGGCCTAGCACACGTCGCAGCGCCAGAATCCAAGTGCGCCATCATCGGAGCAGGACTAAGCCCACCGGATGGGACGGCTCGAAGTTATGAAGCTGCAAGTGAAGTGTTTATGAAACGACCCAACAGGCCCAGCTGCCTCGTTTCATCAAACACCGATACCCGGGCGCCAGGCTGCACACGTGGGGCGCCTCAGCCGGGACTGGTCGGCCCAACCCCTCCTCCCCGAAACGCGCTTGCGCCCGATGATTATCTGCTCTGAGCGCCACGGCGAGCTCCGCCACGGGCATACAATGTGCGAGCTGTGTGCACGCAGTTAGCAACATTTCACAACATGTCCCACACAGTCTAATGCATGTATTACTGTGAAGCCCCGATAAGCTGAAAACACTAACACCACTCTAACGTTTTTCATAGGAAAAGACCGCATGTAACCTGTAGGTTAAAATGCTCAGCTTGTGCAAGTCGTAGCTTCGTTCATTCGCCTTCTTCAAGCAGCAAGGTCTTTACTGGGCCAAAAACAACCAACGAACCGATTTATACACGCGGGACAACGACGCCAATCAATTACGATACATTAACAATACTAGAACATAATATTTGTAATTATTTTTGCTGTAAATACCGCTTAAAATCCCTCCAACCGACCCAGATCGTTCAACCTCATAAACCTCACCTGACGCCGCCATGTTGGAGAACGAGTTCGTAGTAGTTCCCGGATGAAGGCGTCAGAGGTTTATTATCGGGAGCGCGCATCGCCGTTCACGGGCATGTCTCCTCCCTTGTTTGCCTTCTCCAAACTTAAAAGATGTTGAAAGAGAACTTGGCGTACTTCTATTTAACCACATCTGCTCATGTACATTGGACCTTAATATCCTTGTAACTGAACTAACGTTACATTTTCTCTAAATCCTTCGACCAAACATTTCTATGCAGCTTTAAAAAGTGTGTATTGCCCAAGGAAATAAATGAACCGGCTTGTTTTAATAGCTCTCAATGTAGGTATAGCCTAATTGCAAATAAATAAACATTACAGCAAATGAAAAAGACCAGGTAAATAAATATAACTAACAGGCAGAACTGGCTCCCTAAACTAGTTTGTGAAAGTATGTGTAATTTTATGTTTAAAAAAAGCATTTGAACCAACAACACATTTCAAATAAAAAGTCCATATGGAAAGAGAATTTTTTTTCGAACAGTGCCAGGAATAATCCCCCACACTGCTCCATTTCAATTCCATAAATTAAATAGCGCAGTTTTTTGTAATGTAACATATCTGGAAACTAGTAAAAGGGATCAAATTAAAGAGTTAAACATATACAATTCTTCCTATAAATGAAGTGTAAAAAAGCATTAATAATGAACTCAAGTATATGTTCCTGAACATTTGAGTAATGCTTAAGTTGATTTCAACAGATTTTTTTTATATGTGGAGTTATCAAATATATCCAGGTTTTCACTGTATTTTGAAATGCATTCTTCACATTATAAACCTACTGCAAACGTAAGGACTTGATTCAAACCATATATATGTTGATGTTGTCACCGTGGAGTCACCCATTGGTTTGGGGAATTCCATTTTGAAGCCTGGAGGATCAAGATTCAGTCTTTCCGACTACACATTTCACTACACGACGTTCCCCATAAAATCTGTTCCGAACCCAACCCATTGCAGTTATGGCTACTTGTCAAGTTCGGCATTTTCAAGAAGATCTATTTTTTCTGTTGCCATCTTTTTTGCTAAAGGCTTTAGCATGAAGTTGCCGCTTGATTGAAGCAAAACCAGATCTGAAATTCCAGTCAGATCTTTTGAGCCTACATTTTTCATTCAATCAAGGAGTTGTCTCTAATCGAAAGTTATTATTGCACTCTGTTGGCTAGCACTTTAAAACCAAACAGATGTATGAGGTTTGTCTCCTGGCTTGTCTTACATTTTTCCGAGGGGCCAAACCTCAATTTCAGCAGCTTTAAGCATCCTGAATGGGTGTATGGAGGAGTAAGCAAAAAACAGAACTAGCATTGCTTTTCATAATTAAGTCAGAATATATCTTTCGTTTTTTGAGGTGTAGAATGAAATTAAATTACATCGTTATTTCTCAATTACAATTATGGAATTCTGTTGGACTGGATCAACAAGGGTTCTGATAGCGCATTTAATAAATCAATATGACAACAACATAAAACAAGCACAATCTTACATCATCAAACAAAAACACATGCACAAGAGTCATGACTGGGTCAACAAGTGGTTTTATTCATTTTCATTTTGCTTTAGGTCAGGCACTAGTTGTTTTTTAAAAAGCCCCGCCTTACATTGAATGCCTTCATTGGTAATTGCCTAAATCATTTATTGTTTACATGGAATGTAGTCTGTGTTCAAATTAGACTTTGTTTGTTTGGACCAGCGTGTTTTTTCCCATGATTGATAGTTGAGGGTTGTTCTGCTTTAATTGTTGGGCTGGTCCCGGATTCTTGGTTCCAAATTAGTTCAGCATCGCCAGCTCATCTATTGCATCCTGGAGCCTGTACAAGACACAGAAGACCCATTTGACTTTCAAAGTATTTATGTCGTAATGCTTTCTCAAACTGACTCGGATCCTGCCTCATTACAGTAACTAGTACCATGCAAACCATGATAAGTACTTTTAGTATTCACCTCCACCACCATCAACACTTTGCTTGGATCTGATTTTTCTCCTCCACCTAACTCTCTTACTTGAAGTCTTCACCATCCAGCAGACTCCTGTAAGTGCCAATCTCGGCCTCCAATTTCATCTTCATGCTGAGCAGCGTCTCATACTCTTGGGTCTGATTCTGGATGTTTGCACGCAGGTGGGTCAGCTCCTCCTCCAGACGGATAAGAAGGTTGTTGTACTTCTCCATTTCCATATTGTTTCTTTGCTCTGTGTTGCGTAATGTGTCTTCTAGGGATGATCTCTGATGAAGGATTTGAAGAGGAGGAGTTAAAAGTGTGCCAAATATGTTGGTAAGCCAAAACATAGAAATCTTATGTTATGCATCATGTTTTTAAAATAAATAAAAGTCTCAAATATTGCAACAAGAATATATAATTTTATGAGAGGTTTTAATTATGTTATGCTTGTGAATACAATTAAGATGAACAAGAACAGAATATAAAAACATGCATGCTTACTAAGCTCTGTTGGGATGCAAGTTCAATTTCCAGGGTCTGTATCTGTCTGGATAAGTCGCCCCTCTCCATTTGGGCTCCCTGGAGAGCTTCTGTGTTCTGCGATACCTCCACCTGCACATCTGCAATCTGAAAGGGGGAAAGGGAAAAGGTGTTTGCCAACTAACAAGATAGTTTCTGTAAGTATATTCGGTCGAATTTCCCTTTTGCTTAACATTACCTGATTTTCATGCCACTGTTTGAGGTCTTGCGCATTCTTCACTGCAAGCTTCTCATAATTGCTCCTCACATCTTGCATTATCTGAGCCAGGTCCTGACCTTTAGGAGCGTCAACATCCACTTGCACTGCTGAATTTGAGATCTGATTCCTTATCTCCATCACCTCCTATTAGACAGACAGAAAGAGAACATTTCACAAAAGCATTACAGACTTGTGAGGGACGCCTCCAAACTGTGATGGTTAATCTCGATGAAGTGTGAACTCACCTCCTCATGGTTCTTCTTCAGGAAGGCAAGCTCATCCCTAACATTTTCAATCTCGCTCTCGATGTTCATTCTGGTCATGTTAGTGTCATCTATGACTCTCTTCAGCCCAGCGATGTCGGCCTCCACAGACTGGCGGATTGCCATCTCATTGTCAAACCTGTTGGAGTGCAAAGACACAAACTCTGTTATTCTTTTTAAAAGCATCCTGTGGACTGGTGTTGTAATTGAGCGTTTTCTACTTGCACTCAGAACAGTGCATCTATCATATGCATAAATTCATATGCTACAAAGATAAAACCAAGCAACACTAAGTGATAAGCTGTTATTCAAGTAGTGCTGTGATGTATAATGGTACGTAACCTCAATATGGATGAAGTGTTTCAAAGACAAATCTGCTCTCTGCTGAAATCATATTCTAAAGATAATTTAGATTTTAAGCCTCATGCACAGTACAAAAAACAAATACATTTAACTTCTTCTTTGTATTCAACATACTTCACTTTGAAGTCGTCAGCAGCAAGACGGGCATTGTCGATCTGGAGTACATAACGAGCATTGTCCAAAATCTCTTCGAAGATCTGGAAAGAAAAAACGATTGAACACAAAATAAGTGTTTTAGCTGGCTAGAACGAACACAATTGTTTAACAAGAAGCCTTTTCATTCAATATTCAAATCATTATGACATAGTGAAGTATAACATAGCCTAAGAAGAGAACATATGATTTGAATCTCTAGTTCCCTTCTTTAACAAAAGAGGCCCCGGATTCAGATTACACACCAGGGCCACAACATTATTGAATCCATTGTTACAGTCAGTAAAAAGAGGAACCACAAACTGAAGTAAAGGAAAATACAATGTTCCTGTACCAAAACTAAATCTGGTTTGTTTTAGCATTGTTGGATAATTGATTTCCTGTCTGACTAACTCACACAGGGAGTTTTTTTTCTCTCCAATTCTCACACAGCTGCACTATCTCTGTCAGTCATTTTCTGTGCATATACAACTGTATGTGTTTATGTATTCAAAGACTGCAACATTCTTTGGTGCGTATGTGTGTTTGTGAGTTTATACTCTTATGTGTCCATGGCAAACTGCCTAAAGTCAAAAGGGGGGAAACTTTGCGACTTCATGTGTTGAGAGAGACAAAGTGGGACCATCAGTGTGACACATTGAAGATCTGTAGACTGTAGAAGAATGTGACATTTGACTCTGCAGACTGGAGCTGATTGTTATACAACCAGTGCACTCACACGCATCTCTGTGGACACACACACAGATACACACTCATTCACGCTGGCAGCCCCAGATCCTTTGTGTGTGTGTCATTACCACACATCTGTTTCACATTGAGGCCCTCGTATACCAGAGTATGCGTGGTGTAGAATCTCAATTTGCAAGCAGGACCATTTGGAAATGCTTTTGTCTGGTTTAAGTTTGTTCTCTACAAGCCATCTCTCATGATGCTGAGCGCGTGGTGATGATTCATCAGGGGAAGTTCTGGACATTTTGTGGCATAAACTAGATTTACGGGGGAGGGTTAGAGTTGAGCAACCACACCCTTCATTCTCTAACCAGAAATGTGATAACCCACAAAGGAAATGCTGGCCGTCTCAGCACCAGTGTTCTCGAGGCATGAAATACACTGATAAAACTTACTGACACAGGTAGATCGTTAGATCGATACATTTTCTACATATTGTGCGTGACGATGAGTGCGAAAGCATTTGTTAAGTATTTAAACACTCTTATCCATCATTGTCCGTTTCACCTTGCTGTATCAAAGACAACTTCCTAGTTTTCAACGTTTTACACCAAACTTCCCCTTTTTTAATTTTCATAATCATTATTTATTGTTATGCTTACCTTTCTGCGTAGGTCTTCAATGATGGGTTCATACTTGCTGTAGTCTTTCATGCTGGGCCCTCCCTTCTCAAGAGCCTCCATGATCTTCATCTCCAGCTCCTTGTTGGCCTGTTCCAGGTTCCTCACCGTCTCCAGGTAGTTGGCCAGACGGTCATTGAGGTTCTGCATGGCTCCCTTCTCGTTGCCCATGATGCCAGAACTACCGGCACCACCACCAGACGCCATGGAAGAACCGGCACCACCAAAACCTGAGCCCATACCACCCCCCATTCCACTGCTCAGCTTGAAGGCAGAGGAAGAAGAGGTCATTGGGGCCCCAGACCGCAGGGAAGATGTGGAGGATGAAGACATGCGGGCCCCCTTCCCACCAGCACCGCCATAAATGCTGGCAGAATACTGGGGTGTAGAGCGGCTCATGGAGATGTGGGATGAAGACATCGGCTGCATGTTGGATCTTCTGTAGCTCATTTTGAGAAGTTTAGGCACCACAGACAATGAAGTGAAAAATGAGATGTGGAGCTGCTGGTCGGCTTGGAAAGTGAGTCTGGCAGCGGAGAGTTGGAAACTTATACTCCTGCTTCTCTCCTTCAATCACAGCTGGTCTTTCAGACCCTGCCCACTTCAACATGGCCCAGTCTTCTCTTCCTGCTCCCCCTCCCTGCTCTCTCGTGCTCTCATTCACCCACATGTTCCCTTTTTTTTAACCGACAATGTTTTCCGTCTCCAAGGAAATGTGTGAGGAATTTGTCTGTTGTGAAAACACTTAAAACACATTCAGATTTAAGCAGCAAATGTATTTTACCCAACTCTCAAGATTACATATAAAACAGTTCATAAGAAATGAAAGAAAGCTGTTCTAGACATATTGTCGAAGGTAAAGTGGAATAGAATCAAAAATAAAAGTTTTAGGTCTACTCTGTAAGCACCCCCCCCCAAATTCCTTTGGTTTGCCCATAAAAGGCATAATCCCTACCAGTTTCTGCATGGTTTCTAAGTTTGAGGTCAGCCATGCCACAAAATAAGCACATTTCGACCTTCCTATCTAGACTAAACTGAAAGTAAGATAGCAGCTGCAGCATTGCTTCTTTTAGTTGCAGCTACAACAAGATGGGGAGGGGGATGTATAAACTTTATGTATAAAACTACATAAAGAAATCTGAGATTATAGCTACTATGAGGTCATCAGCATCCATAGTGTCATATTTCTTTACTTTTTTATACACTGAAAAAGGGCAAGATTATCCAGTGGCATTTAACCCTTTCATGCATAGAGGTCACTACAGTGGACAGCTATTCAAAAGGTGTTTTCTTGTATATACATTGTTTTTGTTTGCATAGTTGCACCATCAGCCACGACATAGGACCCTATTGCATCATCCCATACACTGCCACTCAGTGCCAAGTCAGTGTAAGTGCATGATACATGTCTCTAAACCAAGATGGACGACAGAAAGCCACATGGACCAAGTCACCCATCTATATCCTGCCAATCCTTTTATGGAAAGCGTCCCCTGCAGGTATAAAAAATGTGGTGACATCAAGTAACAACTAAGGAATCATATAATTAATAAATTATCAAAGTATTGATGTTATGTTTGCAGGAAATCATGATTAACCACCTGTCCACTACAGTGGACGTCATGCATCACTGGCTATATTTCAACTACAATTCATACTGGTACTCATGGCCGTATCCACCATTGAGGTCACCGAGGTCCGGACCTCGGTAATATTTGTCGAGCTGTGTTTACAAAACTTGTGAAATAATTGCACTAAACGGGGTTCTTTGTAGTACTTCCATTTACTGACGATGGGGGCGCTGCATAACTACGCAGCCTCGGTTAAAGCAAACAGAAGAAGACGACAATTATCAACAAACCACCACAGCTCGGATTTGTACCCTACAATCCATGCTTGTACCGGAGCAGCGGAGGAGTGATGAGGTATCTAGAGATCTGAGTCCAGCGGGCTTCTTGTGTTTCTGTTCCTCAGGACATCATATGACCAGCAGATCCTGTGTGAACGCTCTACGTTAAGGCCCTGACACACCAAGCAGTCACCAGAGGACTCGCCGACGCCGACGTCGGCTGTTGCGTCGCGGTGTTCTCCTGCGTCTTGGCCATGTGTCGCACGGGAACACACCGCAAAGACTTCAGTGCGTGAGTGGCAAAAACTCTCCTTACCAGCAGGCGGCGGTAGTGTGTATTCGTCATTAAAAATAGGCAACAACCGGAAGACAGAGAAGAAGAACAGACTGCGTGATATAAACAACAACAAATAGCGTGTGCAAACTGCAGCCTGGTTATGATCCACTGCTGTCTGCCCGCCTTTGGTGCTCCACAACTACCCGAAGGGGCAAGTCTCCTGTACCGGGTGTACTGGGTTCACAGAGAATCCCACTTCTTCCTCAGCTCTTTCTCTGAAGCACACAAATAAACGATGTAACCATTGTGGCTAGTTGGCATGTCCAATTAATATCTATATGCAGTGCCAAACTGCACAGCTAGCAACAAGATAACAACAAAACACAAGATTGAAATAACAAAGTACATTTCACGTTAACGTCACTGTACGCTGGCAAACAATACAAAGCCAACAATATCTGCTAAAGAGCTCAATTGATGAAAAAGATAATCTTACCCGAGAAACCAAGTTGCGTGTCAATCTCTCGCCAGAGTCCTGTTTTCACTACTCGGTTCGAGTACCTTTTCTCTGTGATGTCGTACAGAGCTGGCCTCTCCTGGATCAATGTGATGAGCAGGTCTTCGTTTTCGTCATTCCAGATCGCCATGATGAGATGAAAATGAATATCAGTCTGTGTGTGCCTTCTCAAATCGTTTGTTTACGTCCCTCACTTCCGTTTCGCTTCTCATGCACTGATTCGCTAGCTGAACAGCCAATCAGAGTGATTGTTTGGTCCGACTGCCAGACCCGATGCATGGCCGATTCAACATGTTGAATCGGCCATGCATCGGGACAGGCAGTCCAAATAAGGCGTGTCACGGTCGACGGTGCGGGACACACCAAATTGAGTTTGGGCGACAGGACACGCTTCGTCTCCCGACTTACGAAAACAGCCGAAATCGGCCTGGTGTGTCAGGGCCTTTAGTCAGTGGACGTCCGACAACATGCACACTAACTTATATTGCAGCTATAGGCTACACTTTGGTTTAAATTCCGTGAATAAACGTGAATTACATTCATCCAATGTCAGAAGGATTACCTTTTAACAAACGTTGTAATGCTTTTCTTTCATTTCAATTTGAGTAAAACATTGAAGATATAACATTGTGTTGTTTTCTTTTTACACTGACTCAGATATAATGAAAAGACTACGTCAGCCGATGCTCAGCTTAGAGAGAGAGAGAGAGAGAGAGAGAGAGAGAGAGAGAGAGAGAGAGAGAGAGAGAGAGAGAGAGAGAGACGAGAGATAGAGAGTCGAGAACGTAGAGCAATTAGAGAGATATAGAGACGAGTTATCTATATTATCTCGCATACTCTCTATCTCGCTCATCGTCGCTATCTCATCTCTCCTCTCTCTTCTCTCTCCCTCTCCTCTCTCTCTCTCCCTCTCTCTCCTCTCTCCTCTCTCCTTCTCTCTGCCTCTCTCGCTCTCTCCGCTATTAGTTCATTGATCAACTGTCAGTGTACAGTTGTAGGCCCATCTATTTATCTATCTATATTATCTATAACAATAGTCTTCATTTATAGCCAAATAGGCATAATTGTAAACAAACATATACATCTATTGCAGTTATTGATGTCATAGTAACATACAATTGTATAAAACACAATTTGCTTACATCTTTGTTCTCTTTTGAGAATCAAAACAAACAGATGTAAATTAAAAAAAAGAATGCAAAACAAGTTGAAATGGAACTAAACTGCTGAATTGCTTTTAATTCACTGGCAGGAGCGACAAGTGAGGAGGAGCAAACAGTGAACAACGAGGGAGAGATTGAACAAAGAGAAAGAGTAGAGGACAGAGAGACTAAAGAAGATGGAAGAGAGGCTGCAGGTTATGGAAAGGAGAGAGACATGGAAAATAAATGTTGACAATGTGTTGTGATCATGTTAGCCTCTTCTGCATGTCCAGATCATTAATAGTAATAATCAACTGATTCTTATGTATTACACTTTCATAAATAATTGATGCTGACATTGTCAGCCCACTGACATGGTTTGAAATCAATATATTATCCAATATGTGACCCCCCACAGGACTTCAAAAGCACCTAACTAGATCATGAAAATCCCAAAAATCTCAGGGAGGTGTCCCCCGAACCCCCCTAACATGTTTGGACCTCGGTATTTCGGAAATCCTGGATACGGCCCCGCTGGTACTGCTGCTGTTGTTCCCAGGGTCGTCCCTCCCTACAGGCAGATCATGCAGACTGTGTGGGGCCACACCTTGCGGAGGGGGGCCTCATCTGAGGCGCACCTATGCGCTTATGTGGCGCAATTAGGGTGGCACGGTTTCGCCGCTGCGAGGCTCCACTAGCACTCATCAAATAACTGTGCATGGGGCCTCAAATTGGCCCCTGGCCCTGGTTATTCTTGAAAATACTTCATCTGCAATATCTTTTTGGGCCGTAAATCAATATACTTGTGTTATTATAATGTAATTTTAAGTTTGCACATCTTTATTTATCATTTTTTCAAAATGTACATCTCTTCAGTTCAAACCCTGAACGCATACTGTTCACCTGAGTGGACATATACAAATCTCTTTGAAAAAACTAGATTAAAAAAAAAAAAGTTCAAATCTTGTTTTTCATGCACCAAGAGCAATAATAACACTTGGTAAAAAAATCCTGACTGAGGCTTTCATAATTCATGCATGAAAGTTAATTGTTTATTAGAACAATCAGGAAGCCCTTACCAATCTGTAAATTGACATTAAAATCACATTTCAACAGACAATAGGGGGGACATTATTACCATCGAATATTCCATACTGTAAAAGGAAACATATGGACACACAAGCTTCAAACACACCCAGAAGACCTGAGAAGGGGGGGATAAGCCTAAAGAACGAAAGTAAGCCGATAGCACATTGTTCAGAATGCAATAAGAAAGAAAGAAAGGCTGCCCTCATTCATCTTTCAGAGGCGATTATCTGTTCAAATCAGCTCTGATGAGGATTTTGAACAATATAGTTTGAAGCCTTATCTGGTGAGGTGTGTAAACTGTATACGTTTGATATCTCAGTATGAACAGCTCTCTCTTGTCACTAATCCTTTCTGACACCAGGAAAACAAAAATTAAATCTCAAAGCCTGTGTTCCTCTTCTAAACAGGATACTGTTCATTTTACTTGTCATAAATAACAATTATGTGAGTTTTATTGTGCATTTTAGTGACTAAATGCCATAGTGCCTAGGCACTAGGGGTCCCCATAGGGGAACTAGAATACAATAGGCAGGAAACTGCAAAACACTATTCAACAAAAAAGAAGGAAAGAAACTGGATGATTTTCCTAAAAAACAAAGCTGTAATAAAAAATGTTCTTGGAGGACCATGGCAAAGTGTATGCCAGTTTAACCAGGGCTAAAGTTGTGGTCAGAGAGGATTTTCTCGCTAGGCCCCAGAGAACATGGATAACAAAACCAACGAACCACCCCAGGGGAAACTTGCAGAGGCTCAAACACCCTCCTGAGCCTCATACAACCCAGTTCTTTTCTTTCCTGGTGTTACTTCACATTCATGGTTGATCAAGTTTCAGTGTTTCTCACACTTTACAGCAGCCCCTCACTGTTCTTTTCTTAAAGCAGCACTCAATAAAAGGAAAAATAAAACTGCAAATAGGGAGTTAAAGCAACAAAAAAGCAAAGGAGTCAAATGACTCTAAACTGAGACCAGGGGAGAGGCATAAAGAGGAACCATGAATTAAATCAGCATGACTCATAACTCATGACTAGTGTCGCCGCTGTCCTGTTTGTTTGAATCTGTGTTGGCAACGAAGTTGCCTTGCCCACCAGGACAGAAAAAAAGAAATTAGAAACAGGGATGTACCTTGACCGACAGTTTTAATGAACTTAGCTAGTATATTGGATACGTGTGGCACATTTCCCTGCACATACTTCATCTCATCATTATGAAGTAAATGGGAATGCACAATTTAATTACTTTAGAATGACACCACTGGCGTTTCACTGTTAGCCCTGCTTCATAATTACATTCATTTCTCTCCCTCACAATGAAAGTCATTGACATACACAGCATCTGTGCTTCTCCGGAGAGCTAACAGGCAAGTCAACAGAATAGCTTACAGTAGCCATCCCCAGGAAGCAGAACAACCGGGCTAATCTTCACTGAGAAAACTCCACCCAGAAGATTGAGAGTGACATTTTTTCGACTTAGCTGTTTGCTCTGCCTCATAGCTAGGACATAAGAATATAGTTCTTTGTGATTCATGCAACAGGCATGTTGGAAAATATATAAACAATATATCAGTAGATCAATACTTGTGCACACCAAGTCTTCACATAACTCTTTATATCATTTTTTGTTTATGAGTAATTATTCCTTAGAATAGATTTTCCACATGCAAGAATCTGATATGGATTGCACCCTTCTTTCCCCGATAAGTTGGGAAAAGAGCAGCGGAAAAGAGTTGGAGTCTATGAGTCATTGTAACACAGCAGGAACCTGGAAACTACAACTTCAGTTTATGGGCTTCACAATACTTCTCAGATTTCGACTCAGTTTAGAGCAGCCGCAAATTAACTTTACTCCCCTCCCTTTTTCTTTGGTCTCCTTTGGCACAACTGCAGTGCAACATGTGAGCTCTAACATGCTTATATACAAAGTCAAAAACATAAATTTGCATATATGCATATGCATATTTATGCATATGATTGTGGACACCCTTACAGCTGCAGGAAGGGATGCATGCATGTGAGTGTGCCACACTCTTGCACGGAGACTTTCTTACATCATCCCCTTTTTATCTTGATCGCTCACTTGACTGGCACCAACATGTTTAATAGGCATCAAATAGGCAGTTTGTTTATCTTGTTAATGTATAACTTTATTGCAGTTTTATGGCCAGGATTGTCATCAAAGTGTAGGGGTCACACATCAGAGATTAGTGAAATGTGTCGACTAAGAGACATTTTCTCCATAGTATGCCATGTCCATTTCTAGCGCAAAGACATTTCACAGGAAGGCCTAAAAGGTGCAGTGAGTAAGAAATACTACATTGGAAAGTCACCTATAGCTGACTACATTTCTCACATGGGCACAAATTACAGTCCGTAGAAGTTTAATCTAAGGAAGTAAAACTGTTTGTTAAATTATTTACTTTATTACTTTGAGGTAACATCGGCATGCTAACATGCTCGGAATGACAAAGCTAACAGGCTGATGCTAAGGAGTAAATATGTACACAGACGTCATTGTCCTATATGTCTATGAAATGTCATTAGATTAAAAAACCAGAAGTGGGCAGTTTCTGATTCAGGTAGTTTTCTAAAATCGAGCAAATTTTGTATTTTCTAATTGTTATTCAATATAATTTGTGTGACTACAAAGCATTACATTGATGTATTATTGGCATATAATTAATAATGAAGTATCTACAAATGAATATATTTCACTTTTCATCACATGTTGGTCCCCCCAACAATAACTGGGTATAAATGACCCATTAGACTGAATCTTCCATGAAGCCTATGTCTGATCCATACAGAATGTCATATCTTAAGTGCAAAAATATTGAATTAAATTCCAAAGAAAACATTTTTCATTTTTTTTTTTTAAATAACTGTAACAAACTTACAGAAATCCATCTAATAGTTGTCCAAATATGACACTCATCACAAATGTCAATCTCACGGAGTCCCTACAAGAAACAATGATCGGTCAACACAATCAGTAAATGGTAGTCATCCACGGGACTATGCTCGTAACTCATTTCCTGGCCAGCCCAAAGTGGAGAGTCATACCCCTAGTGTGGGTGACAAAGCAACTTCCTATAGACTGGATCAAGTTTCATGCAGCAGATAAGATCATAGTCAATGAGATACAGTGATGACAACATGTGACCACATCATGCCACTCCTGTGAAATTTATTTGGCTGAAAACACTTTCATCCTACAGTCGCTAGGGGGCATGAGTCTCAAAGGGAACGCAGCCACTGTAATATGAGAAGGGTGATGAGGTCTAAGAAACTGCATGTTCTGTACTTTTCTGTCTGGCTTGTTTCTTTGAGTACATGTGTGCTCCCATTGTTTAAAACGATGCACCATGCATTTGCGTAGTGTTTTTTCATGTATGTGTAGGAGGCTCCTTGTTTGAACAGGCATTACAGAGCAAGGCAGGATGTTAGTTTTAACTGATTCTACTGATCAATCGAAGGCTGGGCAGGGTCCTTCAGACCACTGCAAAGTCCAACTTTAAGACCACAACATAAAGACAGGCAGTATGTTTATCCTCCTTTTATTAGTTTTCTGCATTTCCAATCTCTATTTCTACAACTTTTCAATTAAAGGGGCCCTACTATGCTTATTTCCAGGTTCATATTTGTATGTTGTGCCTCTTCTGTGCCATGTTTACATGCTTTAATGTTAAAATATGCTTTGTTTTTCTCCTCCTGCCTGTGCAGCACCTTTTTCCACCCTCTTTCCGAAACCAGAGCCCAGTCTGCTCTGATTGATTAGCTGGCCTACTCTGTTGTCATTGGTCAAGTGCTTAGAGATGTCCTGCCCCTTAGCCTATCTCGTATAATATGTTGGAGCGCTAGCCAATAGAACAGCGAGTGTGAAATCACTATGTTACAGAAGTAAACAAAGGACTACATTCGAGGCGTTTCAGGCAGGGGGGAGTGTGTGGGAGAAAAACTCCCTCTGGTGTAAACTTTGGGATTTTAGCCTTTGCAGAACTTTTACATGCACAAAGCCTATAAAACACACTACAGGAAGTTACATTCTCTATGTCTCTTGTTGTTTATAAAGCACTGCATGCATTAAGTTTATCATATATTACATGATATAAAGATGCATGTTGAAGCAATGCCACCACATTAGCTAAAGCCTTTAGCCTGCTTAAAATAACCATCTTGGATACAGGCCAATTCCCACTGAACGTCTCAGTAAATCTGTCATTCATTGTGAAATAGGTTTGTTCATAACCCCCCACTTGCTCATCTCTTCCCTCACCCCCTTCTCTCTTGTAGCATGCAAGTGTTTCTCTCAGCACATTCCTGACTTGATGTGTCACAGCAGCTTCTTACAAATCAAAACATCACTGGCCTCTTAAGGGACTTGAGGTCAGGACTTGTAAATTACGTTCTTACTATCTGCATGCAGAAAAAAATAGACATTCTCTTATCTGTATGTCTTTATGTTTAAGTCATCAAACTTGAGGCGAAAACAGCTCTGTTCATGGGTTGGTGTAAGATCCTGAGTTATTGAAACAACAAAAACTGGTAGACTTGTACATATATGGTTGCCTCCAAGTTTAGCACAGCAGCTTCATTGTGAAGGATCACGTCAGTGTTTCAGACAAGCCAAGCAAAATATGATTTTTAAAATGTCTTAAAGTCCCTTTTAGGTTGTTAATATGTTCTTTCCACAACATGTGCCCTCTTAGCTTATTCATAGCTGATATAAATCTTAAGTTTATCTTTATAAAACAAAAGAGGAGGGGTGTGTTTAATATTTTCGTTGACGGAGCAAGGGGTTTATTCTGGTAAGGATTAGGCAACAGTCAAGAAACCAGTCAGGGAAGATCTTGAGTCATAAGACAAAAAAATCATGATTTCCACAATATGACATGATGATAGTTCATGGTTTAAATTAAACTGTCATAAAAGGATGAGGGCTTACCGAAAATGTGTTTTGATCCTTAATGTGTGCCACTATGGAAACAAAAAAACAACAATTGATATCTAAGTAGCTGGCTACCTATTTCTACCTACCTACCTACCTACCTATGTGCAGTCCTTGTTTTTGATGTTGTGTTTTTGATGGGTTGGGAAAGCTGTTTAAGACTAGGTGGGGTCCAATACAATAAAAAGACAATATCTATTTGCTCTTTACCTGGTTTATATGGGAGGAATGTTCATCAATATTTGTGTGCGTGCGTGTGTTTGTGGGTGTGTGTGTGTGTGTGTGTGTGTGTGTTCAATGCCTTCGGTTATTTCATAATTGTGCATTTTTTCACGCTTCAAACACAGGATTTTACTTGTGACATTGAAGAAGGTGCAACCTGTCTATGTGAACTTTACTTTTTTGCTGTACTGATCCCTTTTCTTATATGATCTGTGTTTCATGCAAGGATGTGTTCCAACATGCCTGCTGAAGAACATATAGATAATGGAACACATTAAGTGGGTACATTTGGTTTTTCCACAATTATGAGACATACAGTGGCACAGCATACAAACACATGAAGCACATCACACTGGACACCAACAATTTTCTTTGCAATATGTCACCTCTATGAGGACTGTTTGAAAGTAGAAGACGAGGTCATAAAATGATGCGCTGTTCATTATACCCAAGGTTTGACTTTATAATCTGGTTTCGCATGAGTGTGTGTGTGTGTTTGTCGGTTTGTCTGTGTGTCTGTGTGTGTTTGTGAAAGAGTGCAGATGATACAAGAGGTACAATATGTTTGAAGTTTAATTTTATGGATGCAAAATAGGCTTTGTATGTTTGTTATTATGATGTAAAAGCAATGTAACATTTAAAGTTTGGAAAATGCCTTTTGAAGTAGAAGTTGTACCACTGTTTCTGCAGCACTTTAAACTGGCACAGGGACTATTATGTAATTATTGTGCTCCCTCTAGCAGTAAATGTGTAACACAATGTGATTTTCTTCCCTGACATTCTCTCATCCTTCCCCTGCTGCGGGCAGCATCCAATCAGATCTCTGCAGGGCCCCTCCCCTGCCCTGATAAATAGCACCGGAGACCAGGGAGGGTCTATCTGCCTCGCTCTTTTCTCCTCTCACACCACTTCATTTCTACAAACTCCCTCTGATATCATGTCTACCAGAGCTATGAAGAACACCACCTACTCCACCGTGTCCTCCTCCAGGGGCCCATCCCAGGGCTTCAGCAGCCACTCCTTCTCCGGCTACGGGGGTGTAGGCAGTGGCAGGCAGAGCCTCAATGTCCGCAGCTCTTATGGGGGAGTTGGCAGCTGTGGTGCTGCTGGAGGTGGCGGGGGGTATAAAATGGGTGGTGGGTATATTGCCGGGGGTTCTGGACAAAGAGGAGGTGGAGTGGAGTCTGGCTATGTGGGCTATGGTGGAGGTATGGGAGGTGGCATGGCCCATGACATGGGGGCCCCCATCACAGCGGTGACTGTAAACAAGAGCCTGCTGACCCCCCTGAACCTGGAGATTGACCCCAACATCCAGGTGGTCCGCACCCACGAGAAGGAGCAGATCAAGACCCTCAACAACCGCTTTGCTTCCTTCATCGACAAGGTCAGTCAACTTAAAGGGACATTTTCAAAATTCATACATGTTAGTTAAATAGTAAAAAGAAAAAAACTTTCTGTGGGTCCACAAAATACTTTTTGTTGAGGATAAACTGTTGGTTCCTGTTAGGATACATCTATACAATTCCTCACAGAGTGAAAATATAACTTCAGGAACCTTAGAGGAAATTACTGTATTGAAAGCCAGAATAGCTCAAGGTGAAAGAGGTCTAAATTCACCATGTAGATAATCCTTGAGACAAAAGTGTATATATAGCAATATGCAGTCATCTAAAAGCCTTGTAGAGTGGTTCTGTGAAGGAAACTTCACAGTTTTGAGTAATGCTTTGGCTCCCTCCCATGTCTTTCATTTTTTGTAAAGCACTTTGAATTGCCTTGTGTTGAAAAGTGCTATATAAATAAACTTGCCTTGCCTTGCCTTGCCTTGGAGTGAGATCATAGAGCTCAGATAAGAGGATCAACCTGGATACAGAGCACGAAGAGAAGAACACATTTTTCTTGAAGGGGGTGCATCCAAATGTGAGCAATATCCTGAAAAGAGATAAAGTCCAAGCTGCAAAATCTTATTCATCAAATAAAGCTTGCTGAATAATAACAGCATGTACATAAAACCTACAGTACAAAAGTAGGTGTGGCATGGCATGGGCTCGGCAAGCTTTGCATGGGAAGCTTGTTAAATACTGAGTGGAGTAGACAAATAACAGTTATCTGAACGAAACCCACTTTATGAGGCTTTATGAAAAGCAATAATTTACTTTTATTGTTAGTAGTATCAATCATTGTTAAGCACCCACTGTTAAATAGAGTGCAGAAACCGAAGCATGACTCCTCCACCTGAGATTAATCAGATTCTTTAGTTATCGAACATTGCAACATTCATGTTTAATGAGGTACTGCAAAATATGCCAGAAGTGAAATAGATAACCCTGAGACTAATTCCTCAGATTGTAAAACAAAGCTTGCATACCATCATGATATTGTACACACTCAGGTATAGCTGCGTGTCACATCGTGTTTGCAGAGTGGTAGCAGGACCCCACCCAGGGTCAGGACGCTCAATAGAGAAGTTGCAAAGGGGGAACTGGGAAACAGTGCCTCTTTGTGTTGAAAAGTGGCACTGTGGGTGAGCAATATGCTATGGGAGTAATTGATTTGACATTTAGAGTGTGTTAGATGTGGGAGAAGCTACTAATTTTCTTGCTGTCAATCTTCATGCAGTTCTTTATCCATTAGGAAACAAAGTGAAGCCATTCATGTTGTTTGAGTAACGCATACATGCCTCTTTTTTCAGTGCATATTTGTCATAGACCAACCTCCCCATACATTAAAGTTTTTGTTTTGTAAACAAGTAGTGCAGTATCTTCCCATCCTTTTACAATCAATCCATTCAAAGTCCTTTCCGTGTGACCCATATCTACCGAACTGTTTTTTCCTGTTTTCTATCTATTCAATCACTCACTTACCTTTTCTGCCTGCAGGTTCGCTTCCTGGAACAGCAGAACAAAATGCTTGAGACCAAATGGAAACTTGTGCAGGAACAGACCACATCTTGCTCCAATGTTGACTCCATGTTCGAAGCCTACATCGCCAACTTGCGCAGACAGCTGGACAACTTGGGTCACGAGAAAGTCAAGCTTGAGTCTGACCTGCATCAGATGTCGAGCATGGTTGAGGACTTCAAAAACAAGTGAGTGGAGTATAATATTTCAACCATCAGTGGAACTCCTTAAATAAACTATAATAAACATATATTTTAACAGTTGATTGCATGACCACTGCACTATACATTTAAGGAGTAATCTTTCCTTTCAAGGTATGAAGATGAGATCAACAAGCGCAATGAGTGTGAAAACAACTTTGTCCTCATAAAGAAGGTCTGTCTTTTCTTTTTTGTCTTTTTTTATTTTCCATATTATGTCATAATTAAACCATAACAAGCCTTCGAGCTAAATGGCCACACAATGGCCATTGTACCTCAGGGCCAGGGCAGCATGCAACAATGAACAATCTCTATATTTGACTTTCCTGTGTAGGACACTGACGCAGCCTTCATGATGAAAGTGGAGCTGGAAGCCAAACTGGACGGGCTATCTGATGAGATTGAGTTCCTGAGGCAGATCTACGATGCAGTACGAACCTTGTTTCCCTTTCCAGTGGCACACAAATAAATAATAGATGTAACATCTTAAATACAAAGAGCATTTTCAAAATGATTAGTTAATATATTATCCACACAGGAACTCAGTGAGCTGCAGGGCCAGATCAAGGACACATCTGTTGTAGTGGAGATGGACAACAGCCGTAACCTGGACATGGACTCCATTGTGGCTGAAGTGCGTGCTCAGTATGAAGACATCGCCAACCGTAGCAGAGCCGAGGCAGAGTCATGGTATCAGTCTAAGGTATGATCCCTGTGATTTATGTCAAATAAAAGCATGTCAAACCATGTGGCTAACAACAAACATCAGCTACACTTTGATAATCACGTTGCTTTTTCATTCTCCCATACAACTTTTCTGTGTGTTTAGTATACAGAGATGCAGCAGTCAGCAGGAAGTTATGGTGAAGACCTGAAGACCACCAAGGCTGATATAGCTGACATGAACCGCAGGATAATGAGGCTCCAGTCTGAAATTGAAATGGTTAAAGCACAGGTGAGAAATTAGTTTTGTACATTTCTATTATTCTTTGATTTTAACTGATTAAAAAACCTCCTAACTTCAGCAGTAATTCAAATGTGGTAGTAGCACCTGGCCTTAAAAAGACAACAGGATCTCACATCACTCTTTGCTTATCATTCTCTACTCTTAGCGAAACAATTTGGAATCTCAGATCGCAGAGGCTGAGGAGCGTGGTGAGATTGCAGTAAAAGACGCTAGACTTCGCATCAGAGACCTGGAGGAAGCGCTCAAGAGAGCCAAGCAGGACATGGCCCTTCAAGTGCGCCAGTACCAGGAACTGATGAACGTGAAGCTGGCCCTGGACATTGAGATCGCCACCTACAGGAAGCTGCTGGAAGGCGAGGAGTACAGGTAAGGTGTTGCTGTGACAGCACCCTCCTGTGGAGTTGCTGAGAAATATCTTTTTAACATCATTATTATTGTGGAGATGACTCATTGTGTTCTGCTTGCTCCTGCCTTGTTATGTTTCCTCTACAGGTTAGCTACTGGAATCAAGACCAATATAACCAAGCAGACTTGTAAGTTCATGTTCTACCTTGGTTTAACTGTTTAACTTTTGATTTTTCGTAAAGTTTAAACTATTAATTAAAAATGGCATGACTTCATGATGCCACCATAGGTTATGTTTTGGACAGCACTCTTCCCTTTTGAGATTTTTGCACATTTCAATCACAGATAACTTCATTACACCTAAAATATTGCTTCTATTTCTGCACTTGTGTTAAATACTTTGACAAATCGTGTCAATAAATGCATGTGCTGTTTACCCCAAGTTAATTGGAGTAGACTCAAATCAAATGCATTTCAATTGACTTTTTAGGCCCACATGTGCTTTTGAAATCTCTAAGAAGAAGAACTAATGGTAACCGAAGCCTTTGCTGATACGAAAAGATATTCAGATCATAATGGACCTTTTTTCCCAGTACTGTATTTCAATGTTAATGACTGTCTTTATTTTTTACATGTGCAGCAATGAACTACAATGCCTACGGCCTGGAGAGCTCCCGAACCCCGTCCTACGCCAGCTGCTCCTTCGGTGGAAGTGGAGTCAAGGCAAGCATCGGTTCTATTGCTGCCCTTGAAGGAGCAACAGTAAAGAGCACCACAGTCACCAAGACAGAAACAGTGAGGATCAAGACCGAGGAGAAGAAGGAGGAGAAGAAGGAGGAGAAGCAGGAGGAGAAGCAGGTGGAGGAGCAGGTGGAGGAGCAGGAGGAGGAGCAGGTGGAGGAGCAGGAGGAGGAGCAGGTGGAGGAGCAGGTGGAGGAGCAAGAGGAGGAGCAAGAGGAGGTAGCAATCGAGGCGCCAGCTGTCGAGGAGAATAACGAGGAGGCAGAGGTGGAGCAGGAGGAAAAGGAGGAGCAGGTGGAGGCTGAAGCTGTGGCTGAGGAATGATAATTTGTTCCTGTTTTATCTGATTTATGATTGATGATATTGGTCTTGGAGGTGAATAAAAAGCACACCAACGCTGCTTTATTATCCAGGTCTCTAATTGTTCACACCAAAGTGCCTTCACAAAACAATGTTTATTCTGTACGAGGTGTAAACACAACTGTTATACACTTCATGTAAAGATGCTAAAGGATGAGTCTTTGTTCAGGTATCATTATTGACTGTAACCTGCCTGTGGTCATGTGTTTAACCAGCAGGTGGCACTGTTGTATTTGTTTTCTTCTGTTGCTCTTGGGGTCCGAGTAACTCAAAGCACTGATGCCACCTCGAGTATACTGCTGCATGGACCTTATTCTGTACCTGCTGTAACATGAATATATGTGAACAAAGTCTTCCATCTTCTCAAAATACAATTTTCTGTGCGTTACCCCTGGCGACACATCATGTCCTGTCTGTTTGCTCGACAATAAACCTTCTTCAAACATTAGTTTACATGGTGTACTGTTGTGTTACTATGGTTTGTACGTTTCCTAGTACGTTATGTCATTGCACTTTTGAGATATACTTCATCTGCCAACCATGAAGACGAACAAGGCTTCAAAAAGATAGGAAAATGAAAAAAATATTATGCACACAATGAAAGACCTGTGTCTGGAACACATTTTTAATCTTGTTAAATACACACATGAACAAACACACACACACGAGCGCACACACACACACACACACACACACACACACACACACACACACACACACACACACACACACACACACACACACACACACACCCACACACGCACACACACAGTGAACTTTAAAAGGCCTTAGAGAAACTCTAACTTACATGATATTTTAAACATTTCCCTGACAAGTCCCAGTCTGTCTAAGACCGGGGACACGCTAATTGCAGGGTTTATTTTCCACAAAAGAAAGTACAAGGTCATTCATGATTATAAAATGTCAGCAAATGTCATGGTCCAAACACTTCTAATCCCTTACTGTAAAACAAATATAATTAATTATACATGCAAAGTTCACAAAACAAAACCAATCCAACAAGTCTGATAGATACATGCCAAGAGTTGTATCAGGAAATAAAACGCTACATCTAATATGCCTGTGAGTGTACTGAAGTTACATGTGATTTACTGTGAAACATCTTAAAGAGCAACAGGTTTGAACAGGATCTTGGGTGGGGGTGCCACACCCAAGGCGATACAACTTGACATTTTAGGAGAAAAAACTGTCAAAATCCCACAGTACCACCCACCGTTCATTGCACACACAAAAAAAGCTGTTGCTGCTGCCGACACACTGGGGCAGACTGGATCAGTTTCAGGTTTAAAGGCTAGTTGTATAAACATGATATCACAGTGTATGAAAAGCTTTGGTAGTTTACATTGGCTTTGCCTTTATTTAGGGGGTTTGAAAATATGTTTGCATCAGAGCTGGAAGAAGGACTTGTAAAACAATATCACATCATAAAAAACGATCAAAATATAGAGAAGCTGTCGCACCAAGCACAATGTTAATGAGTTACAAACCAGTTTAATGAAATAGGCTATATTGCAAGTTTTGCTTTAATGTATAGGCTATGTCCTCATTCAGATAGTATGTGTTACTATTGAATGATAGTAATCACCAAAAGACGCAAGATTAACACTCCTGCAGGAAATATCTGACATGATATATAATAATGTTATGCAGTTAGAAAGTTAAAACGCTGTTGCCCTCAGCAACTTCATGAGCCACAAACCATGGCAACAAATACCAGGTGTGTCAGGGCGTGTTCGTTTCTGAGGGGCCTGGAAACATCTGTTGTTTTACATTGGCTTCTGTGGGATTTGCGGTATTCCTTTTCTGTCTATTGTTTTCTGAATGTGTGGTGTGTGTTTCTGTATTTTATTTTCCCTTGCAGAAGCTCTTTTGAAGCTGCAGCCTCTGAGCCCTGATTTTTCACTGCATAACATTCGATTATTTCTCTCTTTTACCTGAAGTAATGTATACAGTAAGGTTGCAAAAGTACAGTAGTTGATGGTACAAAAAGTACCTGGTAGTCATTGTTTGAAAATCTAACTCTTTTGGAGGAATGGTGTCAATACGCAAAATCCCATTTAAACAATCATCATCGCGGATGAACAGTGCACACACCTTCATAGTAATATTGTTTTGGTTGGATGTTATCACATGCAGTTGCAATGAGTCCACAGATCTGCAGTAATGATAATCCGTACAAATAAAATCTCATATTTGTGAAGGTATGGAGCTATTTCAGGGTCATAAGTTTTGATCATTCAAAAAAATACAATTTATTTGAAAGTTCAAGTTTTTATCCTGAACTTTGAAAAATACAATGATGTATTCAAAATAAAAATAAGTATTTGAAATAATTTTTCAGGTTGAATATTATTTTTGATTCAGTTCAGCAATTTTTTAAATAAAATATTTATTTTCAGATTTCACTTCACATTGCTTTTCACCTTCAGAACTTTTTTCACTTTCAGATCTTTTTTTTTTCGCTTTCAGACTTTTGGCCCTGATGATGCTAGAGGGGGCGGGGCTTACCAAAGAGTAGCAGGCCTCCCTCTGTCATGTTGCCTTCATGGATGTTAGGTAGCGCGAGAAATATAATTCAATACTTTCTATACACAATACTCCCGTAATTGGTGGTAAACTGATACCAGTGTCAACGTTCCGATAAGCGAGCTGTTGAGCATCGTAGTTGGCAACAATCAAGGTATAAGAGCAATAAACTGTGCTAGAATGTGAAATTACGTATCCGCAATCAAGCATTGTCCTTCCCCACTTCCACGTAGCTCCATGAACGCAGCATAGTATTGGCTTGGTTTTTGCGATCACTGGCCGTTTCTCAATCTCGAGGATTCTGGCTTCCAAGCCAATATTTCAAGGATGCTACGTCATCGAGTGCCGCCGAAGGACTGTTCCAATCTCCAGCATGCTTGGAATTCCACCGAGGCCGCGTCCTTGGTTTGGGGGAAATTTCGATGCTGCACATGGGTAGACTTTGCGTCCTTAAAATCCCCACAATGCTTTGCACACGGACCAATTTCAAAAACCCTTGCGGAGAATGGCTGAACCGACGCAGCACACATTTAAATGTAAGTATGTAGTGGCGTAGAACATGTGTTGGTAAATATGTTACTTTGTTAATTTGTTTGTTATCACCAAAAATGTGTTCCGTGAAAGTAAAGCAAGTTCATAATTAGATAGACATCGTGAGGTATTTATTTTCGGTACAGTTTATGTTGAAACCGTTAGAGAGAGTGGCACACTTGTTAGCCTGTTCCATTTTTCTTCGTTTTCCGAAGCCGTGGCTTGGAAGCATACTTGCTTCGTTTCTGAAGGAAGTGACTTGGAAGTACGCGACTACCAAGCCAGCATCCTCGTGATTGAGAAACACCCCAGATCTCCTCTTTGCTCCTCTCTCTGTGAGGAGCAGCAAGCTGCCAGAACAAAGTGAAAAACAAACAATGGCATAAAATATTATTAATATGTCGGGTAGTAATAGATTTATTTATTGTGTACCAGAATGCGTAGTTTATATGTAAGTATTTCTAAAAATCTCCTGGAGGAGAATCCCCCCAGACCCCCCTTCTGGGGTTGGGTTTTCAGCATGTGTGCCTTTTTATGTTGCACAGTTCAGCTTTGATTCCATCATCTCATTAAACCTTTTTTTAAAGCATACTTTAGTTCTGTGAAGGGATATATGCACTGTACTTATCTTTCATTCATAATGTTTGCTGATATATTACAGCACGATTTTTTGTTGAATAGATTGTGGTTCGAAATGTTGGGTCGCGATTTATTGACAAAGTAAAAAGTGGGTCCCGAGGCCTGACCAGTTGAGAACTACTGATCTAGATGAATGCGACGAAGCAATTCATGCCGTTTTATTGTTTTTAACGTTGAAATGACAAGTGCAACAGGTGAAGATGAAGTTGTTGTGGAATTGTTGTGAGTACCCTTTTCAAGACGACAATTCAGTGAAAAGACGGACATTATAATGCCGTGGAGGGGGGGGGGGGGGGCGGGGGGGTGTGTCTACAGAAGGTCCAGTTGTGATAGACACGGTTCGCCACTGCAAACCATGTTAGTGATTGAGGAAACCGGTCCTATTGTTTGCAGTGCAGAGGAATCTTCTCTGACAGCCTCTACACGCACATTATGTTCTGTTGTATAACACACACACATCTATGCTGCTGCAGCCGCCTGTGTTTCTGCTGATCATAGTTGCAGGATCCATCATCTTATTTCTATTAATTTAACTTAATTCATGCATTAGTCATTGAAAACATTTCAACATGTATGTATTTATTCAATAACAGTTGTCTACTACTCTACAGACGATGCAGCCTTCTGCTTTCTGCTGCTGAATGAATGAACTGTTCTTGTTCGAGCAGGCACAAATTATGTTTAACTGAACCTGTCAAAGGCCCCCCTTTATGTTTTCTGTTGCAGCCTTTCCAAATGTACACCTGTCCATAACATATTTTTCAGTGTGCCAAGTAAAGATATGGAAAACCTAACATGTATACTCTAAAACAAAGTACAATAGACTTTCTAGATATCTCAGTTTGAGGTATGGGGCGAGGCTACAGTGAGTCAAGCGAGAATATTGAAAGAAACTTGGCTGCGTTACTGTGATTGACAGCGTACATTCCTAAACCTAATCTGGAGTTAACAGCATGCAGTGTCGGTTCCAGTTTTCCCATTGTTTAATGTCATCTAAACAGTATGTGTAGGCACTTCAGTTCGAATCTAAAATACACACGTCCACACATCAATGAGGAAATAAAATGAAGTGGATGTTTTCTCGCTTTACCATCCAACTGCCTGCAGGCAAATGTTGCAACACTGCACTGAAATTGAGTCTTTTGTCTTTATTAGACTTATATCAGAACTCAAACGATACAGTAATAATAGTGGTCTTTGAAAATAATAACTTTATATGGCTCTTTTGGGAACATTATTTTGACTGTGTTTGGAACAGGACCAACAACCACAGACATAGAGTACAGTGTATGACTACTGAGCTCCTCAGTTGTTATTGATTTGTTGCAGAAGCACATCAAAGAAACACTTATGTCTCAACAAGACATTAAAATGTCTAAAACAACATTTGGCATGGCTTCCTGTTGCTTTAAATAATTTGCCTATTGTGCACAATGACAAAGAAACATAAAGACTAACTATTGACATTAATGTTTGAACTCTCTCCAGGGTATAGGCAATGTACTCGTGTAAACTATCAAATGTAATTGTCTGAACACTAAATCTACACCGGCGGCAATTCATTTAATGCTCACGTTGATTGAGTTTTTGTCTGTACAGTTTTGTATGAACAGGTTTTGTCTGTACAGGACGTGATATAAATATAACTGACAGGTTGACAAGTTGAAAAAAATAAAGATCAGCTGGAGTAACAGGTATGAATTCCTCTGCAGGCTCGGGGTGGAGACTGTTGATAGATAGAAGATTCTGTACAAAGGAGGAACATTTCAGGTTATGGATGCCTGGTTAAGGTGTGCCCCTTCAAAGCAAAACAACAACCATAAACATTGCTTTCTGAGGAAGTTAGATTTTTAAAGTAAAGCTGCAGGGCAATTCCATTGTTATAAGCAATACAATTAAGAATCTATTGAAGGACGGACAATTGTCCAGTTCCACGAGTAAAATAACGACTTTGTTTAGCTATCAAATTCACAGTAGAATAGCATGTGAAAGGTAAAGTGCATCTCAAATAAGGTAAACAAATGTATGTAGAACTGTATTAACTTACAAATGTGTATGTCATGCAAACATGGATCCCTGCAGACTGACTGTCAAAATGAAACACATTGCACAACTCTTATCTGGCAAGCCGTGCTTTCTTCATCAATCACTTTCATCGATCTTGCCTTTATTTAATTATCTTAAAAAACGTTTTAAAACACGATTGTTTTTCCATATTGCTCTGTGCAAGGTTGCCTAACTCCAAACAGGTAACAAGCTGCAAGTTAGAGTGGCTTACGATCCTACCTAGCTGCTGAATGAAAAAAAAGACAATAAATACAACAATCAAATACTAAAAGGTCAAAGAATGCACCCAGTAACCACACAACAAAAACCATCCAGTATCATAGAAAACAATTAAAGTAACATGTCATGAAACAGTTTCAAGTACCATATCAGGTAAGGAAGGTCCTTCTTTGTTCCTGAATCCTGGCCCTGTGCAGCAGAGAGGCTCTGTGTCAAGTCCTTCATTGCTTAGCTAATACTTTGGTGCATATACCTTATTAAATCCAGTCAATCCATTTTTAAAGGAATGTATGATTTATGAATAAAACAAAGCAGTATAGTAAATGTCAGGTCATGCAGGTGGATACAGGGGTGATGGTGGGGCTGATTAAAGCTAATAAAAAAAACAGCAGCAACGTCGGATGAGGACATTCCAACTGAACGAGGATTCAGGAGCAACAAATGCTAGAATAGATTGTTAATAAAAGATTGTAATGGTGCATGGATAATGTCACATGTGGGTTGAAATGGTTGCAGGCTCCATTTAATTTGTGTAAAACCAAATTACTACAAACTAACTGAAAATCTGGGGTCATGTACAAGAGTTGGTGCTGATAATGTTTGAGGCGTGTACACTGTGCCTTGTAGATTTCAACATGGCAATTAAACAATTGTTAATAAATTAACATATTTAGGTCTGAAGGTCAAACTTTCAAGGTGTGTTTTTCACAGGTTCACTGCTGCACCCCTCTCAACCATTCTAAACATGTCTTGTTGGCTTTCTATGACCTGTCAGCGAAGCAAACTGGTTTATAGAGAACATCATCTTTCATCTTCAGGTGAGACTGAATGACAGGTCAGTCCGTGCAGGGTATCTCTCAAAGGGGACATTTTTGGATTTATGTCTCTATAACTCTGACCCAGTCTGTTTTTAACTATATAGATTAGATACATAGTTAAAATAACTTAGTTTATTAGTTATGATCTGACAGAAGTAAGATGCCCCTCCCTGGGTGTGTAGTTCTCAATAGGCGCATTCACACCGCAGTACTTTTCCCACAAAGGTTCATGAGAATTTAGTTCATGAGTATTAGGGTGCATCAAAAAACACAATTCTTGAATTTTGATATGGCTGTTTGCTAAAAGTGTTCCAATATATGTAGAAACAACACATGCAAAATATTTTTCCAATACATGATGATTTAGGGGTGCCACCGCACATCTGTTTTTGTTGGATAAAGTGGTAAACAGTGCTCAATGGGCGCCATGGAGATCTGAGGTAAACAAGACTGCAGTTCAAGAAAACTGAGGTGATCTTTCTGTTTTTGTGTTGGGTATGTATTATTACATATTACTGTCATATCTGTAGTTGTGTCTTTGTATACTTAAGTCATATTTATACAGGTATGTGGTGCTCATTACATCTAGCTAACAATCTAACAATCTAGCTAGCAATAGTTTGCCAACCACAGTTAGCTATTGTTAGCTAAGCTATTAAGCTTAACATCAACAGTAGCAGCTATTCTAGAGTGGACAATGTCATATTCAGAGTATTGATGTCTCATGTTTATTGAGACGTAGCATTGTAGTTGTTACAGTAAATTAACATTTTAAATATAAGTATATTTGCGAGCACAGCTAGCTACTCTGGTAGTAACGGTAAGTTATGTTGAAGTTAGACTATGTACAGCTAAAATGTGAGGCTTATGCAAGCATGGGTTATCATAATTGAGTGATATTAAGTATGCCAAGATATGATTTTAAAATCTATCCTTGTCCTTGTATTAAATTAACATTTTAAACATAGGTATATTTTCAAGCACAGCTAGCTACTCTGGTAGTGATGTAAGAGTAAGTTATCATTGTAATGATAAAGTTGGACGATGTACAGCTAAAATACAGCATGGTTTATCCTAATTGAGTGATATTAAGTATGCTAAGATATGATTTTAAACACTATCCTTGAGCTTGTGTCCTTTTCATTCCCAGGCACTGCACAACACAACCTACCCCAGGATCCAGCTCTCCTAAGATGCTGCCCTCACCAATTGGTCCCTGCCAGACTAGCAGTCGCAGCCTGGTCTTTGGTCTGGGCCCCAGCATCACCAGTGAGGATGGCATCATCACCGGCGCCAAACTGCCAACTGGTGGTCAGATCTTACGCTGCATGCTTGCCAAGAAACCTGGTGCAAACGGAGCGTTGCCGCAGTTCGAGGCAACCAAGGGTGTCCTGGAGCAGGTGCGGCTATTTTACAAGAAAGCCAACATCCCAATGGTGAGCGACAAGCGGGCCTGCCACAAGATGGTAGACTTAGTCAATGCTAACAACAAGCTGCGGAAAATCTCCCAGGCCAAGCGCTCCAGTGAGACTACAGCGAAACAATTGGAGAAAATGGAGTGCAGACTTGATGCCACATTTCCGCTGTGGACTCCAAATGTTGAAAAGCTGATTGATAACCCAGAAGACCTAGCTTTCTTGGCCAGCATGAAGACTGACAGAGTGGCCACATTTGGTGTATTGGACAAATAGCTGCAGCTCAAGGTGAAGCGGCGAGAGGAGCGTCAAGCTGCTGCAGCAGCCAGGCAGTCCCGCTGTGAAAAGGAGCTGGAGGAGATGACGGCAATGTCCAGCTTGGTGTCGGAGAGTGATGAGGAGCCAGAGGAGGATACTAACACAGTCTGTCTAACATCTGAGGGCGAACCATCCCACAAGCGTAAGAAGACTGGAACAAACGTCTTCATTCCACATGACATCCTTAGCCGACCAAGTGTTGTGTCACTGGCTACAAGGTTGAAGATGTCACCAACGCAACAGGCTGCCTTCACGCGTGGCCTGGTTGCAGAGTCAGGCGGTGACTGTACACATCTCTCTGCATCTTACGCAACAGCTGACCGAGCAAGACGCCAAGTGCTGGAGACAATCAGTGAGGAACGGCACAAGCAGTGGACACCACCTCCATTGTGCACCCTACACTGGGACAGCAAGTTAACACCGATGCTCACCAATGTGAGCCAGTTGGAGGAGCGTCTTACAGTGGTGGTTGGAGATGCAGAGCGGCTGAAACTGCTTGGTGTCCCGGCGTATAAGAAGCAGACCAATGAGGCATGTGGAGTGATCATTGCCCGGTTGACATGCAAGTTGCAGCAGGACTGGTGCTGCGCTGACCAGGTTGTCAACATGGCATTTGACACCACTGCGTCAAACACCGGCCATCTCACAGCAGCCTGCATTGCCATACAGCTCTCACTGGGCCGACCACTGCTTTGGTCTGGGTGCCGGCACCACATTGGTGAGGTCCTCCTGAACCAGGTTTTTACAGACCTGAAGGTGGAGACATCACGCTCGCCAGAGGTTACCTTGTTCACACGTCTGAGAGAGAAATGGAACCTGTTACCACAAGAATCCAGCAGCCAATGGTCCCGTTACATTCCTGGCAACACCGAGCAACCACTCCTGGGCAAGTTACGTGCTGAACTTGTCAGGTGCACAAAATAAGTGACTGACCACAAGCGAGGTGACAACCGTGAGTTTGTGCAGCTGTGTCTTGTGTTTCTGGATGAAGGTGGTGAAGAGCAGACGTTTTCGTTACTTGAAAAAAGGGCTCCCATTAATGCCCTTATAGCCTTCATTTCAGTACTGTTATTGCATTGGAGAATAATACAATCTGTTGATCAACTTGACATGCATTATATGCAATCTGGATTGCATCGATATTAGCTGGCTTTCCATTTTTGTATATTCTTTCTCCAGGTAGTTGGAAAACGTTTTCCGTTCCATATGCCGTGTGCCGCCCGGACATGCTATCATGCTAACTGAAAGCGGGTGAAAGCTCTCTGAAAGCGGGTGACTCCACTGTAGCGATAGCCTGCATGTGTTCTACAACATACCGTGCAATGGCTTTATCCACTTTTCCCTGGCCAGCAGTCCCTTGGTTAAAATCCAGCCGCTGTTGCTTAGGTGGAGGTGGAGTGGCGTCGGCTGAGTCTCTGTGGTCTTAGCTACTAGCTTCGTCCCAGCATGTTGTTTTTGCAGATGTTTTAAGAGATTTGAATGACTGGTTTGGGCAGTAGATAGGATCTTTGACCCGCCAAGACACAACTTACATTTAACTAAAACGTTCTTTTCTTTGTGCTGGACAAAAGTGAAATAGTGAGAATATCTCCAGGTGGAGAAACTAGACTTGAGCTCCGCCGCCGCCATGATAGTCTTGTTAGTAAACAACACAAACACGCCCACAGCCCGTCTCCGCATGTGACACAGGAAGTATCTAAGTACATTTACTCAAGTACTGTACTTAAGTACAGTTCTCATCTCTGTTCGCCTGGCTGTTGACTATATAAAAAAACTAACGCAGTAACGGAGTAACGCACCATGTAGTAACGGTAACTGAGTTACTGTATTAAAAAAGTAATGCGTTAGAGTACTAGTTACTACCAAAAATAACGGCGTTACTGTAACGCGTTACTGTAACGCGTTAGTCCCAACACTGCATATAAGACATATTTGACATACAGATGGCTTATTTACAATTTACATACAGGTGATTTTTTACATAGGCCTACAGATTGCTTATTTACAATTTTCATTTTAGATTTCGTTCTAATACATCCTAACCGGACATTTAAGACATACCAAGTCTACAGATATACAGTTTGTAACAGAGTCTAAAATGCGAGTATATACATAGATGGGGGGGGGAAGCTGTCCATTGAACGACAGGTTGAGATTTGTACCATTACCGGGGCCAGTTTTGCAATCAGACATAGGAACCTTTTTCTCCCACGAAAGTCCCTGCTCTCTAGCAGCAGAGCCATATAATAGAAGAGTTACGACAACGGAAGTCCAAAAACGGTTATCGTCACGTGGTTCATGTAGAAGAGGATCGTTCCCCGGAAGTTCATGGCGGGCAATGTGAATGCACTGATAACAGGAGATAGAACTACGATTTTTGGTAATTATAAGTGAATAAAGGTTTTGATTTGCAATATTTATACAACAAATCGATATGTGTATGTATTTACATCAATATGTTTTAAAAAATAAAATAGAATTTGCTAATATTAAGTGATAATATTAGGATTAGTGTGAACAACTAGTTTACATGTTAGGCTAACAGTGCCTTGGTTAAAGAGCCTGTTGCTGTTTATTTATAGCTTTGAATTCTTTAAAACCAATATTATCTTCTTAAACTTGTATGGTAGTCAGGAGCATCACTTTCTAATGTTTATTGATATATTTAGAGGGAGGGGATCTAAAGTAATGCTTTAAAATTCAGATTAGATTAATGTCTACCATTTTCTTAAATTCATGGTAGTTTCAGTAATCCCATGGTAATTGAGGACACAAGTTATCTAAATGACTAATGTCATCTTTATGGCTTTCAGAAAGGACAGGAGACCGACAGGTGACTATCAAAGGACTAGCAGCAGCATGATGATGATGATGTTAAATGTGTGTACATCCATTGCAAATACATGGAATTCAATAAACATTGAATAGCATATCATGCAGTTTGTCTGCAGGATGAGGGTCTCAGTGCAGGTATTCAGGCTCCATAGAATCCCCCTCTGATTCTTGTGCTGAAAGAGGGATAAACAGACAGGAGAAAGGGTTATACACACTTATATAGCACACCTATTGGATGGGAAATTGCCTTGGGGAGATAAGGTGTGGTCTTTGTTCCCAACTGAAGTTATGGAACTTTATTATTTGTGAGTTTAACAAAGTATGACAAATGGCATCAGTAACAGATGTGATATGAATTTCTATAAAGTTGTCTCACATTCTTGGTCATATTTTATATACAGTATGTAATGAGTATAACATGTCCAGTAAGTATAAAGTGTTTCCTAATACTGTGTATTCAACCACTATGGAATATGTATGTGGGCAAACAAGATTCAGACACAGTTGTTCTGTGTGTGAAGTAACCTCAAGTCACTCCGCAGGCACATTTTGATGCAGACCAGTTTGTCAAGACAAAAAAGGGCAAGACTAGGCTGAGAGCAGAGGCTATACCCACCATCTTCGTGCATCGCCCTGTGGTCAAAAAGAGAAGGGCCCCTGCACCACGATTCACCCCGGGACCTGTATCTACAAAGCCCATAGCTCATGATCACAGCTATAGTGTGAAAGGTGACACAGGTATAATAAGTATGAACTCTTAGTAACAAAAGTAATATTTGTTATTTTTAAGTGGTATAATATTTAAAATGTTCGACAATTTACAGTGCGATGTCTTCTACTTACATTAGTCTCAAAGATTGAGGGAAGAAGGGATGAGGAGACTGAGAGAAAGGAAAGTGAGGGTGAAGAAAGAGAGGACATGGCTAGTGAGGCGAGACAAGGAGGGCGGACACCACCCACTCAGCCAGCAGCCAGTCAGCATACGAGGGTTCTTTCACCTGTTCAAACTTGCTAATGTGCAGGTATGTGCCAAGTAGTCTGCTGCTGGAGGCTGCACTTCTCTTTTTTTTCTTTTTCTTTTTATGGTATCACTTACATCATTGAACTCAAGCTTTATTCCACAACTTTGCAAGGATTCTCCCATGAATGCAGTTGAATTGAATGGCAGGCACACACATACAGTGGGGCAATAAAGTATTTAGTCAGCCACCAATTGTGCAAGTTCTCCCACTTAAAAAGATGAGGCCTGTAATTTTCATCCTAGGTACACTTCAACTATGAGAGACAGAATGGGGGGAAAGAATCCAGGAAATCACATTGTAGGATTTTTAATGAATTAATTGGTCAATTCCTCGGTAAAATAAGCATTTGGTCACCTACAAACAAACAAGATTTCTGGCTCTCACAGACCTGTAACTTCTTCTTTAATGCATTATCCACAGCTAAATCAATAGCTAAATCATATCATATCACTACATATTTCTAACCACAAGTGCATTACCGTATATACTGTAAAGTTTTATTTAAAAATTCCTTAGAACATGAGATCTTTTGTAACTCCTCTTAGATTGTTGATCCAGTCACCTTCATATCTGATGTGCATTGTCTTTGGGTGGAACACATTCTTGTCAAAATAAGCCACTGGTTGTGAAAGTCTGAAAGTGATTAATCCTTGCAAACATCATCACTGACACGGTCACTGACAGTGTGACACCAGTTGAGAAACAGATAAACCTATAAAGTATTTGAACAATCTGATTAAAAGTGAAATGCTGTCTTTTTTCCATGTCTTTTTCAAACATGTTTTTCAAACATATTAATAAAGCTTACAGTACCATTTTTTACCTATAGGCAGTGGCGGCTGGTGGAAAATATTTTTGGTGGGGCTTTTGATATAGTGAGTAAACATTTTTTTTTTGGGAGAAATGACCCCTTAAATTAGGACTTCTGGTGATGTAATGGCGCGTTTCCAGTGCAGCGCGGAGCTCGCTTTAATGCTGCGTTCAGACGCGATGCGAATATTCGCTTCGCTCTAAACGCTCCTATCGCATCGCTCTAGTCGCTCGAGTTTCACCGCGGCTGCCAGCTGTGTTTACTCGCATCATTCAAACAAGACGCGCTGGCTCGGGAGCTACAACTACAACAAAATGAACATATTTTAGCGTGATTAAATTGTAATCCACGTTTCAAAATGATGCCGACGTAACAACATACTGATACCGGTTAGTAAAAACCATGAATTAATGCTTTGACAAGTCTGCAGACAGACGGCAGGCGAAAAACCTTTTAGAATGCTTGTTTTCTGAATGGAGCTTGGCTAAGCTAACGTTATATATGTTCCGACCGTCCACACTCACAACAACGGCCTATACAGACATAAATAAACCAGCGACTGTATTCTCCATGACACAGACAGTCTGTGATTTGTACTTGTTTAACTTTTGTCTAGTTTCTGAACAGATCGTATCTGTTTGAAGAGCAAGCATGGGAAACAAAAGATAGCATTTACCTGTTTGCATCGTTTGCATCCAGCTAGCCTCGTTGATACGTTTTGTCTTTTTCACGAGCTTGCTGTGATATATACAAATCGGGTTGGTCCGGTCCAAGGTCTTTAAGTATCAATTTATCTCCCAAACTTCTCCTTTGGAAAGGATTGGAGAGTAGCTCTTGCACGGAATTGGGTGCGGACCGAGGTCCGGCGACTCCACAGGCACACCATTCTAAATACTGCGTCACCTTGGTCACTCACGAGTCTAAAAAACAACTCACGTCAACGCACGTAAGCAACGTGCGCGCCAACGTGAGCGCCCTCGTGACCAAAATATTTGACGGCGCTGATTGGCTGAAATTATGTTTCGGCGGCACAGTTTACTATTGAGACTTTTGCAACGTGCTGGTTGCTGCTGTTTGTCTCGGGGGCTCCGCCCGGTAATGATAAACGAATGCCACGGGCAAGGCCAGGCAGGAAACATGTGACTTATCAGTAACTTTAGACATCGTAACACAATTTTAAACGAGATTTTATTGTAGATTATACATTTTACTGATACCAATTGTATGATATTTACCTTGTTCATTAAAAATAAAAATATAAAATATATATATTTTTTTTTATTTTTTTTTAATTTAATATATTTTTTAATATATTTTTTTGAATGTGGGAAGAGGTGGGGCGGCGCCCCTAGCGCCCCTATGGGCCGGCCGCCACTGCCTATAGGTATATAGGTCCTGTACAATTGGGTGTTTTTCCCATTCAATAATTCATTTGGAAGAGCATATTATGTAATTTAGCAGATAAGTATAAATATATACAATTTCTTCTTCCAATAGTTATCAGAAAACCTAAATTATAATATAAAGGGCATCACTTTTCTTCTACCTCATAATTCTTTGTCAAGTTTCTTTTCAATTCAATGTAGGAATAGTTCAGACTTTTAGACCCCGGCCACACGAGGACGAAAACGGCTAAACGCATAGGATTAACGCAAACGCAATCGCAAACAAGCTTCCGTCCACACGCAATAGTTATCTGGATAGTGTCTGCCCACACGAGACCGCTCCATTTAGCTCCAACCGCTGGAGAAGCTGCAGTACATATCCAGGAGCCTGTACGTGGCGCTGTAACATCCTCCACAAAAGCAGCGAAGAAGCATGGTTGTCATGGTTGCCCTTCTGTTTATTCTCCGCGGTGGGGGCCGAGGGAACCGGGCAGAGTTTTTTGCCAGTCAATGTGTATTAAAGTTTAAATCTTCCGACAAAATTATAAAAGTGCCGGTCAAATGTCTTCTTTGTTATTTATTGAGCTTTAAAACAAATGAATAACGACTCTATATAATATAATAATAAAATACACGGAGCCTCTCTTTTTCCTCCCTCTCTTCGGACAGCGCCAGTGTCTGTTTCATGCAGCAGCTGATCCAGTAATGAGTGACTCGGCCGACAGTAAAAATAAACATATTTATAACTAGGTAGTTTGAGACGTGTCTCCGTCCTGTCAGATTAGACTTCACTCGCGTTTATGCCCATATCGAGAGAAAGATAAATAATCTGAATTCAGTGTGCAGTTTACTTTGACGCGGGGGTGAGCAGCAGAGGTGGAGAGAGGCGGGGCTATTGCGCAATCATTATCAGAAAATGATCGCTGAAGCTGCAGTACATATCCACAAAAGCAGCGAGTAAGATCCCCCCCGGATGTGTAAGTCTGCTGTAGATGTTGCACAAAGAACTGTAGCATGGTCAGTAGCGTCCGGAGCACGATAGCAACTCGTCCTCGTGTGGCCGAATGGTCTAGACTATATGACACTAAACAGTAACGCAAACGGCCGTTTTTGTCCTCGTGTGGCTGCAGCCTTAGAAAAGGGTTTGTGCTTCTCCTAAGTCTAGGGATGCTCCGATCGATCGGTCACCGATCGAGATCGGCCGATACTCACTCTCTACCGATCGATCGGTGCTCTCTAAACATGCCGATCGCGAGAGCCGATCGCATGACGTAAAATACATGACACTTTTCTCTGTGTGCGGCAAAACAAGCTCGCCAAAATGGCTTCACCGGTCTGGCATTATTTTAAGGTGTCCGAAAAAGACAGTAAAATAGCGGTATGCAACGTGTGTGAAGCAGAAATCCTGCAGCTCCGCCCGCCGGACCGGTAAGCGGAGCGAAACACACAAGAGTTAGACCTAACACACTTAGCTATTTTATCTACCTCTGGAACAAGCTAAACTAGTCATTATAAATATATGTATTCTTCACTGTCGGGTCACTCATTACTGGATCAGTGAGCTGCATGAGATACTGACTGTCAGGAGAGAGGGGGGAGAGAGAGAGGGAGAGAAAAGAGAGCGCTTCCGCTCATTTCTCCTGTGTTATTAGTTATTATCCAAAGTGAATGTAAACTTGAATAATGTACATCATTTGAATGTAATAATTAAGTTGATTGTTGTTTGTGGAAGCTCCAGTGAATGAGCCCCATTAACTGAGTTTTAAACATCACTTTAAATGGAAGATTTTAAGTGATGTTTAAATCTTCCATTTAGGCCCCGCCCACTCGATCGGATCGGCGATCGGCCCGGAAATTGGCGATCGGAGCATCCCTACCTAAGTCAGTAGCCTCATCCCAATACCCCTCCTCCTTTCCCTCACTCGCGAGTCGCGTCCCTTCCTTGCATCTTAGGCTGCAGCCACACGAGGACAAAAACGGCCGTTTGCGTTACTGTTTAGTGTCATATAGACCATTCGGCCACACGAGGACGACCGCATACGGCACTAAACGACTGAGGAAACGATAACGGGTCCCAAGGTGGATAGAACGGCATACGCAACGCTCTGGGGGGTCAAACAGCTCCGTGTGTGCGCCCTATACGATCATTTTCTGATAATGATTGCGCAATAGCCCCGCCTCTCCCCACCTCTGCTGCTCACCTCCGCGTACCCCGCGCCATTGCTGATGTGTTTCGCCACCAACAACAACAACAATGGCGGATCGCAGAGTTGCTATCGTGCTCCGGACGCTACTGACCATGCTACAGTTCTTTGTGCAACATCTACAGCAGACTTACACATCCGGGGGGGATCTTACTCGCTGCTTTTGTGGATATGTACTGCAGCTTCAGCGATCATTTTCTGATAATGATTGCGCAATAGCCCCGCCTCTCCCCACCTCTGCTGCTCACCCCCGCGTCAAAGTAAACTGCACACTGAATTCAGATTATTTATCTTTCTCTCGATATGGACATAAACGCGAGTGAAGTCTAATCTGACAGGACGGAGACACGTATCAAACTACCTAGTTATAAATATGTTTATTTTTACTGTCGCCGGGTCACTCATTACTGGATCAGCTGCTGCATGAAACAGACACTGGCGCTGTCCGAAGAGAGGGAGGAAAAAGAGAGGCTCCGTGTATTTTATTATTATATTATATAGAGTCGTTATTCATTTGTTTTAAAGCTCAATAAATAACAAAGAAGACATTTGACCGGCACTTTTATAATTTTGTCGGAAGATTTAAACTTTAATACACATTGACTGGCAAAAAACTCTGCCCGGTTCCCTCGGCCCCCACCGCGGAGAATAAACAGAAGGGCAACCATGACAACCATGCTTCTTCGCTGCTTTTGTGGAGGATGTTACAGCGCCAAGTACAGGCTCCTGCATATGTACTGCAGCTTCTCCAGCGGTTGGAGCTAAACGGAGCGGTCTCGTGTGGGCAGACACTATCCAGATAACTATTGCGTGTGGACGGAAGCTTGTTTGCGATTGCGTTTGCGTTAATCCTATGCGTTTAGCCGTTTTCGTCCTCGTGTGGCCGGGGTCTTAGCTTCGCCTCCGTAAGATGTGAGCGAGGGACACGAGGAGGTGACGCGAGTTCAGAGGAGTCCTCAGGTATTAATTGGGATTGATTGATTGATTGATTGGAAAGTTTATTAACAGCTTGTATATTGGGTACAGTACAGTACAGCTCAAAACATACAATTGTTAAGGGGATGCAGACCAGAGAAAGACTTTCGTCTTGTTTACATCAGGGTCCCCCATTTCCAATTCATCATGTCATTTAAGACATATAAGACATATTTGACATACAGATGGCTTATTTACAATTTACATACAGGTGGTTTTTTTACATACAGATTGCTTATTTACAATTTTCATTTTAGATTTCGTTCTAATACATCCTAACCGGACATTTAAGACATACCAAGTCTACAGATATACAGTTAGTAACAGAGTCTAAAATGCGAGTATATACATAGATGGGGGGGAGGGGGGAAGCTGTCCATTGAACGACAGGTTGAGATTTGTACCATTACCGGGGCCAGTTTTGCAATGCTCTCCCCCGAAGGTGCTCTTTAAGAGAGGTTTTGAAGGTAAGTATAGTTTTACTTTCCTTTACAGTTGTGGGAAGAGCGTTCCACCTTGATGTGGCATAATTGCGAAACGTGTATTCCCCCTTTTTTGTGCCAAATCTGGGTTTCACATGATTTGTGGAGCTCCCTCTGAATGTCCTCGTTCACTCAAACGTCACTCTTAAACTACGTCTGTTAATGATGACATGTGCACAGCTGTATCCCCTCTCATCGGGCTTAACGGAATAACCCCTTAGAACCGGCCCATTTCTGGTTAAATATGTATTTAAATGAATGAATCTTTCTCTTGTTAGTCAAGGAATTCAATGATGGTTGGTCCTGCTTTTGTGTTCCGTTTTGGTGTAAAATGTAGCCTACATTTAAATAAAAATATAATTATAGTAATGTGAAAGCCTTTTAGAAATGAATTGCACATAATAATTCCCACGGAGCTGTGAGCACTTATACATGTATGTGACGCTTTTCCACTCATCTTCCAGTTGTCGGTTATCCTCTGTTGAAATCGACCAGCTGTGAAGGTGGGGGCGGGGCTTTTATACGCGAGTAGTGAAAACACTTCCGCATAGTCTGCTCGCGTGTATCCTCCCTTTCGTCTCCTCCCGCATCCCTCCTCCCTCACCCCTCCTCGACTCCTCCGTGTGCATTTCAGCTATTGGGACGTCCTTCAAAATGGCGTGTCTTGATCGATTTCCGGGTCAAGTCCCGGAGGAGGGGAAGAGAGGAGTCGAGGAGGGGTATTGGGATGAGGCTGAATTAACTTCAGTATTTGGCACGCCCACAGGAGAAACCGACAGAAGTTGCGACAGGGAAAAGTAAACAGGACCAAAGCTAATCATATTGTAGGCACCTAAAAAAGTTTCAACTTTGAAAAATAAAACATTCTGTGTTTAGATAGAATTGGAGGATGAAACCCTCTTTAATTGTGACACATACATGCACACAGCACACACAGTGACATTTGAACTCTGCATTTAACTCATCCCGTACTGGGAGCAGTGGGCAGCTATTGTACATTGCCCGGGGAGCAATGGGGAGTGAGGGTGTCCGGTGCCTTGCTCAAAGGAGGTGAACTGAGACCTCTCCAAGTAGCATTCAACACTCCACATTTTAAGTCTGTTCGGGGACTTGAACCTGCGACCCTACATCTCCCAGCTTCAGTCCAAGTCCCTACTGACTGAGCCACTGCTCCAAAGCCCTAACCTTTTTCAGATCACAGGGCTTCCTGGTCTGTATGTTTGCCCAATATGGGGGTGTGCTGGTCGCCATCTACTGTAGGAAATAGTTAAGTACCTCATTCAACCCTGCTTCAAAAATCAGAAATACCTTTAAGTATACCCTTTTTTTAATGCAGATTGAGGCACACTCTATCCATTTGTTTCATTATTGCAAAGTTCAGAAAATTCAGACAACCAAAAGTCCTATCAGATATGAATGAGTATAATCAACCTTTTCATTGACCGTAATGAATAATACCCAACTCACACAAAAGAGAAACTTGAAGCCTTTAGACACACAACCACACCCTATGTGTTTGTTTTGACTTTCTCATACAGTAGAGTTGTGGGTGTGTTCATCATGAGGGAGTGTTGGTAGATTGGATTTTAATATGGACCTCACAGTTTCCCCACCTGCAAAGAGGAACACACCCTTACAACACAGCGGCCACATTTAATGCATGGAAAAGTCTTGTGGAGGCTAAGTGAAGATAATGTGGTTTACATGCAATAAAAGATAACATTGAACAAAATCTTGAAAGTCTCTCAGAGAATGTCTCACTAACAAAGTCAGCTGCTTTGCAGAGTGGTCAACTTATTTTACACAGGGTTGTAAAGTCAGCAGGTTGTTGGCACGCTAACACTTCTTCAAACACATCCACACTGTTTGCTTGAAAATCGCTTTGAGATATTACTTTACAGTTCTGGACTTTAACACCTTGCTTATAGCCCAAACCCACCACCTCACTATAATTGTGGGGAGAAGTCAGGCATGGGAATTTTGCCACACACTGCAATCTGTCTCTATGACTCATTCATCGCCAGACAGCGAAGATCATGCAAATTGTCAAGTCGATTAGAAACCTAGCAACAGAATCAAATGCTCGCCTTGTGTGAGGCATTTGACGACACCTGTTCCTGCATGAAGTGACTCAGAGTATCTCTGTTGTCTTTTTGTTCAAACAGTAATCATCACCAATTTTGGCTTGTGGGGATTACAAAATAATCTCGGTTTCACAGATTAGCTAAAGAATGATATCAAACAGCTTTCTTTGCATTGATAGAAAGAAACTGATTCGTCGGTTTTTTTCATGCTAGTAGTGTGGCTCTATGTTTAACAATGTTGGTCTGTTGGTCTTCTAATGTTGAATTAAAACTTCAACTGTATTTTGTGTTAAGTGATGACATATTCTAACTTGAAAATTGTATTTCTGCTGTTTACCACCTCAACAAGTTCCAAGTTTTTTAGATTATTTTTGGCATTTGGTGTCCTTTACACCTTATCTCTGTCTAACTGTCCTTCCTGGAAGGTATTCTGGTTGCCATTCTTTAAGAGGGCTGTGGCCCTGGGCAGTCACTATAACACACAAACACGCGTGCGTGCACACACACACACACACACACACACACACACACACAACTTGTCTAAGCAGGTCTGTTCTGCACAGTGTACACATTTCTAGGACACAATTCACAGTCACAGGTTCAGCATTATCACTGGCCTCATATAGTGACTCAATCTTGCTTTGGTCTACACCAATCATCCTCCATTATCCGTCTCAATAGAAGTGAGAAGAATTTAGTGTTGTGTGCTCTAAACATGCACAGGAACCTATAGGATCTGTCTACGCATCAAGTCGTAAAAGGGTGTGGTCACTCAGATGCTAGGTCAACACAGTCTATAGGTGTGAAACCTGTTAGTGTTGCAACTGGCCCTCCCATTCATACGATCTCAGGGAGATACAGACATTACATGATGATTTGTGACTTATGTCAGAATCTTTTGGTTATTTGTAAGACTTGTACACTTTGCTTTGTGGTAGCTTTCACTGCGAAGTGTTTTCACATGTACATTAGTTACGAAGAGTTTATTTATTTCGATGTTTTCATTCAAGCGGTGCAAGCAGAGTATAGGAGAAAAAAGTTAACGTGAATTTGTTTCTTCTTATCAGACTGCAATCTCTCCCTACAGTTCACTAAGAAAGAGGTGTAGTCACATTATTGTTTTGTTCCTGCAGTGCCTAGCAACCACTGTCTTGTCATTACATACTCATTATCTCTATTGTTGACTTTATTATGGTGGTCTGTGTGTGTGCGCATGTGTAGATGTGTGCATACTTCCAAGTGTACAGTGGGGCAAAAAAGTATTTAGTCAGCCACCAATTGTGCAAGTTCTCCCACTTAAAAAGATGAGAGAGGCCTGTAATTTTCATCCTAGGTATACCTCAACTATGAGAGACAAAATGAGAAGAAAAAAAATCCAGAAAATCACATTGTCTGATTTTTAAAGAATTTATTTGCAAATTATGATGGAAAATAAGTATTTGGTCAATAACAAAAGTTAATCTCAATACTTTGTTATATACCATTTGTTGGCAATGACAGAGGTCAAACGTTTTCTGTAAGTCTTCACAAGGTTTTCACACACTGTTGCTGGTATTTTGGCCCATTCCTCCATGCAGATCTCCTCTAGAGCAGTGATGTTTTGGGGCTGTCGCTGGGCAACACAGACTTTCAACTCCCTCCAAAGATTTTCTATGGGGTTGAGATCTGGAGACTGGCTAGGCCACTCCAGGACCTTGAAATGCTTCTTACGAAGCCACTCCTTCGTTGCCCGGGCGGTGTGTTTGGGATCATTGTCATCTTCAATGCCCTTGCTGATGGAAGGAGGTTGTCACTCAAAATCTCACGATACATGGCCCCATTCATTCTTTCCTTTACACGGATCAGTCGTCCTGGTCCCTTTGCAGAAAAACAGCCCCAAAGCATGATGTTTCCAGCCCCATGTTTCATAGTAGGTATGGTGTTCTTTGGATGCAACTCAGCATTCTTTCTCCTCCAAACACGTCTAGTTGAGTTTTTAACCAAAAAGTTATATTTTGGTTTCATCTGACCATATGACATTCTCCCAATCCTCTTCTGAATCATCTAAATGCTCTCTAGCAAACTTCAGAGGGGCCTGGACATGTACTGGCTTAAGCAGGGGGACACGTCTGGCACTGCAGGATTTGAGTGTGCATAGTGTGTTACTGATGGTAGCCTTTGTTACTTTGGTCCCAGCTCTCTGCAGGTCATTGACTAGGTCCCCCCGTGTGGTTCTGGGATTTTTGCTCACCGTTCTTGTGATTGTAACACTTCTTATCTTGGGCTATGCTATCTGACTAGAAGGATTCTGGGTTCTACTAGAGTGGATAGACAGGTAAGTAATTAGACCAGAGACCAGGTGGTTTGAATAGAACAGCCGGAAATTTACTGACGAAATAGACAAAACATTAAACATAGACAATGAATATTTTCTGCAGTATAATCAGAGGTAAGTATTTCACCTTTCCCTTGTTTTCTGATTTCTGTGACTTAGTAAATGGTATCCATATAGGATGAACAAAATAAAATAGCCTATTTTATTTTAGACCGGTCTACTAAGTATTATTTATAGATTTTTCCTATTTTAATCTCTTCAATATCCTGAGTTAACTCTTTTTCTTTTCCCTTTTCACAGGTAAAATATATCTAATTCAATGAAAAAAACACAATTGTACCATCAATGAAATCAAATGACAAATGAAAACCTAGAGTACAATATATAGTGTCTCTTTAAATCCAGGTACAACTTAAATCCAGTTCCAACCTTATAATTTCTTCAATACTCCTACCACTCTGGCAGTGAGTTCAGCTATTATCTCTTGATAAACCAGCAAGTCCTCTCACTGGCGCGAAGATCAAAGCAGTCAGTGGGTCTGGCTCGCCATCTTGTATCAGAGCGCATGTGTGTGTTGTCCTCTCACTCGCGATCAACTTTCTTATCCAGTCCAAAAAACCTGACCTGTACGACAGGTCATGAAAGAATATAAATATAATATAAACTAACAATATAAATTATATAATTACATTTTCAAAGCTACTGCTAATGTAGCTCTTTTGTCAATACAGCTTATAATGGGGCTCAAAATGGCAGCTTTACTCTCCTCTACACGTGTCATTTATCCTGTTCACACAAAAGAACACATATTTCCCCTTGTAAAATACAGTTGCAAGAAAAAGTATGTGAACCCTTTGGAATTACCTGGATTGCTGCATAAGTTGGTCATAAAATGTGTTCTGATCTTCATCTAAGTCACAACAATAGACAAACACAGTCTGCTTAAACTAATACCACACAAACAATTATATGTTTTTATTGAACACACCATGTAAACATTCACAGTGCAGGGTGGAAAAAGTATGTGAACCCCTAGGCTAAAGACTTCTTCAAGAGCTAATTGGAGTCAGGAGTCAGCCAACCTGGAGTCCAATCAATGAGACGAGATTGGAGGTGTTGGTTAAAGCTGCCCTGCCCTATAAAAAATACACACCAGTTTTGAATTTGCTATTCTTAAGAAGCATTGCCAGATGTGAACCATGCCTCGCACAAAAGAGCTCTGAGAAGATCTACGATTAAGAATTGTTGACTTGCATAAAGCTGGAAAGGGTTACAAAAGTATCTCTAAAAGCCTTGATGTTCATCAGTCCACGGTAAGACAAATTGTCTATAAATGGAGAAAGTTCAGCACTGTTGCTACTCTCCCTAGGAGTGGCCGTCCTGTAAAGATGACTGCAAGAGCACAGCGCAGAATGCTCAATGAGGTGAAGAAGAATCATAGAGTGTCAGCTAGAGACTTAAAGAAATCTCTGGCACATGCTAACATCTCTGTTGACGAATCTACGATACGTAAAACACTGAACAAGAATGGAGTTCATGGGAGGACACCACGGAGGAAGCCACTGCTGTCCAGAAAAAACATTGCTGCACGTTTGAAGTTTGCAAAAGAGCACCTGGATGTTCCACAGCACTACTGGCAAAATATTGTGGACAGATGAAACCAAAGTTGAGTTGTTTGGAAGGAACACACAACGCTATGTGTGGAGAATTCAAAGGGTTCACATGCTTTTTCTTGCAACTGTACACATTAAAGCCACGTAGTTTCAGCCAAACAAAATAACAAATACATGACATTGCAAGCCATGTTCATAGCTTCCCTTACAGTTCAACAACATGAAATGCTAACAATGAAGCTAACATTAAATCACTCATACAAAATTTTTCTATGAAAAGGTTTGACTCACCAAAACACCGTTGGTTAATGTTATATAGCCTACCGTCTACTCGGTTTCCCGACCGTGTGGATGGTATTTTTTTATCTTTTTTGAATCAACTTTGAACAGTGGCGAGCCGTCAGGGCCCTCTGTTACATTTTTCATTAGTTTTACCAAAATAACTTGATTTAATTGTATTTAAAATAATATTTCCAAAGAAAGAAATCCTTCGAATCTGCCTGTTCAGTTTCTGTTGGAATGTGAAGGGTTAAATGCCATCTCTGCGAGTTATGTGAAGACGGGAGAGCTTGTTGGTCCCTCTCTACATTGACAGAGGGCCCGCTATAGTAACTCAACGAGAGAGTAATGTCAAATGACAGTACAATTGACCAATCATATCTTCCCTCTAAATGGGCGGGCTTTATTTTCGCGGACTTTATGACAAGTTCCGCCCGCTGTGAGGTCTATGCAAGTGGTGCAGTGACGCGTCCTATAACCCGGAAGTAAACTGCGCTAGGATTCCCTCGACAGAAAGCAGTGGGATTTCTCCATAGGGTTTTGGAAAATAGCTCGAAATAAGGTCTGTGGAAAACGAACCTGTTAGATAAATGCACGTTGTGTTCAGCCGGATAATATCCACATGTCTATCCTACTTTTACTATTTTTGAATCATAAATCTAATCGATAGATTTATGATCGATAGATTTACGATTAGCATAAATTCGTTCATGATGGCTCACTTCAGTGATAGTGATGACATCGTTGCGAAATTATTAACCGAGTCATTTTCAAGATTGAGTTACAATGATAAACTGGAGTGGCAAAGGATCAGCTGAATGACCCGCCATCAAGTGCTTCATCCAAAGGACAGGAGGATGGACTTTGTGTTTCAGTGATTTGATCATCAAAGGTAGTCCTAATAAGTCATTTTCAATGCGGGCCGCGGTGCCGACTTAATTCATTTGTAATCGCTACTTGGCTGTAAGTAAGGGAGCCTGTCATGATAGGTGTTTATATAAATGGTGTGGTAGAGGGTCGCTGTCATTGATGCGTTTTGCACCCCGGACCACTGTTTTGATATTCCGCTGAAGTCTACGTTGAGACGTAATATCTCCTTTTTTTCGAGGGAAGGGGGGGGGGGGGGGGGTCAGAGGGCCTAGGTATACAAGTCACGGCTCGCCACTGACTTTGAATCACTTTTAATATAATTTACTCTGCTCGTCTCATCTGCGTCTTGCTCCGTTTTCTCTTTTCTCCTGCTACGCTGCGCGTGCCTGGTGGTGAGCAGAGATCCCTTAAAAGAACAATACCTTGTAATTTGTCATACTACTTTTATTTATTATATTTTTAAAGGGATAGGTCAATGTTATCATTGACCAATTTTAAACGTGTATCCTTTAATGAAATCACTTTTGAATGACTTTATGCTTACTATGTTTTAATGTGGGTTACATGATCATTATGACCCCACGGGGTGAGATCTTGCGTGGAGCCCCAGATCGAGGGAGATTATCAGTGGTCTTGTATGTCTTCCATTTTCTAATAATTGCTCCCACAGTTGATTTCTTCACACCAAGCTGCTTACCTATTGCAGATTCAGTCTTCCCAGCCTGGTGCAGGTCTACAATTTTGTTTCTGGTGTCCTTTGACAGCTCTTTGGTCTTGGCCATAGTGGAGTTTGGAGTGTGACTGTTTGAGGTTGTGGACAGGTGTCTTTTATACTGATAACGAGTTCAAACAAGTGCCATTAATACAGTTACCAAGTGGAGGACAGAGGAGGCTCTTAACATGTTTAGTTAAGTATGGTATCCAAACAACTGCATTTAAACAAACAAAAGTGAAAAGTCAATTAAACCCAGGAGACATAGGACCCCAAAGCTGTTCAACAGGTTTTAGCATCCAGAGCTGTTAAAACAGCAAGAGAAAGTTATCATCACAGTGACTAAAGTCAGAGACAGAAGTACATTAGTCGGATGTGGAGTTCACTTTCAGTCAGTAAACACCTTCACCCCTTTGTGTGTGCAGAAATTAGCGACCTTAAAACCAATCTGTGGTATTGTCCACTTTTCCAACAACACATTCTTTGGAAAACTAGAAAGGAGCCTGCGATACAAGTTTCAAGCGTAGCAAAAAAAAAAAGCATAGAATTATAAACAGACTGGATATGAGGGCTGGGCAACAGCTATATCCAACTGTTTGTGTTTATATTAATTAAGGTTCTTCACCAAGTGAACTGCATTCACTGAAAACAGACTTCTTGACGTTGACTGGAGAGCCCATTCTGACATCCTGTAATTTACTGTATTCTTAGCAATAGTGCAATATGTACTGCCAAAAAAGGTGGATGGCAACCATCTGTACTATGAGCAGGTGTGGAAGGATGCCAGAACTAGATGGTGAAATATATATGTGTGTATGTGTGTGATGTGTGGCCTAGCATTACTATACTTGTGGGGACCTAAATCTGTTTACACAGTCACGTGTGGGGACTCGCCTCCCTTATGAGGGGAATCATTCATTTTAGGGTGAAGACTTGGTTAGGGTAAGGTTCATGGTTAGGGTTAGGCATGTGTTGGTTATGGTTAAGGTTAGGATAAGTCTCCAGGAAATGCATGTAAGTCAATGTAATGTCCCCTGAAGTGATGTATACATGGTATGTGTGTGTGTGTGTGTGTGTGTGTGTGTGTGTGTGTGTGTGTGTGTGTTAAAAAGGCATTTAGTTGCAAACAGTAGCAGTTATAGCCTCATGTAACACAAATGTATATTTGTATTATGTCCCATCAAATTACGTTGAAATGCCACCTATTTGACGTTTGAACTGAGTTGACTTTGTCTATTAACTCTTAAAGCCTAAAGGTAATCATACTTGTGTTACTGCGCTGTAACAATAAGAGGAACAGGATGTCAGGTGTTGCCTTAAATGACAGACTACACCCTTGTTGTAAAACACATACTACTTGTGTGTTGCAACACACATTCCTGATCCATTCAGAGGTGAAACATGTCTTTCATTTACAGTGCATGCTATGCCTTGCTGCATCCCTGAATCATCAAATCCAGTTTTCTGCATGGCTACTCATTCACATGTTAATTAGAAAGAACAGAAAGCATGGCCAGCCAAACTACACCTCGGACAACCTAGAGCCAACACCCAGTTTAAATATTCCACATAGGTACAAGTAAAGTCTAGGTAGGTTTCACCAAGCAACTTAGGTTTGTTTGTTTATTGGAGTTGGAAAATAATTCAAATTAAATATTCATGTTTTATTTTTGCCACATTTGGCACAGACTTTATTCATTGAACTGTAATATTAGGTTTCCAGCTGCAATGGCGTCTCAACTTTATTCTAAGTACAATAATTACTGAAACTACTGTTATTTTTTTTTACTACACAGAGAAATCAAAGGCTTGAATACTAGCATTTATGTGTGTGTGTGTGTGTGTGTGTGTGTGTGTGTGTGTGTGTGTGTGTGTGTGTGTGTGTGTGTGTGTGTGTGTGTGTGTGTGTGTGTGTGTGTGTGTGTGTGTGTGTGTGTGTGTGTGTGTGTGTGTGTGTGTGTGTGTGTGTGTGTGTGTGTGTGTGTGTGAGAGTCTGTTTTTAAATCTGTACACACTTCAGAATATTTATATGCCTTTTTGTATTGTGCATACGTCTGTTACAAATTACAATGCACACAATCTTGACGTGGCAAATTAGTTATTTTCTTGGAGTATTTGTACATGCTAGACAAATGCTTTAAGACAATTCACATTCCCATAAGAAATAATGCAAACACATTAACAGATGGACGCAGCATTGTTACAGACTGCTTCAACTTGCTCTCAGCCGGCCCTTCCTTTTCTACCAAAGATAAATAAACCTCTGTTTAAACATGTACACTGTTATCTGGCAACATAATCTTTTAACTTGGCGATGGAGGTATTTCAAGTTGAGTTGTTTTAGGTTGTTCAGACTTGACCAGGCTTGAGTTCTAATTTATAAAAACAGCAATGACCGATTACTTTTTAAAGAGGCACAAACAAAGCTAGAAACAATTGTGATCTGTTTGGACCTTTTTCCAGGTTATATTTTCTCTGGATTTCCATCTGTGCTGCTCCAGTGAAAACGAATCACTCTTAATCCATGTTTATTGAACTTCTCAATACTGAGACTGTTTGGGCCGGCTGACGGGGCCTCACCCTGCATGCCCCTCGTCATTCTGTGGTTGTGATTTATTGGCACTAAAATATGTGCATTGAGTATAAGTGTTAAAATGTGGTACAGCACGAGAAAGCAGTGGGAGAGGTAAGGGTGTCTTCATGTGCGTGCCTGGGTGGTTATTGATGAAATAACTGTCACACAATTCTCAGGTGAGTAAGTAAGTTAGTCAGTGGCAAAATGAGCACATCATTTTTTTTTTAAAATAGCTCTGAGTCAGCAGACATTGGAGCTTTTGAGTCAAGTTCTTCACACCATGGTAGAAATTAAAGGCATGTCCATGTGAAAAGTTGGGGAAGAATGAAAAAGAATGCAGGCCTCACTAAACCGAAGATGCAGAGGACACCAACGGGCCAGGTTATGCCTGAGTATGGGAAAGCTTGTTGTGGGAGAAAATAGTTACTATATTTGTTTTGCACATCAGTAATTCATGTGCAAGATTGTTTTTTGATAAGGTTGCTGGGACAAAACAAAACCCATTACACTGTAAGCCTGGAAACTGTGGTAACTTTCTGGCATGTGATGAGACATACCAGAGCATAAGCCCTTTGGTTTGATAACATTTTATAATACTTTATGCTTGTAGTTTAGCCCTTAGTTTGCATTAATCCATTATTTACTGACAAGAGTAATACTAATCAATGCATATGGCTTACAATGTCCAGAAGACAGTTTACAATCTGAATGTAAAGAGGCAAAACAATTGTTCTTCTGGAGTGCATAGACATTAAAAAAAATAATTCTGGATTAATATCTGTAAAATGCATTAGTTGCTTCTATGGCCACAAATAACAAATATGGGATAATAGTTTGTTTCTGTTTTTGGTACAAAGATTCTACAGGTTCTACTTGCTTCATTGCATATATACAAAAAAATAAGAGTGAGGTTTAAATGTAGCATCAATTATAACATTCAAATGTTTACACAATTTTATAATGGCCCTTTGACAAAAAATCATTACTTGGCTAATAGTAGCTATACCACGTGGATTCAAAACTGTGTTTACATAAAACTACACAAGTAAGAAAGTGAAAGATTGGTTGAGCAAAAACTCTTTAAATGGGCAGTATTGAGGACAAAAATAGTAATAGATACTATGTTTTAAATGTTCAGCTACATTTAACTAATGTTACAAACTACTGTAAGCATGTGACAACCACTGTGTGGGAGTGCAGGGAGAGTGTTTTCTTAACGCTGAAATGTGTGAGCTACACCCATTAAATGTTTTACTGATGTGAGATATTACATCAGTGACACTTTTGAGTTCTTTTGCACTTCTTTGAGAATGTTTTAAAAATATATGCAATGTACCCTGCCTGTTTTAATAATGTTTGATCAGTGGTAAAAACGTTAACTCAACATTGATTATGAAAATGTGACGTGTGTACATGGTTTATAGATCAAGATAAGATCCCCATCTTTCCTTTTTCAAGGATTATTTTTTCCATCCAGAACTTAAACTGACAGAGAATGACTTATGTGAAAATGTAATCATCCCAAAGGTGAAATACATTTGAAACACTTCTTAATATTAATCATGCAGTATCTTTATTTTACAAATCCACTAGGAAACAATTTGAAGGCATTCATTTGGTTATTATAATGTACTTATGATGGCTTGAGAAGTAATATATTTGTATTCTTAAATATTAGTAATATACTTTTTTTTATACCATATCACCCTTCATCACCCACAAACTCTTCCTAGAATCCCCCAGTAATAATATCTCTGTCTTGTGACTACTAAGCAGGCTACAGGGGATACACACTCAAAGAGGCTCTTTTTCCTTACTCAATAACATTCACTTCACTTCGCACTCTTCGCTTTCAGCCTGTCCCAGGGCAGGGTGTGTCACGCCTTATCTTTCTAAAATTCCTCCCTACCTGTTTTACAGGATTGGCGTGTTGGCTGTGTCGGAGGGGAGGTTGGACAGCAAAAGTGAGAGTCCATGTTAGAGCGGCCGAAAGGATACTCCCCCTCTCAGAGCATGGACATAAAAGCCGGCAGAGCTCACAGTCAGACACTCAGAGGAACTTGGCTCTCCTTTTGAAGACTGCTCATCATCTGTTCTCCTCTTGTCAGAGTAACCAACCTCCACCACTGCAAACATGATGTCTTCCAGGAAGTCATACTCAGTCTCCGGCTCTGGTGCAAGCTCGAGGAGGTCCATTGTGCCATCCTCCTACTCTGTACAAAGATCCAGTTTTGGTTCAGGTGCAGGTTTTAGTGCTGGAGCAGCTGGAGCTGGCTCAGGTTATGGTGGAGGTTTCAGTTCAGCTAATGCTGGTGGTTATGGTGGAGGATTCAGTTCAGCTAATGCTGGCGGTTATGGTGGAGGTTTCAGTTCAGTTAGTGCTGGAGGTTATGGCGGCCTTCGTGCCAGCCAAGCAGGAGGCCTCATGTGTGCACCGATCACAGCCGTCACAGTCAACCAGAGCCTGCTGACCCCCCTGAACCTTTCAATTGACCCCAACATCCAGACTGTCCGCACCCATGAGAAGGAGCAGATCAAGACCCTCAACAACCGCTTCGCCTCCTTCATCGACAAGGTTTGTTCCTGTGCTCTCTGCTTGTGAATGTCTTATGTAAAATGTACTCTAGGCTTCAGTGTCCACTACCAATGAGCAGTTTGCTATATTGACTTCTAGCAGCTTTGAAAAGTGCAATTTGTTTGCTTCTTTGATCTCATTGAAAAGAAAAAACTAGAAAGTGAAAACTATCCTGTTAAGTATAGTAAAGGCAATCTGCCAAATTCAAAGCTGACAAAGTAAGACAGCTGTCTTCTCTCTGTTAATTATTTACACCTTCTGGGATTAGAAATGCTGTAAAACTCTCAAAGTATGCAGCTGATTGTGACCCCATCTCACACTGGTAACGACATTCATAATCCACCTAAGGTCTCTGCCCACTATCTAAACATGGGTGGGGATTATATTGCAGTGACCTACCTTGGAGTAGAGAAAATATGCATCCATCTGAACCATGCTGTTCATAGTCTAAAGTCTGTTATTTTCACATCGCACCTCTTACCTGGTTGTTATGGGCAACAAGAACGCAAAGAGCAGGGCAATGAATCAACTTTCACTTGTCTTTTATGATACTATCACAAGTCTGTGTTAATATTTACATGGAAGCTTTATGAGGATTTTCCTTGAAGAGTGAGACTCTTAACACAAAAAAAAGTGGACTCAAGAGCGCTCATCCCATAATACTCCACTGCTTTGTCTTCCTTATCTGCCACACCTTGTATGGCCCTATTGACTGTGTGGCCTTCAAAGCTCATCTGAGTATGTAGGATGACTCATAGGCAAATATACAATAGGTGAAACTCTTAAAGCCACATACACAGGAAATGTGTGGATAGGATGTATTATACCTTTTGTTTTATGAAGGAATAATTCAAGATGTCTGTTCAATGCCATTAAAAGGCACAACTGATCCCTTTAACATCTTTGAGGTTTCAATTTGCTTCATGTAAAGATATGCAATCTTAACATGTCTTCTACAATTGTTGCGACAAGGGTGTGGCAATTCTGATATGTAGCTAGTATGTACCTAATCATGTATAATAAAGGTGAAGCCTCTTCGAATCTGATACCACAATCAAACATCCTTTTTCCACTAATCCCTCTTATTACAATTGATATTTTTATTTGTTTCATCACCAGATCATATTTAGAAACGCATTTATAGAAAATGCTTTATGAACAACATCTGACAATATCCCCTGTTTTTTTGTCTCCACAGGTCAGGTTCCTGGAGCAGCAGAACAAGATGCTGGAGACCAAATGGAGCCTACTGCAGGAGCAGACCACAACCCGCTCCAACATCGATAGCATGTTCGAGGCTTACATTTCCAACCTGCGCAGACAGCACGACGGACTGGGCAATGAGAAAGTCAAGCTGGAGGGAGAGCTGAGGAACATGCAGGGTCTGGTTGAGGACTTCAAGAATAAGTGAGTGCTTATATGACATGGTCACTTACTTTTGCAGATTGTGAAAATGGAACGGATGTACTAAAATGTTGCCATCCAACAGGTATGAAGATGAAATCAACAAACGTTCAGCTGCAGAGAACGAGTTTGTGCTCTTGAAGAAGGTGCATATACATCAAATATACATTCATTCTTCTGAACTCCTGGGGTTAACAACAAAGTAGCAAATTATAACACTTTCTGTTCCTACATTATCTTGTTTTAGGATGTTGATGGTGCCTACATGAACAAGGTGGAGCTGGAAGCCAAGGCTGATGCTCTTCAGGATGAGATCAACTTCCTCAGGGCCGTCTATGAGGCTGTATGTATTTATAATATCTCTTTACAATACTGTAATTATTAGAGTCTCAATACATTTTTTTCAAAAATAGCTAATTATTGTGCAACAACCATTGTTTCTGTAGGAGCTTCATGAGTTGCAGAGCCAGATCAAGGACACCTCGGTCGTTGTGGAGATGGACAACAGCCGTAACCTGGACATGGACTCTATTGTGGCTGAAGTGCGTGCTCAGTATGAGGACATTGCCAGCCGCAGCAGAGCAGAAGCAGAGGGCTGGTACAAACAGAAGGTGAGTGAAAAACAAGGCTAAGTTCATCTTGTTGCTACAATTACTTTCAACACCTCGTCATCGCTTTAGATCCCTCTCTTGACACACCGTCTTGTATTTTTCAGTATGAGGAGATGCAGACCTCTGCCGGACAGCATGGTGACGACGTGCGCACAACAAAGTCAGAGATTTCTGAGCTGAACCGCATGATCTCCCGTCTTCAGAATGAGATTGAGGCTGTCAAGGGACAGGTATATTTCCAAACCTTCTTATTGATTAATCATTCATATTTACATGTTAATTTGCACTACATTAATTTAAGGGACTTGCAGATACTAAATAATCAGTGACATTTTCCACAGAGGGCCGGCCTTGAGGCTCAGATCGCAGAGGCAGAGGAGCGTGGTGAGCTGGCAGTGAAAGATGCCAAGCTCCGCATCAGAGACCTGGAGGATGCTCTGCAGAGAGCCAAGCAGGACATGGCCCGCCAGGTGCGCGAATACCAGGAGCTGATGAACGTCAAGCTGGCCCTGGACATCGAAATCGCCACCTACAGGAAACTGCTTGAAGGAGAGGAGGACAGGTGCGATAAACTTTAATAAATGCTTTTATGCTTCACAATTAGCTTTAACTTTGAATGAAGGACTAACTCTGCATTATTCCAACATTAGACTTACCAGCGGAGGCTCAACTGCAACCATCCATGTGCAGCAGTCCTCTGGTGGTGGTAAGTTCAATACTTTATACATCATGATCATAAGGGGTATTTAAACCAACAGACCACAGTGCTATATTGATTTAAAAACTATAACACATACATCTTTTTTTTCATCTGCTCCACAGTGTCCAGTGCCTACGGAAGCAGCTCAGGTGGCGGCTACGGAAGCAGCTCAGGTGGCGGCTACGGAAGCAGCTCAGGTGGCGGCTACGGAAGCAGCTCAGGTGGCGGCTACGGAAGCAGCTCAGGTGGCGCCTACGGAAGCAGCTACGGTGGCGGCAGTACCAAAACTATCACAAAGTCCAGTACATCCAGTACCAGAAGAGCATATTAAAAAAGGAGAGCTGTCCCTTTTTCCCTTCAGAAACTCATGAGTTTGATCTAATTCCGTACCCATTCATGGTGCTATGCAATGTTGTTAGGCATGTTCCACTGGCAGTTTTTCGACTGTTGTCTGTGCTTTTTGTATTAGCTTAACATGTCTTTAAGCACAGCTAGGCCAGGTCAGTTGTTTCTGCACTGACAACCAACAAATAAGAAAAAAACTTGAGGGGATGGAGTGTGAAAACTAAGCAAGGAACCTTTTGATTGTCATCAATTTTGTCAACTTAAGCACTTTTGTTTTACTCTAGTGTACTGATGTACTGTTGTGTTTACAGATCTGTCAAATGGTTTCATGTATAGGTTTGGACTTATTTTCCTTCAAGAAAATATTAGGTTGAAACTAAATGTGTTTGTATAAGCCTTCCTACGGACTTTGACTAATGAACATTGCTGCAAATTACATCAAATGAATGTGAATCAAATAAAACTGAGAACTGAAAGGATTTCTTGTCACTCTCATCATTATTATTGTGATAATAAAAGGGGAAAGCTTAGGAGGAGGATTTAGTGAAACAGCAAGATGTAATTTCCACACTTAATAAAGGTGGGGTAGGTAAGTTTGAGAAACCGGCTCGAGATACACTTTTTATTATATTCCATGGAATGCTCTTAACATCCCAATAGCAATGAATATCTTAAGTGCTTTGACAACAAATCCATACAAAAATCTGTGGAAGCCGTAGTACTGTAATCATTTAAGCCGGCACGGCTAAAATAACTGGATAGCGTACTTGCTTTTGTTACGTAGAAAATAATTCAAATCTGGATCAGTCTGTATCAGATCCGTTGCAGCCCCGTTTATAGAGATTTGGGTATGGAGGAAAAGAGAGAGGGTTGTGTTTTCTGACACTTGGTGAGTTCCCTGGAACACCGGGGACACATTCATGTATAAAAGACGTACAAAAGTGCATTTTGCATGATAGGTCCCCTTTAAATTACTTTATAGATTTGGATTAATGTTGTGAAATATAGTCAAATAAGAATTTAGTTACACCTGGAGTAATTTCACAAGCTACCCTGCAGCATACAAAGTAATGAAAACTAGCTGCACCTTTACCAGCTTTGATAACACATTAATGCATCAATCATTATAATCAAAACATATAATATATATTATTCTGAAATGGACCAATGTGCAGAATAAGTACTTTTTCTTTTGGTACCTCAAGTATATTTTGAGGCTAATACTTTTGTACTTTTACTTGAGTAACATTTTGAATGCAGAACTTTTACTTGTAACAGAGTATTCCTACACGCTGGTACTTCTAATTTTAATTCAATACAACATCTGAATACTTCTTCCACCTCCGAGTGCTACACACACTAAGACAACACTAGCAAAATAACCAAAAAAGTCACATTTGACAAATTCACAGCTTTTGCAGTTCAAAATGTAGCTGCCATGTTCTATTTTATAGTGGTTGTAGTATGACATGCAGATGCTCAGTAACTGGAAGATTATTTAAAAAACTAAACAGATATACTGTTGTAACACTCTATTATATGTGTCTTTCGGGTAAAACATATAATTTAGAGCAGCATCAACACAATGATTAATGATGGATATCGACTCCCTGAGTTAGCAAATTACTCTTTCTGATGTTATAAATGCAGCATTAATACTTTCTGACAAACCAGCAGTTTAAATCTCCATCCTAGTATCGCTTTTTCAAGGCATGTGGATGTGTTGTTCTCCTCTGTACAACAGTTATACTATCAATACCTGTTGAGACTTTCCTCATCTTGACAATTAAGAAACCGTTGAGGCAATACATTATATGGAACTGAGCACAAATATATCTGCAACACTGTGCTTGACAAAGGGAGGAGCTAAAGATTAAAAAGCACCAGCCACATACCACTGGGAAGCTAAAAGTATGCTTTACCTTTTTTTTATGAAAAGAAGGATGACTCCTGTGGCAGCGGGGTGTGGTTGGAGCGCCGGCTGCTGGAGTGATGGGAGTGACTCGGCTGGAGGCGAGTCAGCTGATCAGAATCATGTGATTAGGCTCTCAGTAAAAAGCATGCTGGCAACCTGGTTCTGGTCTCTCATGCAGTAGGCTGGGTCCAGAGAGGAGGACCATCAACCTCCCAGCCACCTCAGCAAATAGAGGAGCTGATTGGTGCCTACGTTTATGTTAACCCCTTTTGTGTTAACCTCTCTTAACAATCGGGCTTAACAATATTCACGAAACGGGGTCTCAGGGCTTCTTAACATTTAACAACCTATTAATGTGTCATACCCACTTAACGGGAAGAAACTCAGCTAACTGACGACATGAACACTTTTTACCTAAACGAAACACAAGTCTAGCACCAAGCGCACTTAGCACATAACTCACGGTAGCGATATTTTATACTTCATGAAAGGGAGAAGGGGAAAGCTGAGATTCCACAGATTCCAATGGTACAAGTAGGCTATCATCACTGTGCGACCAAAACTCACGGCAGCGAAAGCCAGGAAAGACAACACACAACTTCACTTTACGGGGTCAAAACGGCAAATACTGTGAGGAATTGCGGTATCTCCTTCTCCTTGTTTCTGTTTGTTTGTCTTCCTGGCTGGGCGTGGTTGACCTACTTTCCGTTTCCCGCCAACTCACCTCCGCTCCTGTTTCTCATCATCACTGATTACCACCACTCACCTGCTGCTGCTTAAAACTCCGGTTCGATCATCAGACTTCGCCAGTTCTTCGTATACTCAGTGGTAAACTCCAATTCCGTCTGACTAGATTTTCTAGTTATTTTGTATACTCTACCTGTTGGATTTTTTCGTATGCTAATCCTGTTCTGTTTTTTGCCTGTTCCAGAAACTCCACATTCCATTCCGTCCTGCCTGCCACGTCCAGCCCGACCTCCGTCTCAGCCCTGCTCCACGTTCTCCCCACTCTGTTCAGAGTTTGCCTGGTTTTTGTGGACTTATTAAATACAGTCTTTTTGTACTTCACCTAAGTCTCCGTCCCAGTGTTCTTGCATAGCGGGTTCAAGTTTTGTGTCTCTTTTGCTGTTTTCTGATCAAAAGTTGTGTTCAATGGAATTACAACATATAAACGCTGCTGAAGGTTAATCCAATGTCTCTGTGTCACTTTGAAATGATTACTGATAATCCATCATCATATGTATGGCAATAAACGTATTTTTCATATAGAGTGTAACGGAGCTTCCGGTTTTGGGCATGCTGGCTGCGCATCACTCTCATTCACCAATGGTAATGTTTAGATGGATTTAAGAACTTCCCCTCGATTATATTGGTTCAAAAGGTGAGGTGAGTTTTTTTTTTCTAAACCTCTTTAAAAATGTTAAATTTAACTTGTTTTGTCAATCTTGATACAGGGTACTTATTATATGTTATAGTTTGGATTCCTAAAGCTTTTAGTCTACTATCCCATCATTCAAGGGTAGTTTTCACTATAAGTAGGCCTAATGGTTGTTTTTTTTAGACGGAAACTATGATTTAATTTCTTTTACTATGTTCAATCAGAATTTACTTTAAAATAAAAACATCTATATTGATTATCACACTTCTACAGCCAGATTATTCATTTACCCCTTTTAGAAGTAAAGATATAAGGCGCTTTCACACTGGAGTACTTTTCCCAGTATGGTTCCGAAAATGTTCGTTCACACCAAAAAATCCGGAAATAGAACTTAGTTCATGAGAACCTTTTCACCCCCTTTTCAGTCCCTGCTAGAGAGCAGGTACTTTCATTGGAGAAAAAGGTTCCTATTTCTGATTGGCTGGGCGGATTGCAAACCACGCCCCGTAAAACTCCCAAAAAGTTTGTTTTGCTGGGAGTCCCAGCAGCTTCTACTGAAGCCAGTCCACAACTCTGGGGACTTCCGGCCGGGGACCTCCAGCTGGGGACTTTGAGTGGCAGTATACGCCGTGAAGTTGTTTGCGGCCTGCCAGTAAACCCAAAGCAGAAGAAGAAGAAGTGACGTCAGCGGCTAGATTTGACTAATCCTCCCTCAGGGACTTATTCCGGTGTGAACGCGATCTGCTCTTTAGAACTAAGTTCTGATGAACTAAGTATGGCAAAGTACTTGGTGTGAAAGCGCCTATAGTCATTTGTTCTGGGAATGTCATTTTCGAGCCTGAGGCCTGTAAAACAGGCTCCGGGTTTAACAGGTTAACTCCCTCAGTTTTTCAATAAACTTTGTTTGTTCTTCAACCCACCTTTATGAATCCATCCTTTTCTAACCCTATCGTGAGCTTGAACGCTCACAACACAATTGCATTAAATTGACATCCTATGTCGAGCTGTAATAATGTGACATTCACAAACCAATCATTAAGTTTGAACAACTATTTAAAGGTATGTGTTGCAGCCAATTTGATGTATTTTAATATTTGTATATGAAGGTGCTGTGATACTACTGAATTGACCTGGGCATAAGCGGGGACTCAGCCAATTTCAGGGTACAGCCTACTATTTAGGGAGGACACAGGTGCACAGCATTAGGGATTGGGAATCACCAGAGGGAAGCCACACAGTTTTTCAACCGTGCATGTTTTTGCTTATTTTCTGTTTGTTTTGAGTTAATTTCAGTTTATTTCTTTATCACAGTTAGTTGTTTAGTTATCAGTTAAACACCCGCTGTCATCATCCTGCAATCCAAATAAACATCTTAAATGCACTCAAAGAGAAGACCTGATTTGCTGTCAACACCACGCGTCTGGAAAAGCTTCACACCATATCCCTCACTGGCAAATATTTGTTGTTCGGTTGCCTTTACAGTATGGTTTATATGCGATTCTGTAAAAGAGTCAGGAAATGTGTGGATGCCACACCCACCCCCCCCCCCCCCCCCCCCAGTAGAAGAACAAGTAAATCATGAGCACACCTACTGACTGACAGAACGAGTTACAGCTGCAGTAGGAAAATCACACCCTGTTCATGTGTCTTCTCGCAATTATCACTGGCCCCCTGTATCTCCTAATCGCTATAACCGGCCTGCTCTCGTCTATCCCACATGCTCCACTGAGATCCAACATCTAGTTTCAGGTGGCCTGTGGAACTGCTAGTCAGCTGTTCCTAAGGCTGACTTCATCTCTGGCTACGCCTCCCTGCAGTCCCTGGATTTCCTTGCTCTCACTGAGACCTGCATTACTCCATTCAACACATCCACCCCAGCAGCTCTCTCCACAGCATATTCCTTCTCCCATACACCCAGACCAACTGGCAGAGGTGGTGGCACTGGTCTCCTGCTCTCTCCCAAATGGAGCTTTTCCCTCTTCAAGCTACCTAACTTCACTCCTTCCACCTTTGAATTCCATGCCGTCACAGTAACCCATCCTATACAGTTAACCATTGTTGTTCTCTACCGTCCACCAGGCGCCTTGGGGGACTTCTTGGAGGAATTAGATAATCTCCTCTCACACATCCCTGAAACTGGTCCTCCCGCTGTACTTCTTGGAGACTTCAACCTCCAGACAGGGAAGATAGACGAACTAACATCTCTGTTAACCGCCTTTGCTTTCTCACTGTCTCCTTCCCCACCAACTCATAAAGCTGGCAATGTCCTTGATCTCATATTCTCAAGGAACTGCGCTACTTCTAACCTCTCTGTAAACCCGCTCCACACATCCGATCACTTCTTCATTTCATTCTCTCTACCCCTTTCCAAACATAACAAACTAATCTCTTCTCATCCTGCACCTGTCCGCCGTAACCTTCGTTCCCTCTCCCCCTCTACCTTTGCCTCATCGGTGCTCTCAGCCCTCCCTTCCTCTGACTCGTTCCAACTGCTGCCTCCAAACTCTGCTGCAGAGACTCTCCTCTCTACTCTCTCATCCTCTCTGGACTCTCTCTGTCCTCTCACATCTCGGCAGGCTCGTCATTCCCCTCCTGCTCCCTGGGTAAATGACGCACTGCGTGCTAATAGAACCATCCTTAGGGCAGCAGAGCGGAAACGGTGGAAATCCAAACACCGTGACGACCTCCTAAGCTATCAGGCTCTCCTCTCCTCTTTCTCTGCTTCGATCTCTCAGGCAAAAAGCACTTTCTTTCAAGATAAGATCCAATCTTCCTATTCCAATCCCAAAAAACTATTTTCCATCTTCTCCACCCTCTTGGACCCTCCCAAAGCCCCTCCCCCCTCCTCACTTCTGTCAAGCGACTTTGTTATCTACTTTGAAAAAAAGGTTGATGATATTCGCTCTTCTTTTTCTGACTCACCTTTACTCACCGCTGGGTCACCAGACCCTCCTTCCACCAACACACTTACCTCATTTCCCCCTCTCTCTCCAAGTGAGGTTCTTACCCTCATTACCTCTGCCCGCCCTACCACCTGTCCTCTGGACCCTATCCCTTCAAACCTCCTTCAGACTATTGCTCCTGATATTCTACCGTTTCTCTCCCATTTCATCAACACTTCTCTAACTTCTGGTCACTTTCCAAACAGTCTCAAGGAGGCAAGAGTAAACCCTCTCCTAAAGAAACCCACTCTCAACCCGTCTGATGTTATAAACTATAGGCCTGTCTCTCTACTCCCGTTCCTGTCTAAAACACTTGAACGCGCTGTCTTTAAACAACTCTCCTGTTATCTCCATCAGAACAACCTTCTGGATCCGCACCAGTCTGGTTTCAAGGCAGGTCACTCCACAGAAACTGCTCTCATTGCTGTCACTGAGGAACTGCACACTGCCAAAGCAGCATCCCTCTCCTCTGTCATCATCCTGTTGGACCTGTCTGCTGCATTCGACACGGTGAACCATCAGATCCTCCTTCACACTCTCCAAAAACTTGGAGTTTCAGGCTCTGCACTTTCCCTCCTCACCTCATACCTCAAAGACCGTACCTACAGGGTAACTTGGAGAGGGTCTGAGTCCGACCCTTGTCAATTAACTACAGGGGTCCCTCAGGGCTCTGTTCTTGGTCCCCTCCTCTTCTCCCTGTACACAAACTCGCTCGGATCAGTCATTAGCCCGCATGGTTTTTCATACCACTGCTACGCTGACGACACCCAATTAATTCTGTCCTTTCCCCGCTCAGAGACCCAGGTCGTCGCACGCATCTCTGCTTGTCTAGCTGACATCTCTCAGTGGATGTCTGCTCATCACCTCAAGCTCAACCTTGACAAGACTGAGCTGCTTTTCCTTCCGGGAAAAGATTGTCCCACTCTTGACCTGACTATCAACATCGGCACCTCTGTTGTTTCCCCGACTCAGACTGCAAGGAATCTGGGTGTGATCCTAGATAACAACCTGTCCTTCACTGCAAACATCGCTGCTACAACCCGTTGCTGCAGATACACGCTGTACAACATCAGGAAGATACGTCCCCAGCTGACACAGAAAGCGACGCAGGTTCTGGTCCAGGCTCTCGTCATCTCACGCCTAGACTACTGCAACTCCCTCCTGGCTGGTCTACCTGCATGTGCCATCCGACCTCTGCAGCTCACCCAGAATGCAGCGGCTCCTTTGGTCTTCAACCTTCCTAAATGTTCACACACCACTCCGCTCCTCCGCTCCCTTCACTGGCTTCCGGTAACTGCTAGAATCCACTTCAAGACACTGGTACTTGCTTACCATGCTGCGAATGGATCTGGCCCTTCGTACATCCAGGACATGGTTAAACTGTACACCCCAGCGCGTGCACTACGCTCTGCATCAGCCAAACGACTCGCTGCACCCTCGCTGCGAGGGGGACCCAAGTTCCCATCAGCAAAAACACGTGGGTTTGCTATCCTGGCTCCAAAATGGTGGAATGAGCTCCCCATTGACATCAGGACAGCAGAAAGCTTACACACCTTCCGGCGCAGACTGAAAACTCATCTCTTTCGACTCCACCTCGAGCGATAGATTTATTAACAAAGCACTTATATACTGATAAAGGACTGGCTTATCTATAGCCAGTTGAGTAGCACTTGAAATGTTTGGCTCTATGAAACCTGATGTACTTATATGATTCTGTTTTCTTCAAGGTTGTGTCTTCCTGGTCGAATGTACTTATTGTAAGTCGCTTTGGATAAAAGCGTCAGCTAAATGCAATGTAATAATGTAATCAATGTGTGATGGTTAGATCTTTGAGTGGCTGACCTTTAGTTATATGATCTGCAGAGTTTTACATTGAGTCCACAAACCTCGGCTTACTTAACATAGGCATTATACCTGTAAGGACTTAAGAGTGAAGCCCTGTTACTACCACATTGGAATCAGTCCTCAAAAGTTATATTAATGGGTACTGTCAGTTCAAATTATATCAGTTTAGTCAGGATCCAGTCAGGGTTGATGATAATTTCAAGCAGGATATACAGTAGTCTGTGGCTTAAGAGGACCTACACTTGATCTGGCCACATTATTTTGTACATAATCATTTGGATGCAATATTAAATTATTGTATCTCTAGAAAATCCATTCATAACAAGTCAGAACATATTAAAACATTATTTCTCTATTCGCCTTCTGGTGAGATTCAGATCAAGAACTAACTATGAGTAAAAGCTTAAAATGTATAGTACGATATTTTGACATGTATACGTAATAAAACATCTGATGTTTAATTCAAACACATTTTTACAACATATTATAGACTTTAAAAAAAGTATTAATTACTAAATCATGCCTTGTGCTTCCTCCTTTGGCTCCATGAAAAAGGGTGTGTGACTCGACTGTCTACTGAAAAGGATTTGGTTCACTGTGATTGGCCAATCAAATAAGTTCGGGCATATTGGTGGAGTTAGATGACAGTAATCGTTAGGGATGTAACGATACCAAAAACTCACGGTACGATAATATTGCGATAAAAAGTCCACGGTACGATATTTATCGCGATATTGAAAAAGAAAGACATTTTTTTTTTTTTTTTAACTTGAATATTTTTTTTCTTTATTAAATATAATAAATCTGATTTGTACAGTTTTAGTAGGATAGTAGTATTTTAAAGTGTCAACAATATAATAATCAGACCCTGCAATAGAATAAATCAAGTTTCACTTTAGTTTTTCAAGTAACTCAACTCTAACTCACTAACTCAGCATCATCAAGGTTATCTTTTAGGAATATGAGCATGTCCACATTTCCAGGTAGAAGCTGGGATGTTTGGGCTTGGTACTGATGTTGCTGGGACAGAGAGATATGCTTTGGCCATGGGTGACAGCAGTGGGTAAAACTGTGCATTGTCTCTCCACCACTTCAAAAACAATACAGTTTTTGCCAAGAAGGTGAGGCTTATTGACAGGGCGAGATATAAATATACTGTTGGTACTTGTCAATGTCTCTATGTACATGTATCCCTGTAAATATGATGTCCTTTTGTGTTATCTGTTGTTTTATGTTCATGTTGTAACCTACTTGCTGCCATGTTGGACAGGTCTCCCTTGAAAAAGAGATCGATGATCTCAATGGAACCATCTGGTTAAATAAAGGTTTAAAAAAAAAAGAAGTTAGTAAAACAATTAAATAAAAATTATTTAAAAAAAATTGCGGTAGATTTTGTCAGTCTCACGACGGTATTGAGACATTCATTTACCGCGATATCCGATATCGTTACATCCCTAGTAATCGTAGATCGAGTCACCTCAGAACTAGTTATCCAGGTTTTTTTCAGAAGGTATGCGGGCCTAACTGTATATTGCAGAGCTTTACATTCCTTCAATTGCTTGGTTGTGTAAAACCATTACACTTGCAAGACAGGTTCAACTAAGAGTTCCACTTAATAAACTTCAGTAACGCTATTGCAATCAGCAGAGACTTCAGTGTTAATGACTAATATGTATATTGATATGTGGACAAACAAATGAGATCTCTGAAAAGGCTTAATCTTTGGCAGTTAGACCTAATTGTGACTGATATATTTTAAGGGGATGTTGTTACCATAAATGCACTACTTTAAGCCATGTTGTCTTCCCAGAGAAGTGGTTCTGGCTCATTTTTGTCATTATATACTTATAACCTTATGATTCTGATACAATGGTGTGTTAACCCTCTGATTTATCTGGAGGCCATGGCTATAGTTTACGTTATCAAATAAGCGATTTTCACAAAAACTAAAAAAATACTAGTGATCAGTAATGATCACTTAAAACAATAGTAGTTTGGCTTAAAGCAAGCAAGGTTTAAACCTAAATATCTACTCAGGATTTCAGGACCACTGGGATTTGTAATGCTTATGAGACAATGGAGTTAGAGGGAGTGGTGCTCTAAGTGACTTGTTTGTTGTAGTAAAGAAGTTAGACTGGTTATCTTTTCTTGTTCAGCTTGTGTATAGATTACTTGTTTGGACCGGTAAGTATTGGTAGAGCTGGTTGTGTTTTTTGTAATCTCATGATTAATCATTCTACACCAAAGTGTAGGATTTAGGGGGTATTATTGACCTAAATAACATTGAATATACAAAGAAAAATGTATATAGATAATAGATATAGATATATATGTTGCATGCTATATTATTTTGTATGTTATAATGCCTTGTTTTTCTAACTACTAAAAACTGACACATGATGACTTGAACGTACAAAAGGAGAATTTTATTTAAATGTTAAATAGTTAAACTGTGTATATATCCAGTGTATTTTAAACACTGAAATATTGTGTACAAACATGGTTTATGTTAGAGTCTACTGTGAAACTATTTGAGTGAACTAAATGGGCCATCTGTTGAAATGTATAGATACTAGTGTTGTCACGATACCAACATTTTGGTTTCGATACGATACCAAGTCAAGAATTGCGATTCCGATTCTTTTTCGATACTTTTCTTAACAAAAGGGAAACAGTCTTAAATGTAATTATTGTGCTTTATTTCACACCAGAACCATAACACAAACTTTTAAACAATGAGAACATTAAACAAAATAAATGACAAGAATTCGTTTAAATTAAGCATCATCTCAAACAACTTTTTTGTTTTATAAAATATAATTTTTTTAATATTTTATTAACATGTACAGTAATATAAATAATATAAATATAAATAATTATTGACAAAATGTATATTGCAGATGTTAGCCACATTGGTAAATTAGCTAAAAAGATAGCCATATTAGACAGTTGTCATTGCCATTAATTGCCTCGTCAAACTACGAAAACGTTCGCTTGTCACAAAATAAATTATACTTGTTTGACTTAGATTTGAGGGCATGGGCTTGAGCATGATGTAATTATGTTATATCACATTCGCTAACCTGTCTGTCTTTAAATTATTTAAACAGCTCTGGATGCCGGTCGGCGGGTGCTTAGCCAAGTCTGATGTGTTGGCTCCCTTGGTTTGCAGGGATCTAAAACATTTCTCACAGACAGGCCTCGTGGTGTCCGGCTTGCCCTCACTGTCAGAGATATAGCTCAAATACTTCCAAATTTAGCTTCTGGCGTCTTTTTTGTCAACAAGCCGAGGCGCAGCGGCAGTTGCACTCCCACTTGCAGCCATGCTTCTCGTTTTCTCACATGCTCTGGCAGCTAGCGCGTGGCCGCGTGCACGAGAGAGGGGAGGGACTGCAGGCACGGCTGCAATGCAGGGAGAGTGGAAGCAGAGCGCTGAACACACACGGCTCTTATTAAAACGGCGCTTTCTCACCGGAGTACTTTTCCCCGTCATTCTTAAAGTACCGATACTAATGAAACGGAGGAATCGTAACGTTTTTAACGGCAGGGTATCGCGGTACCTTTCAAGTATCGGTACACCGTGCAACACTATAGATACTGCCAGTATCTATAGTGTTGGGTTAGTATCATATTGGCTTTGGTTGTAATATTTTATTTCCAAAAGGGGGATTTGATACTTGCCATTACTTTACACACCCTGTCACAGGGCAGTGTTACGCCTTATCTTTCTAAAATTCCTCCCTACCTGTTTTACAGGATTGGCGTGTAGGCTGAGTTGGAGGGGAGGTTGGACAGCAAAAGTGAGAGTCCAGGTTAAAACGGCTAAAAGGATCCTTCCCCTCTCAGAGCATGAACATAAAAGACGGCAGAGCTCACAGTCAGACACTCAGAAGGACTTGGCTCTCCCTTTGAAGACTGCTCATCATCTGTTCTCCTCTTGTCATATTACCAACCTCCACCACTGCAAACATGATGTCCAGGAAATCATACTCAGTCTCTGGCTCTTCTAAAGGTAGCTTGAAAAGTTCCTCCAGCTACTCTGCACAAAGAACAAGTTATGCGGTTGGTTCTGGTGCTGGATCTGGTTTTAGTTCAGGTGCAGGTTTTGGTTTAGGTAGCTCTGGCAGTTATGGCATTAGCTCCAGCCAAGCAGGAGGCAACTGCATGGCTCCATTGATCACTGCTGTCCAGTTCAAGCAGAGCCTGCTGGCCCCTCTGAACCTTGCAATTGACCCCACCATCCAAGCTGTCCGCACCCACGAGAAGGAGCAGATCAAGACCCTCAACAACCGCTTTGCTTCCTTCATCGACAAGGTTGGTTCCTGTGCTCTCTGTTTGTGACTGTGTTATGTGAAATGTACTGTAGGCCTGAGTATCTTACTGCCAATGGCCTGTAATGCTCTCATGGGGCTAAATTACTTGCAGCCAGGGGCGGACTGGGACTGAAAATCAGCCCGGGACTCTCGACCGGCCCACTTCGGCAGTGGCGGCGCCAGAGATTTTCTCTAGGGCGTGCTGTGGGGTAGCTTGACGTTTCATAGAGGGTGCTCAAACATTAAGGGTTTCCCATTAATGCACCAGCGCTACAGTTTAATTTTCTACTGCAACACTCCCTACACACACACAGTGTACCCGCGACTGTTACAATGAAGGCTCGATAATCAGCTCACGGCATATAGGTGTAAGCAGGGGTAAAGTGCTATTTTTACAAGTGGGGGGTGGACCGCACCTCCTCTAGGAGGGTCCTCACCTCCTCTAGTGGGGTCCGGGGGCATGCTCCCCCGGGAAGATTTTTTTTAAATATTGAAGTTAAGAGCATCAATCTGGTGCACTTTGAGAGCAAAATGAAGAGATCTATGGATACATCTCTCAACACCCATATGAAACAGAACTGTAAACAGATTTTCTATTTCTTTATAGATATTTTACAAATCACTCCCCTTTTAAAACAAACCGTTTGAGACCCACTGAGATAACTAGACTAAAGTTACCTATCTAAACACTGAGAGAGTCCTTTACTTCACCTGAGCTGAGGTTATCTGAGACTCTCAGTCTGACAGGAGAGACTTCTCCCTCCACCTTGTTGTTGAAAAAACTCCTTATATCCGTTAGCTTGGCTAGCTAGCACCAGATGCTAACCACAACGATCTCCGGTAGATACCCACCGGTGCGCGAGGCTCTCTCTCTCTCTCGCGCACGCACACAAAATGGCTCGTGCCACACACACACAACAGAGCTTGAATGAAACACAGAGACCCAGAAGTAAGCTACTTAAAATAAAACTTAAATAATAATAATAATTTTCAAAAATAAAATAAAACACATTTCTTGGGGGTGCTTAGGGGGTGCTTTGGCAATCTTGGGGGGTGCTTCAGAACCCCCTAGCTCCCCCCTGGCGCCGCCCCTGCACTTCGGTACCGCAAGTAAATACCGCTAGTAAATTGTCGACGGGAGGGGGGGGGGGGGTGCTAGTGACTTTTCCGAACCGGCCCACTTCAGTACCGGCCCATCGGGATTCGTCCCGATGGCCAGTCCGCCTCTGCTTGCAGCTGCTGTCAAAAGCAAAATGTGAAGTGAATTGTAGCATAAAAGAGTCAATTAAATCAACAGTCTAACCACATTTACAACATCTGACAATCCTACCTTTTTTTTTGTCTCCACAGGTCAGGTTTTTGTCCTGGAGCAGCAGAACAAAATGCTGGAGACCAAATGGAGCCTACTGCAGGACCAGACCACATCCCGCTCCAACATCGATAGCATGTTCGAGGCTTACATTTCCAACCTGCGCAGACACCTCGACGGAATGGGCAATGAGAAGGTCAAGCTGGAGGGAGAGCTGAGGATCATGCAGGGTCACGTTGAGGACTTCAAGAATAAGTGAGTGCTTATATGACATGGTCACTTACTTTTACAGACATTTGATGAAGTCAACAGATGTTTTAAAATCGAGCAGATGTACTCAAATCCCGCCATGTTCCAACAGGTATGAAGATGAAATCAACAAACGTGCAACTGCAGAGAACGAATTTGTGCTCTTGAAGAAGGTGCATATACATCAAATATTGTTAGGATCTGTCTGTGTTGGTGTTTTTCTTGTCTTTTTCTATCTTTGGGTTTCCTGTTTTATTTTGTAAAGTGTTCACCCCCGTTTCCTGCCTGTTTGCTTTCTGTCTGTTTCCCTCCCTGATTACCCGATTGTGTTCACCTGGTGCATCTGTGTTTTCTCCTCCCTCCTCACATGTCTCGTGTTTATGTGATTAGTCCTGGGTGTATTTAAGTTCTGGGTTTTCTGTCTCTCTTTGTCGGGTTGTCTTGTGTATTGACGTGGTCTTCGGTGAGTGTCCTGTTCTGTCTGTACGTATTTATAGCCTTGAAATAAGGGTACTATTTTTGTCACTTAATCTGCATTTGGGTCCTGATTCCTGCACACCGTAACAAATATACATTCATTCATTGGAAATCCTGGTGTTAACAACAAAGTAGCACATTCTAACACTTTCTGTTTCTACATTATTTTCTTTTTAGGATGTTGATGGTGCCTACTAGTGATGGCGAGATGAAGCCTTATGAAGCTTTGAAGCTTTCCAGCCAATTGGTTCGCAAAAGGGTTCATCTCATGAGGCTTCATCATGGGCTTCATTTGAACACAAACCCCCTGTTGGTCAAAGTGTGTAAAACAGGCAGATTGGACATCTCAACAGTGTGCTCTCTCATACCGAGTTCCCAATGAGTAAAGCCTTAGAATACATCTAAACAACGAACATTAAATCATATTTTCATGTTAACAATATTGTTTTTATTCCAGTTGAATGATTGTGATTGAAAAGCCTAAGGAGGCTGGTAAACATTACAAATAGGGATTTGTATTCCTTAATAATATTCATAAACGTAACCATGTTGTAGCCTGAGAAAGGCTAAACCATATCAAAGAATACATTTATTAACTACATTATCTCATTTAGCTGTAGCTTTTATAAACAACAAAAAAGACGTATTGACGAGTCGTTGAACCAGAGACCCTGCGATCGTGAGTCAACTGCTTTCCAGCTGAGCCACAGCACACACACTACAGCTCCCTGAAAATACTGTAACATATTTATTCCTGTATTTATTCATTCATGTTTTTTTTCCTACATTTATTTATGCTTGTATCTATTTATACTTATGACATGTTCCGACCTCTATATAGGTGAGGGTCTGAGCTCTCTTGATTCCATCGTGTCACCGGGCCCGGGTACAGGAGGGGCAATATCGTTCTTATTATACATCCATGGGTATTACGAGCGTTGTGGTTCAACGGTTCAACCGATCTGAATCGCTTCCTGAAGCAGTCACGTGGTATCGACAGGCAGCGAGGCTTCGTTTGTCATCGATGACGTCACTGGCCCAAAACGATACAAGCCTCGATACATGCTTCACAAAAAGCTTCGGGGATTACTCGACACACGCTCCGAAGCCTCGGCGCAATACGTAACATCACTAGTGCCTACATGAACAAGGTGGAGCTGGATGCCAAGGCTGATGCTCTTCAGGATGAGATCAACTTCCTCAGTGCCGTCTATGAGACTGTATGTATCTATAATATGATATTCTTTATAATACTATAATCTTTTCTGAGTTAAATCTGATGAAAATCTGCTACATTTTACATAAAAAAAGGACAAAGAGGTAATTACTGTGCAACAACCATTGGTTCTGTAGGAGCTTCGTGAGCTGCAGAGCCAGATCAAGGACACCTCCGTTATCGTGGAGATGGACAACAGCCGTAACCTGGACATGGACTCTATTGTGGCTGAAGTGCGTGCTCAGTATGAGGACATTGCCAACCGCAGCAAGGCTGAAGCAGAGGGTTGGTACAAACAGAAGGTGAGAAGAAAACAAGGCTAAGTTCATGTTGTTGCTACAATTACTTTCAACACCTCGTCATTGCTTTAGATCCCTCTCTTGACACACCTTCTTGTATTTTTCATAACAGTATGAGGAGATGCAGACCTCTGCCGGACAGCATGGTGACGACGTGCGAACAACAAAGTCAGAGATTTCTGAGCTGAACCGCATGATCTCCCGTCTTCAGAATGAGATTGAGGCTGTCAAGGGACAGGTATATTTCAAAAACTTCTTATTGATGAAGCATTAATATGAACACTTTAATATGCACTACATTAATTTAAGAGGGACTTGCAGATACTAAATAATCAGTGACATCATTTTCCACAGAGGGCCAGCCTTGAGGCTCAGATCGCAGAGGCAGAGGAGCGTGGTGAGCTGGCAGTGAAAGATGCCAAGCTCCGCATCAGAGACCTGGAGGATGCTCTGCAGAGAGCCAAGCAAGACATGGCCCGCCAGGTGCGCGAATACCAGGAGCTGATGAACATCAAGCTGGCCCTGGACATCGAAATCGCCACCTACAGGAAACTGCTTGAAGGAGAAGAGGACAGGTGCGATAAACTTTAATAAATGCTTTTATAGTCTCACAATTAGCTTTAACTTTGAATGAAGGACTAACTCTGCATTATTCCAACATTAGACTGTTAAGCGGAGGCTCAACTGCAACCATCCATGTGCAGCAGTCCTCTGGTGGTGGTAAGTTCAATACTTTATACATCATGATCATAAGGGATATTCTATCTATCTTAAACCAGTAGACCACACTGCTATATTGATTGAAAAATGATAACACATGCAAGTTTTTTTTTCTACTCCAGGATTGTACAGTGCCAACTCAGGTTACGGCTATGGTGGTGGCTTCAGTAGCAGCAGTGGTTAGGGCAGTGAATCTGTTCAAAAGTCCTCAGTCACTACAACCAGTTCCAGAAGAGAATATTAAAAAAGAAGAGCTGTCCCTCTTCTTCTCCAGAAAACTCATGAATTTCATCTAATTCTCTATTCATGATGCTATGTTGTTAGGCATATTCAACAAGAAAGATGACTCTTGTGTCACACTGCTACTATGTTGAAACTATGTATTAAGTAAAAGCCTCCCTTCCAACTTGACTGATGAATGTTTGCACAAATTACATTAAATGTCTCTGAATAAAATACATGTTAACATAAATATATGCCTTTGTCTCATATTGAACAGTTAATTTACATTAAATGTTTTACAAGTGAGGGTTGGTATTGAAAACATGGACATGTAAATCCCAGAATCAGTCGGTATTATCATAAGTTGATACAATTGTAATGTATACAAAGGTTGATTCATCAAAAACAAAATGTAACCGTGATATAACCTTGCTTCTTGCCGTTGACTCACCTGTTGATAACGTAAAAGGCCACCTGGTTACATTAAATGTAAATGTTGTGATGTGAAGGATTTTGACAAACGTCAAGCTCATAATTATTATTTGTTTTGTTATCTAGTTCAAGGGGTAGTGATTGGGAAAATACAGAAGGACCTGATTTTTTTATGATTTGTTTGGAGCCAAAGAATAAGCATAGGAAGGAGGGATATTCAAAATATTGAACCATAACGATATTTTTTTGGGCATACCTGCTTCACAAACAGGGCAAAGAACACTGTAGAGAAAGAAACCTCTGACTCATATTCTTTTAAACCGCAGCAGCCCCTTATAATACTCTTCATCGGGTAGGAAGTCTCTCAATGTATGCGTTTGTGCTTAGATCTGTATTACCTATGTCTACGAGGTAAATACATATACAGTGTTAATGGAACTGTTTTATTTTCTTCACACACACATGTATTCACAGGTAACAATTAAACACCTTCGTTAATCTTCACCTAAGGCTGAGAGCATTTGGCAGTTATCCTGCATTTAATTGTTAAGTTTGGTCCCGGAGGCACAGTGAGTTAGTCATATTATTGTTACAGGGCACATGCCAAATTCTGAAGTTGTAGCCATTCATGTTTCCACGAAACCAGTTACATCAGAGCAATTACAGGGATTTATCTTTTGTATTCCAAATTCCAAAGGCAATTAGTCTTCATGTTGTTACGATTCCTCTCTGGCAAACCTTTACAAAAGTTACAAAACCTAACCTAATATCACTTGTACAAGACATGTGGGCCTTTAACTGCTTGTATCAAAACACAATAAGAGGTAGTAATTAATATGCATCAGTGGTTAACTGGTCTTTTTGTTCAACTTGTAACCGTTTCTCTCTGTCAGCAGCAACACACAACATTTCCCAGAAAACACGTCATGTGCCCCTATATAGAGCAGAATGAATAAAGATTGGATATGAAGTTTCAGCTTGAATTGTTTATAAAACGGTGTATTTTGTTTAATCTTTGGCGACTTTGTGTAATTCAAACTCCAAATGACACAAAAGAACCAAGAAAGATTGGGTATATTTTGCACATTTGATGTTTGGACCCCTAAAAGCCATTCCTTCCAAATATTGTAGCATGACAGAAACCTGTAGTCTGTGATTTACAGGATCATCTGAAAGACAGAGGCCCTTTCTAACGGAGGAGTCGAGGAGGGGAGCCGAGGAGAAGCAGCAGGCGGTTAGAGAAATGAGAACTCCTCTCCTCTGAGCGGTCATTTTAAAGAGACGTCCATTAATGATGACAGGAGGCACAGCAGCCCTCTGTCTGATGGACAGATGTGTTCATGACCACTTATATATTTACTTTTAATTCATTCACAGTGCGGTATAATGAGACAATAACAGGCCACCCACACACACACACACACACACACACACACACCACACACACACACACACACACACACACACACACACACACACACACACACACACACACACACACACACACACACACACACACACACACACACACACACACACACACACACACCACACACACACACACACACACACACACACACACACACACACACACACACACACACACACACACACACACACACACACACACACACACACACACACACACACACACACACAGGATTGCCTAAGCACCCCCAAGAAATATGTTTGTTTTTTTTTTTCGAAAATTATTATTATTATTTTTATTAAATTAAATTAGAAATATTATTGATTACATCAATGCATATGTGAAACAAACACATTTTTTTACCAAAAACATAAAGCCAACACAGGTGATATGATTAGGCCAATGGCCAGCACCCATTCGATTTTTGACCTACCCATAGGTTAAATTACTTTGTGACACTTGGGTGACTTCCTGTTAGCTAGAGCGCCAAATGATTTGCTAACAGCAAAGTGAAACATTTATCGTGTTTTAGTCCTTAAACGTCCACGTGTGGACACTCAATCAAAACCAACTGAAAGCGAGAGGGATTCTGCACATAATAGGCCTCGTGAGTACAAGTAGCTTACTTCTGGGTCTCTGTGTTTCATTCAAGCCCTGCTCTGTGTGTGTGTGTGTGTGTGTGTGTGTGTGTGTGTGTGTGTGTGTGTTGCACGAGCCATTTTGTGTGTGTGCGTGCGTGCGCGAGCGAGCGAGAGAGCTCGCCTCGCGCACCAGTGGGTATCTACCGGAGATCGTTGTGGTTAGCATCTGGTGCTAGCTAGCCAAGCTAACGGATATAAGGAGCTTTTTCAACAACAAGGTGGAGGGAGAACTCTCTCCTGTCAGACGGAGAGTCTCAGGTAACCTCAGCTCAGAGATGGGGTCGTTACTAAAAAAAAGTAATATATTACATATTACATATTACTTTTTAAAAAAGTAATATATTACACTACTTCGTTACTCTCTAGATAAAGTAACTCGTTACTTTACTCGTTACTTTACTCGCAGGGCCGGCCCGCCCCTACAGGCAGATCACGCAGACTGCGGCGCACCTACAGTGTAAGCGCGCCACAGTTTTGCCTCTGCGAGACTCCACTTGCACCCCCAATTACTATTGCATTAAGGCAAGGCAAGGCAAGGCAAGTTTATTTATATAGCACTTTTCAACACAAGGCAATTCAAAGTGCTTTACAAAAAATGAAAGAGATTAAGAAAATGGCATTTAAAATCAGTCATTAAAAAGAAAAGCTAATAAAATAAACATTAAAAGAAAAAATACATGGATAAAAGTTACAGTGCTGTCAATTAAACATTAAAAGAAAAAAGTACATGGATAAAAGTTACAGTGCAGTCTAAGATATGAATAGTTCAATTAAAAGCAGCGACAAAAAGAAAAGTCTTCAGCCTGGATTTAAAAGTAGTCAGAGTTGCAGCGGACCTGCAGGTTTCTGGGAGTTTGTTCCAGATATTTGGAGCATAATAACTGAACGCTGCTTTACCATGTTTAGTTCTGACTCTGGGGACAGAAAGCTGACCAGTCCCTGAAGACCTGAGAGATCTGGATGGTTCATAATTTAGCAGGAGGTCAGAAATGTATTAAGGAAGACATAACACAAGTCTTTCTTTTTATATGCTCTAAAATAGGCTACCAGCCACACAACAAGCTAACAGTCTGTGAAACGTAAAGACACTAATGAATGAAACCAGTTCAAGACGCATTATTCTTATCATTCTTTATGAGCGCATAACGGTAAGGTATCTAATTACTTATTTATTTAGTATTCCATAACTTAGTAACAGAGATGGTCAAACTAAAGTGGTAGAGACATGGCAGAATTCCTACAATGAAGCGGGACATTGAACTGTTCACCCGTGAGAGGGCGATCAACAAAAGAGAGCGAGCGGCCCCGTTGAGGGAGTTTACAGATGAAAAGACTCAGCCATGTTTATGCAGCACTGCACGTGGAGATGTGGTCTCGCAAATCGCGCAGATTACATAGGCCTACATGTATATAAACCGATATAAACCTGCGGCGGAAACCCCTCTTGTCTGTCAGTGAGTGTGATTATTTTATAAAAGTAACGAAGTAACGCGTGTCGGGGCAATGTTAGTAACTGTAGTGTGGTTACTGAATTATAAAAGTAACGCGTTACACTACTCCGTTACCGACATAAGTAATATTATTACAGTACCGCGTTACTTTGTAACGCGTTACACCCAACTCTGCCTCAGCTCAGGTGAAGTAAAGGACTCTCTCAGTGTTTAGATAGTTAACTTTAGTCTAGTTATCTCAGTGGGTCTCAAACGGTTTGTTTTAAAAGGGGAGTGATTTGTAAAATATCTATAAAGAAAAAGTAAATCTGTTGACAGTTCTGTTTCGTATGGGTGTTGAGAGATGTAAACATAGATCTCTTAATGTTGCTCTCAAAGTACACCAGATTGATGCTTTTAACTTCAATATTTTAAAAAAAATCTTCCCGGGGGAGCATGCCCCCGGACCCCCCTAGAGGAGGTGAGGACCCTCCTAGAGGAGGTGAGGTCCGCTCTCCACTTGTAAAAATAGCACTTTACCCCTGCCTATATGCCGTGAGCTGATTATCGAGCCTTCATTGTAACAGTCGTGGGTGCATTGTGTGTGTGTGTGTGTGTGTGTGTGTGTGTGTGTGTGTGTGTGGGGGAGTGTTGCAGTAGAACATTCAACTGTAGCGCTGGTGCATTAATGGGAAACCCTAAATGTTTGAGCACCCTCTATGAAACGTCAAGCTACCCCACAGCACCCCCTAGAGAAAATCTCTGGCGCCGCCACTGACACACACACACACACACACACACACACACACACACACACACACACACACACACACACACACACACACACACACACACACACACACACACACACACACACACACACACACACACACACACACACACACACAACACACACACACACACACACACACACACACACACACACACACACACACACACACACACACAATTTCAGAATCAAACAGAGCACTCTCCTAATAACGTAACACTATCAGAGACTGGATATATCCCCCCCCTCTCTGGTCGCTACAATGAGGGAAATAAATTACGGGCCAAAAGTTTTATTTACAAGTATTAAAAGTAAGCAGAGGACACCAAACCAACTGAGACCTGTCTGTCCGCTGCATCTACGCACTGTACAACACACACACCTACACACTGTACAACACACACACACACACACTGTACAACACACACACCTACACACTGTACCACACGCACCTACAGCTCCTAAAGCATATAATCAGGCTACAGCCATTGTGTATTTTATTATGTGAAGCACTAAATGGTTTTAGAAAAATATCGACTCTTTGTTTGTAGATATCTACTAAACTACAGCAAATACAGCTCTGTAATGTAGGCCTGTTATACTGAGTGATATATATTTTACACACTGCTCTGCTTTCTGCACGGACCTCACAGCTGTTCTCTCTGTAAACATCGCGTTGCGATGAGAGCAGTTAATAAAATAATATCTAGGGGATGCATGCAGAGCTGTCATTGGTTGAGATAAGTCCGGCCGTGCGTCACGACTCTTTAAAACATCTCTGTTTCCGGAAATGCATCCACGAAGGAGCCGTGGAGGACCCATCAGTGTATCCTCGGTTATAGCTCCTCCAGAGAGCCTTCTCGACGCTTGATCCTTGGTCCTCGAAGTCAGGGGCGCCGCCAGGGATTTTGGGCCCCATGAAAAGATATCACATTGGTTACTTAAAAATGTTTTTCTTAATGTTCTAAAATTGTTTGGGCCCCTGTCAGTCACGGGCCCTTAGAATCGTCCTAACTTTTCACCCCCTTACGGCGCCCCTGCTCGAAGTGTATTTAGAGAAATTAGATGTCCTTCAACATAGCGCGCTAAAATTCATTTCCGGGTCACTACCGGAGGACCGATTATCCAAAAATCAGCTCCTAAGTTCTAACCCTATCTCCTATTCCTTGACCTCTGAGTGAAACGTCACGGGGTTAAGGGATAGTGGATAGGAGAATTCAAAAGGACTTAGGAGAAGAGACCGCGGTACTTTAGCACACAAAGCACTTTGGCAACTTACCACATACATTTTAAAATGCTTAATAAGCACCGTAACTTTCATGATATCATTTCTCGGTCATAATCGGTTGTTTCTGTGAACGGCCGACTGTTGAGTGACGGCAAATGCTGCGGCTGCAATGCATTGTGGGGCAGCATTTTCTCCTCTCCTTTCGGTTAGGGAGGTCCAGTGGTTCCTAAGCTAAAGGAGGTTATAAAGGAAGTTTGAAACCTCCTTTCCTTTCATTTGGTGAATTTGAACGGCACTTATCATGGCTGCCAGTGACGTACTTCCGGGTCATTTCACTCCGTTAGGAAGGTTCCTAAGCTAAATGGACTATTGGAATGCAACCCGGTACTTTAGAGCAGTGGTTCTCAAACTTTTTGTGCCCAAGGCACACCAAAGGACAAGTAAAAATCTCAAGGCACACCTATTGTGCAAAATAGCCCTTATAACACGTGTTATCACTCATATCATGTAAAATATCTGTAAATGTGCATAATTATTTACTAATGCCAAATAAAATGTGACAAAGACAACTATATTACTCATGAAATATTTATTAACGAAATATTTCAGAAATTAATTTGAAACTTTATCAAATTAGGTTTCATCAAAGCAGCAACACACTCATTTAAACCAGACAGGTCACACAATAAAAAATGAGGGAAAGGAAACTCAGCAGAAATTCAGCACAGAGAACTGTCAATGCAAGGAAGCTGCATTGTCCATGGTCCTGAACTACACATTATAAATGTAACATTTCAGCAATCAGCATTGAAACATGTGCTATTGTAAATATTTTTGCCGATTTACAAATGAGTGAGATACATGTGCCTGTCGGGGCGCGCAATTTTTTTTAATCCTTGGTGGCACTGAGGAGAGGGCCACTCGCAAGTCCTGTTCAACAGAGAGCCGTGACCTCCTGTTGTTCTTCATGAGTAGAGAACGCCAACTCTAGAGATGGGGTCGTTACTAAAAAAAGTAATATATTACACTACTTTGTTACTATCTACATAAAGTAACTCGTTACTTTACTCGCCGAGCACGTACGAACTGCGCATGCGTGAGTGGCAATAACTTTCCTTACCAGCAGGCGGCGGTAGTGTGTATTTGTCATTCAAAACAGGCAACAACGGAAGACAGAGAAGAATAACAGACCACGTGATATAAACAAACAACAAATAGCGTGTGCGTTAGCTTCACCTTAGCATGTGTTCTTTGCAGGTGTTTGTTGAGGTTTGACGTGGTGTTTACAGCAGTGGATAACAGCGTCTGGCCTGGACACAGTTTGCACCTTACCGTCACATTCCTGTTTATTCTTCGGACGAACTCAAAATAATGGGCATACCTCCACCCCTCGAAAGTTATCGCTGACTCAGCCATGTTTATGCAGCACTGCACGTGGAGATGTGGACGCGCAAGTCGCGCAGATTACGTACATATAAACCTACAAAGTACTGATATAGTAAATTGAATAATAATTTTTGTGTAGTGGTATATTGCAATAATAACATATGGTTGTCACAAAATCCCACGGCACACCCGGACTTGACTCACGGCACACCGTTTGGGAACCACTGCTTTAGAGAATCCGAATGCACTTTCACTATCCGACGTGTTTATGATGCGCCAGCGGACGTCATGAATGTGCGTCTGCTGCTGCTGTGGGGAAACTATGGAAACTACAGTTTTCTATACAGCGGACTACAACATGGATGTTTAATAAGAACGAGGGACTCCTGTAAACTCATCTAGAGACTCTGCACCGTGCTCTGACGCTGTTGCTTTATGCTTTATGAACGGGGACAACAGAGAAACATATTCTTCATGACCAAAGTTGGAATTGAAATAAAAAAGGAAAGTGAAACTTATGCTCGTCACCCTCTCCCTCCGGTCAACATTAATACAAATGATCCCAATACGTATGATTGTATGAACTATGAAAAGATCTTAAAATCAATACAAATGTATTTATTATAAACGTTAGTCCGTAACATCTATCACTGTGTATATCACCATTCAAACATCTTTTAAAAGTTGAACAAACACCACACAGCACATAGATAGATAGATGACAACTAACGTTCATATTTCTCTTTTTGATTATAATACTGATGAACGTCCAAAACAAAGCACTTTGGCAACTTACCACATACGTTTTAAAATGCTTAATAAACACCGTAACTTTCATGATATCATTTCTCGGTCATAATCGGTTGTTTCCGTGAACGGCCGACTGTTGAGTGACGGCAAATGCTGCGGCTGCAATGCATTGTGGGGCAGCATTTTCTCCTCTCCTTTCGGTAAGGGAGGTCCAGTGGTTCCTAAGCTAAAGGAGGTTATAAAGGAAGTTTGAAACCTCCTTTCCTTTCATTTGGAGAATTGGAACGGCACTTATCATGGCTGCCAGTGACGTACTTCCGGTTCATTTCACTCCGTTAGGAAGGTTCCTAAGCTAAATGGACTATTGGAATGCAACCGAGGAGTCGAGGAGGGGGATTTGATGAAATTAGAAAGGGCCCTAGTGTGAAAGAAAGGAAATGGTCTGTGCAAAAGTACCAACAATGGTAGAATTTCAAAAGCACTGTGAATTTAATGAGCCCTTGTACACAATGCTCCAGATATGCCGCATGTGGTGAACAATGATGTCACTGGATTGCAGTGGCGAGCCGTGACTTTTATACCTAGGCCCTCTGACCCCCCTTCCCTGGAAAAAAAAAGAAGAGATATTACGTCACAGCGTATACTTCAGCGGAATATCAAAACAGCGGCCCGGGGTGCAAAACGCATCAATGACAGCGACCCTCTACCACACAAAACAACACCATTTATATAAACACCTATCATGACAGGCTCCCTTACTTACAGCCAAGTAACAATTACAAATGAATTAAGTCGGCACGGTGGCCCACATTGAAAATGACTTAGGCCTACCTTTGATGATCAAATCACTTAAACACAAAGTCCATCCTCCTGTCCTTTTGGATGAAGCACTTGATGGCGGGTCATGCAGCTGATCCTTTGCCACTACAGTTTATCATTGTAACTCAATCTTGAAAATGACTCGGTTAATAATTTCGCAACGATGTCATCACTATCACTGAAGTGAGCCATCATGAACGAACTTATGCTAATTATAAATCTATCGATCATAAATCTATCGTTTAGATTTATGATTCAAAAATAATAAAAGTAGGGTAGACATGTGGATATTATCCGGCTGAACAAAACGTGCATTTATCTAACAGGTTCGTTTTCCACAGACCTTATTTCGAGCTATCTTCCAAAAATTCTATGGAGAAATCCCACTGCTTTCTGTCGAGGGAATCCGGGCGAAGCTTACTTCCGGGTTATAGGACGCGTCACTGCACCACTTGCATAGACCTCACAGCGGGCGGAACTTGTCATAAAGTCCGCGAAAATAAAGCCCGCCCATTTAGAGGGAAGATATGATTGGTCAATTGTACTGTCATTTGATATTACTCTCTCATTGAGTTACTATAGCGGGCCCTCTGTGAATGTAGAGAGGGACCAACAAGCTCTCCCGTCTTCACATAACTCGCAGAGACGGCATTTAACCCTTCACATTCCAACAGAAACTGAACAGGCAGATTCGAAGGATTTATTTCTTTGGAAATATTATTTTAAATACAATTAAATGAAGTTATTTTGGTAAAACTAATGAAAAATGTAACAACATATAAAAAAAAATATTTTACAAAAAATGTTTTTTTTTTTAATGTTTTCAAATATGATTTTTTTGAATATCTTAGGCCCTCACAGAGGGCCTAGAACAGAGGTTCTCAATTGTTTTTCAGCCAAGGACCCCTTACAAGATAGAGAATACACCAAGGACCCCCTCATTCTGATTGTGATTTTGGGCTATATAAATAAAAATGTACTTGATTTGACTTGTATGTCCCTTGGAATAATCTGACGTAGCCTATTTTTTACACTTCTATAGTCTTAGTTATGTGAAAGAACAACGCAAGAGAAATGTATTGGAAAGATATTGGATATGTATTAAAAATATTTGCACCATTTCAACACAGAATACCCATAAAACAATTAATCAATTAGCTGCAAGTAACACTGTACCTAAAGAAAATATCAAAGGGAAATCAAGAGAAAAGTGATCATTTGAAGTGCATTTCAGAACACACACACACACACACACACACACACACACACACACACACACACACACACACACACACACACACACACACATACACACACACATACACAGGGGTTAAAGTGGGCCGGAACGATCCAGAATAGCGTTCCGGCACCTTCGATTAATAAGTAAATAAATCTGATTGGCAGTTTCATACATAATAATGTCAAGCGAGTTCACAGGGCTGCCAACTCTCACACAATTTACATTTTTCACACGCTCTCAGCCACAAGTCCGTTTTCTCAAGCAGTGAAAAACAAATTCATAACTGATAATGTCATGGTGCGAAAAGAAGACACTTCTGCACATTGCGCAACAGCAGCACCATGACCATCTGAATAGCGAGAAATATACACAAATGTATTATATTGTAACTTATTCCCATGCATGTTGCTCAAAGTAATCAGTCTCACCTCTATGGCCATTTGAGTATTTATTCAATTTCCTTGATATCAGACGGCAGCGGACTACACTAGTTGGCTCTTTGATTTCACTTGTTAGATATATGGTCCAACTAGTTAGGCACTCTGCTTTACTAGTTCAATAAAACATTTCACTAGTCGCTCTTTTTCAGCAACTAGTGGCTATGGCAAGCCATTTGAGTATTTATTCAATTTCCTTGATATCAGACGGCAGCGGACTACACTAGTTGGCTCTTTGATTTCACTTGTTAGATATATGGTCAAACTAGTCAGGCACTCTGCTTTACTAGTTGAATAAAACATTTCACTAGTCGCTCTTTTTCAGCAACTAGTGGCACTTTTGTCCGACTAGTTAACACGTATGCCTTACTAGTGACGCCAGGAGCAGCACTAGTAGCGCCAAAGTCCCAACGTGTAAGCTTTTTGATGAACTAGTGGCCCTTTGACCGTACTAGTGACCCTAAAAGTCTTACAAGTTAACTAGTGCGCTGCAAAAGCTCTGACATGTTAACTAGTCACACAAAAGAAGCACAACTAGTGAACTAGTGGCAAACATTTGTCTGCACTAGTTAACTAGTCGCACCCAGAATAACTCACTAGTTAACTAGTAAAGGCACAAAGTTCACTAGTTAACTAGTTGATGCCTCTTTTGACCTTACTAGTTAACTAGTGGGGCTCAAAATGTCTACACGTTAACTAGTGAACCCGTTGCCTTTTACTAGTTAACTAGTGAGAGAAGTTTAAATTCCACTAGTGAACTAGTGAGGCTTAAAATGTTCACTCGTAGCACTAGTGGATCCCAAATGTGCACTAGTCGCACTAGTTGCACAGAATGCTAATGAGGAGGAGGAGAAAGAACGCATCGAGGTTTCCTATTGGCCCTAAGATATAGAGCGCCACCCAGCCCAAATAGTTTATTTAAGAGCTTAAATACACTGTTTTAAAATATGACCATATTTACAAAAATATAAAACAAAAGTATTTTGTTATTATGATCATATGACTCTTTATCAAATTAGGTAAGAACATTGAAGACTTTCTTAAAATTAGAAAGTTGCCTTAGGACTGCAGGCAGGAATATAGATCCTCTTTAACACATTTTATTAAACTGCAATTTGAAAGGTGCTTGGATTAGATTAGCATTGTGATAACAGAGGGACATTATTGATGGATAGAAAGAGGAAGTAACGCTATTCGGATCACAGCTTTGAGAGATCGCCGTGACTTCCGTAAATATTAGTCTTGGCAAATATGGAGAGGTTGTTTATCTTCATACGGATCTATCGTTACCCTGATTTTAAGATCTGTCCAGTGTTTCTGATTTATTAATGAGCACCGCTTATAAAATGTCCCACGTTCATATACTTTTGTGTCTCGAGTGCCGGTGTTCTCACACACAAGCGTGCGCACATTCGCACCAACAAAAACACACACACAAAGCGGAATATAGCAGAAGCAGAAACATGTATATTTCTAGGTAAAACACACACTGACTGACTTCCCACGGACAATATGTTAACAGTAGGCACTAAATACCCGACTGATGCACCTCACGTCTTCAAGACCTTGCTAAAAAGATCGCAGAAGAACGCCCCCTCAGGCTCTCCCTCACAGAGCTGAACTGACCAATCAGAATCTGGGTCCCGCCTGCTTCATTTGCCTATGGCTGACTAGTTAACGTGTTGGCCATATGAACGGCAACTAGTTAACTAGTGGATACCTATTGCAGCTTACACGTTAACTAGTGAAGGCAAAATGTTCACTAGTTAACTAGTTGAAGCCTGTCTTCTAAGCTGACTAGTGAGGCTCAAAATGTGCACTAGTTAACTAGTGAGGTCCAAATTGTCCACTAGATGCACTAGTACAATTGTTTTTACCTTACTAGTTAACTAGTTACACACACTTTATCTCACTAGTTAACTAGCGAAGCCTTAGAGGAGTCACTAGTAAACTAGTGACACAGATGTTTTTCTTACTAGTTAACTAGTGGAGGGCATTTTTTCTCACTAGTCAGGTTTTGTTATAAACATGTTAGTCTTTGACCTTACATGTTACACATTTTTCTTACATGTAAGGCCTTTCCTTCAACTAGTTTGGCTTTTTTTGCACTAGTGAGCAACTGCATGCAACTAGTTAGCTATTGATTCAACATGTATGGCTTTTTCCAGAACTAGTAGATATTTTCAGCCCACTAGTTGTGCTTTTGTTCTCTCTAGTTCAACACAATGACTTACTAGTTGACGTGTACGTACAACTAGTTTACTAGTGATGTGTCAAAAAATGCACTAGTCAACATGTATGACTTTGAAACAATTCACTAGTTAACTAGTTGCACGTACACGTCAACTAGTAAGTCATTGTGTTGAACTAAAGAGAACAAAAGCACAACTAGTGGGCTCTAAATATCCACTAGTTTAAGAAAAAGCCATACATGTTGCATCTGTTGCAGCACCACATCCTAAACAAAAAGTCAAATTAATAAGCTGCAAATGTTAGTTTCAAAATAAAACATGCACAACAAGCTGCCAGAACATAAGTAAAGCTAAATAATTGTGCAAAATCGCCTGATTTGATAATAATATAAGTTCCACAAATGATTTGCATATTCAGTGTGAATGTTATAGTTCCTTAATTTATCCTAACCCTAACAAAATCATGCCTTCATTGAAACGATGATGGTAAAGGTAAAGGTGGGGTAGGTCATTTTGGAGAAACCAGCTCGAGTCCGCTTGAATTTGAAAATACACAGCCGGAAAAAATCTGCCACTTCCTTACAGAGCCCCTCCTCCAACACACACGAACGTGCACATGACCAATGAGGGCACGAGATAAATGTGTGCACAAATGGAAGACTGACAGGCAGGTAGGCCATCCAGTTATTTTAGCCGGGCTGGCTAAAATGATTGGTCGTGCTTTTTATAGAACTACGTGTGGCATTTGGATACTACTTAGGACCCCAAAACAGAGACTGACACAAATAAAGTTTCAATGTGTTTAATAAAGAAAGCTAGTCCAAGGCAGGTATACTGAAGACTGGCTGGCTGCAGAAAGGTCCAAAAACAAAGCAGAGGGAAAACATCCCAGGCAAAACTAAAACATTTGCTCAAAAACTGCAAAGTCAACAAAACTAGACTCAAGGCTGCAGAAAGGCACTCTGGATCGTCGAACAGCATTTAATTCTCTGGCAGAGTAGTGAGATGAGGGCCAGGCTCTTAAAGAGCAGGTTGATTAGGTGAGTGGGAACAGGTGTGCCTCATCTGCAGCCAGGAGAATACCAGCCACGCCCCCTGTCACACACCAGCCCTGCAGAGAAGGAGAGACAGAGTAGTGAGGGGTAAAAGGAGCAAACAACAGGAAACAACACAACAACAACAAAAAACATGCATAAACATAACACTACGGCTTCCACAGAGGAAATGTTTGAATGGATTTTTTGTCAAAGCAGATATTCATTGCTATCGGGATGTTAAGAATATACCAAGGAATATAACAAAAAGTGTATCTCGAGCCGGTTTCTCAAACTTACCTACCCCACCTTTAAGTGTAAAGACTGCTAAATCAGATTTTCAGAAAACACACCTGTGAGCAAGTGATTTCAGAAACTGTATAGCAGAGCTGTAAAGTTTATTAGGAGACTGATCCTTCCATAGAAAATGCCCTGTGTTTTCTTTGCTTTTACTGCAGCGTCAAGAAGCTAAATAATGAGCTATTGATTGAAGGGGGGCTCTTCCACAGGACTGGAGGAAATCCTCAGGAGTGATTGAAAAGATTGACCTTACCCTAAACTAGAGCCGGGCACCACAATCAATAAACATTACATCAAACCCCGACACCTCGATCGATACTTGTGAATATTAGCAGCCACGATTGGTAACACCAATGAGCGTTGTGTATTTGCTGCATTTGGAGTTGGTAAGGGGCAAATCACTTAGTGTCTCTGTCAGGTAGTGGTGAGTTGTGCGTGTGTGTGTTTTGTGTAGGGAAAAGCCATCATATTGCACTACACATACCTTTTCTTTATAACTCCTAAGCAGTGTTGGGTGTAACGCGTTACAAAGTAATACTATTACATTTTTCGGTAACGGAGTAATGTAACGCGTTATACTTATAAATTCATAAATTAATTTACTTAACATTTGCGCGACTTGCGTGTCCACATGCAGTGCATAGACATGGCTGAGTCGTCATCATCATCAACAGCGATAACTTTCGAGGGGTGGAGCGGTATGCCCATTATTTTGAGTTTGTCCGAAGAAAGGACAGGAATGTGACGGTGAGGTGCAAACTGTGTCCAGGCCAGAAGCTTTTATCCACTGCTACAAACACAACGTCAAACCTCCACAAGTACCTGCAAAGACATCATGCTAACGTGAAGCTACTAAGGACTTCCAAATCCAGAATGAGGATGTTGAGTGTGTGCGGACTCCGAAGCAGCAAAAACTTGAATTTGGACCGGTAACCAAAGCAGAGATGGACAGGCTTGTAGCATCCTTTATAGTAGAGGAAATATTGCCTCATCTGCAGCCAGGAGAATACCAGCCACGCCCCCTGTCACACACCAGCCCTGTAGAGTTTGCACAGTGGAATCACCATCTTTCAGAGATCTAAAGAGTAAAGTAACAAGTAAAGTAACGAGTTACTTTATGTAGAGAGTAACGAAGTAAAGTTGTTCTGACACCATAGTGTATTGGCACCCCCTAGTGGCAAAATTCGATACTGTAGCTTTAAGGCACCAGATAGCGCGACTCTCCTTCTTGTGTTTTAGTTTACACAGCAAAGCCATGCAGAGCACATCGTAGCTCAGTTCTATGCCACAGATCATTTTGTTTTAATCCTTGCAGTAGATCTGTCTGTAAGTATACAAACTTACCTGTGTGCCAAGTTATGTTTCAAAAATGTGGTTTAATTGATTGTGTGGTTTCAATGTGTAAGATAAGCTAAGCTAACTAGCTGCTAAGCTAACGGACATAGCTCATTCTTAGCATAGGCTGTTGATTATACTGCACTCTATTTGCATTATGTTGCACATGTATTATTTCAATTGTGTAACTTGTGTTGTATTTTTCTGTTTATTCTTGCAGTTTTACAATTTCAAGCCTCAGTAAATGGTCAACTCAACAACTGTCTTCTGAGTCTTTGTTCGCTATCTGTTAAGCTATGCAGTGCGATGCATACGCAAGGGAAGAATAGTAAAAAGACACTACTCAGCTGGAAAGGCAGCGAAATAATTCTGTAATCAGCACGCTACTACTTCAACCTAAAGACTCATTCATCAGACAGCAGTAAGATGAATGACCAGGAAGAAGACCTCCGGTCTGTGGAGACCAGGTCCCGGGCCTCAAGTCACAGGTCATCAACAATGGTCAAGCAAGTCATCTGCCAGTGCTGCAGCGACAAGGGCAAGAGCTAAAGCCGAAGCAGCAAAAATAAAGGTATCCTTCGCAGAAAGGGAGGCAGCCATGATGAGGCAGAAAGCAGAGGTGGAGGCAAACCTTTATGTTTTGAAGCTGGAAAGTAAAGCTGTGGCCGCATCTAAAGAGGCAGCCATATTTGAAGCAGCTGCAGCAGATTTGGAAGAAGGACATCTTGGTGAGTTACAGGTTGTAGCTCAGGAGGATCCAGCAAGACGCACAACAGAATACATTGATAAACATTCATTTTTACAAAACTAGGGATGCTCCGATCGCCAATTTCGGGGCCGATCGCCGGAATCAGTATCGGCCGATACCGATCGCCGATCCGATCGAGTGGGCGGGGCCTAAATGGAAGATTTAAACATCACTTTAAATCTTCCATTTCAAGTGATGTTTAAACTCAGTTAATGGGGTTCATTCACTGGAGCTTCCACAAACAACAATCAACTTAATTATTACATTCAAATGATGTACATTATTCAAGTTTACATTCACTTTGGATAATAACACGGAAGAAATGAGCGGAAGCGCTCTCTTTTCCTCTCTCCCCCTCTTAGGCCGCAAGGTGAACCTCGAAAAGTCCTTTAGAAAAGAAATCCCGCTCCACAGAAGTGAAACTACACAATCTTTAGTTCATAAAAAAGAACGATTCATGCTTATCCACCAAAAAAAATTTCGTCGCTAAAATTCCTGCCAATTCTTCTAGGCACGTAATTATTGGCTGAACTATTCCCTTCGAAGCGTAATAATATCTTGGTCCAAAGTCGTGCCACGGTTCATCACGTGATCGTGCTACACCAATTGGGTAGCTGCATATTGTCAACAGAAGTGAAAGATGGCGGCCGCCATGGTTTCATCGAGTAGCAGAGACGAGGAAAACGCACCAGAAAGTCTCAAAAAGTCAAAATTGTCAACACACAAACATTGTTACATGCATATTACGTCTGTGAAGCACGAAAAGGTTGATTGTTTTACCAATACAAGATGGAATACGTACATGACAAGCTTACAACGGTCGCTCGGCTTGAAGGGAGACTCTCGGAACGTGGTGGCTGAAAACCACAAGCACTGTCTTGATTTCGAGTTCGAAGATATTCCTGAGGACGCTGGCTTCCACCACACATGCTACATAAGGTTTACCGACACAAAGGCCATGACGAAGGTGGAAAGACGGCTCGCACGTGAGGGAGATCAAGACGTTAGGGAGGACCTTGAGGTCGAGCCCATCCCATCGACGTCTCGCAGCACGTACCGAAGCCAAACAGAGAAGCTACGATCAAGGTCAGGCCTGCCAATCGCAGGCTCTGGCCCCGTCCTTCCTGCCCTGTGCATTATATGCAAGATGAAGGAGAAAATGATCATCAAAGCAGGCAAGCGACAAAGGGATCAACTGTGTAAGGCTGAAACATTAAAAGCAGGTAAGCAAACCCCCTCCCCCACCCACACACCACACACACACTACACACACACCACACACACACACACACACACACACACACACACACACACACACACATTCTCTGTGGTTGAATAACTGAAAGGTACAATTATGTGTGAGAGATACGTCAACAAACTCATTGAGTTGTCCTTTTTTTCCGTTTAGGCAAATTGCAGAAAGCTGCTGAGAAGAAAGATGACCAAAGTGTTCTTTTACATATAAAAGACAAAGACTGTGTGGCTCTGGAGGTGCGGTACCACAAAAGCTGTTACAGTCAGTACACCATGTTTTTGCTGAGACCTGACAAACCAGAGACAGAACAGTAAGTTATTTCTCCTTGGATTGCTTTACCTATTTGCACTACCACCAGACTGAAGTCCAGGTGTGTGTCGGCGATGGCTATATATATATATACACATACACATACTTAACATTATAAGTAAACATCCAATTTCCTTCTGTTATATGTGCACACAATCACAACACTTATTCATTTATCCATTTATTTACTTCTCATTCATGTGTTGTAGGGATGAGGCAATGTTTGATGCCAGTTACAAGCTGTTCTGTGAGAGGATCATCCGCCAGAGGCTGCTTGTCAACAATGAGGTGCTTAGAATGGGCCAGCTGAGGCAGGCCTTCATTGACATGGTGAAAGCAAACGAAGGTGTTGATGCTTCAAACTACAGGTAACTACAATGTAATACAAGTCTTATTATTTATCATGTGCAAGGCCAGCTTTAAACAAAATGTGTATGACAGGCCTGTTTGGAGAAACCCCCATGATGTGTAGTGTGTAGTGTTGTTTGTGATGATGTGGGCCTTTATTTGGCTTCTTTGGTGTTAAATGTGCTGTATGGCAGATAGGTTCTAGTCTGTAATGTCTTGTATCACCTCCACCACTCTGCTTTTGATGGTACTCCTGTGACTCGTAATTGTCACTGTTTTGTTGTGTTACAGACAGGATCTGTTGAAGAAGAGGCTGGCTCAAGATTTCCCTCAGCTAGCGTTTCACATGCCCACCAAGCGCAACGTCTGCGAACTGGTTTTTGCTGAGACTCTGTCAAAGGATGCACTCGTGGACATGCTACCAGATCCATCCGGTACGGAAACAACGCAGTCCAGTGAATTGAGCCAGACAGACAGCGACAATGAAACAGGGAGAACAAAGTGCCAAACAACACATGAGGACACAAGGACACTGTATACAGCAGCGTTGTTTTTGAAAAGACTGCTTAGTGACACTCCTGGCATGTCATGCCCATGGCCTCCCACTTCTGAAAATGTAAATGTCACTGAATCTCAAACTGTTGTCCCCATTGGACTATACAATCTGCTCAGCTGGATTATAGGTTCCACTGAGGAGCCAACACTGGATCATTATGTCAACATTGATGATGATGACGTACATTTGAAAGTGTTGTCTGTTTGTCAAGACATTGTGTACCTTGCTTCCAAGGGCCGCAAGCAGACACCCAAGTCCTTGGCTTTAGGTTTAACTGTTCGACATTTAACTGGATCATCACGCATTGTATCACTGCTTAACAGACTGGGACATTGTGCATCATGGGACACAGTTTTGAGTCTAGACACTAGCCTTGCCCAACTGACACTAGTAGAAGGCAGAGACAAAATACCGAAGGGATTCTCAAAGCGGACACCCACAACACTTGTGTGGGATAACATTGACTTTGGTGAGGAGACACTATCGGGTCGTGGAACTACTCACCATACAAATGGAATTAAATGGAATTTTCCAGGCTCCTCATCCTTGGCCAGAGCAGGAAAATTGAAATGAGGGAAATTCTGTCATATTCCTTGGGAACTGTGTCATATCCATTAGCAAGTGCTGATGGTTCACTTGCCAAAACAAACAAATCAGCTCTCATGGATCTATTGCAGAGCAAAGGTGGAGAGTGCTTGGTTGACAAAGTTCCAATAGGTGGTGCCATTCTTTTTGATGGCATGGCAGTCATGCAGGCCATGCCATCCAGACCAGCAACATTTGGAGAGCTTGCAGAGACCATACTGCAGAGCATACTCCAACTTGCTTTGCATCACAAGTGTACACGCATTGATTTTGTCACTGACCGGTATCCACCCATCAGCATCAAAAGCCTAGAACGGTCCCGTAGAGCTGATGCATGGTCACAACTAATAACAATCTTCAGCCCAGATCAGAGAACTCCAACAAATGGTCCAGCCAAGCATCATCTTCCAGCCCCATCTCACAGCCTGGAAAACGTCCTTAATGGAAGTTTAGATTGTATAGGAGAAAGTGTGTTTCGAAAAACAACTGATGACGACAAACCAGCCCTGTCTGTGGATGACAAGATCTTTCTCCGAATCATGGAAAACGAGGTGTATATGGATGATGAAAACCACTGGGTGGCACCACTGCCCTTTCGCTTCCCCCGCAAGCCCCTTCCTAATAACAGGGAACATGCCTTGCAGCGTCTCTCCTCTCTCCAGCGCTCATTCAGAAGGAGACCAGACATGAAAGAGCATTTCTTTGACTTCATGCAGAAGGTCATTGACCACCAAGCTGAACCACCAGTTCCACAACTGCAGCATGGACAAGAGTACTGGTATTTGCCTACATTCGGTATTTACCACCAGCAAAAACCAGGGAAAATAAGAGTAGTTTTTTATTCCAGCTCTCAGTACAAAGGAGTGTCATTGAACGACGTTCTCCTCAGTGGACCCAACCTCAACAACACTCTAATTGGGGTCCTACTGAGATTCAGAAGGGAGCAAATAGCCGTCACAGCTGACGTAGAAGTAGAACAGATGTTCTATTGTTTCAAGGTCAGACAGGACCATCGCAACTTCCTGCGGTTTTTGTGGCACAGAGACAACGACCCAGATAAGGAGATTGTTGACTACTGGATGACAGTGCACGTGTTTGGGAACAGTCCATGACCAGCAGTAGCAACATACGGGCTGAGAAAGGCTGCAGAGCAAGGGGAAACTGAACATGGCACAGACTCAAAGGAGTTTGTATTCAGGAACTTTTATGTCGATGATGGACTAATTTCAGTGTCAATGTGTAAGATAAGCTAAGCTAACTAGCTGCTAAGCTAACGGACATAGCTCATTCTTAGCATAGGCTGTTGATTACTGCACTCTATTTGCATTATGTTGCACATGTATTATTTCAATTGTGTAACTTGTGTGGTATTTTTCTGTTTATTCTTGCAGTTTTACAATTTCAAGCCTCAGTGAATGGTCAACTCAACAACTGTCTTCTGAGTCTTTGTTCGCTATCTGTTAAGCTATGCAGTGCGATGCATACGCAAGGGCAGAATAAAAGTAATATATTACTTTTTTTTAAAGTAATATGTAATATATTACTTTGTTTGAGTAACGACCCCATCACTGCTCCTCAACACATTTACAATGATAGTAAATAGATCTGACGATGCTACAATGTTTTCTTCCTCCAGAGGAATGAACGTCAATTTCCATGAAAGTGTTTACTGTACATGATGGACATCTGATCTTGTTTATTAAAAAAGCACTCTGCCAAGACCAAACGTTTTTTGCAAAGAAAACAAATGTTTGCTGTTGTGCTTTCCCCATGACACCCCTACGTCGATTGTAAGCATAACATGACAATTTTCACGGATAGCATGTGCAGAGTGATCCTACATAACCCAAACATAGATATTTAGATGGCTATGGAGGTATTATTTTGAAATGAGCAAGTACAACAACGATGGTGTTAACATATGTCACCCTAAACCTGACTGAGCTTATTTTGCTGATTCCTTTATATTATTAATAAAAACAAAATCAATCAAGCAAAATCAATTAAAACACAACTGCTGTGAGCCTAATATCTTATTATTGTGGCCACTTGGTAGCAGCAAAAACTATTTGTAAAAAGCATGAACACCACCGTTAAAGAGTTAAGGTGCTAAACTTGTTAGCAAATAGTTCCTTATCTACTGTAGCACATCCAGCACATACAGAAACACATTATCATTATTTTTGGTGTCCTGTTTAAGCCAGCTGGAAAATGTAAGTCCAATATTCTTCTCTCTTTTAGCTCTGTGTTTGGTTTCTGACGAAACCTGAACGAAACAGGTTATTTGCTAACTTTACCATAACAACATCTAGCCATTTGATGCTAATCAGGTAGTTTGGGTGGGTTTATCAACTTATGCGTTTAAAAACAGCTGCCTGCCTTGGCAACGAAAAACAATATGAGAATGTTAATAACGAAACCTCCACAACTTGCCTATTAATTATCATCTGGATGATTTCTTCCTTGGAAAGTAAGATAAAAAAAGAGGGCCCTTTAAAGTTCCTTCATTGTCTTGCATACCAGGTGTTTCCCATCAACGTGCCTGATTTCACCTCCTTTCTCTGCAGTTGTGTACTCTTCCACTTTCAAAGTGGCAACAAGAAATCAAGAGATGTTCTTAGATGGGCATCCAGTGTGACTAGGGTTGCCAACCGTCCTGTATTAGCCGGGACGTCCCGTATTTGAGCCAAAAAGGGCGTGTCCCGTACGGGACATTGTTTGTCCCGGATTCCCGGTAAAGGTAAAAATAAAAAATATTTTTCTGTTTGCGCGCAATGCAGTGTGTCTGGCTGCGTGCCTGTGTGTTTTTGTGCTCTATGAGAAGGGCGCTAGGACCGCTCAGTTGACAGGGCATGCACAATGCTCGCACGTGTGTGTATGTGAGATATTCGCGGGCGCGGCATCATTGTTTGTGTGTGGCATGTCAGCCTGTTCAGTTGTGCGGGGAAAATGAGCGCTGCCGGTGGAGGTGATAATGAAAGAGGAGAAGAGAGAGAGGATGTGGTTCTGGGCCCTGGCCCTGGCCCTTCTAAAAAGAAAAGACTTGTGTCTTACAACACACAGTGGGAAGAAAAATACAGTTGGGTAAAGCCCGTGAGTGGAGATCTGTCTCGGGTCTTCTGCACCTTGTGTCGGAGGGAGTTTTCAATAGGTCACGGTGGAGTAAACGACCTGATACAGCATCATTAAATAACATAACCCTAACCTAACCCTAAAACCGAAATAAAGCAACAAAAAAAAGTAACTAAATCCGCCAGAAACCCGAAAATATTCGCGCACGCGGGGGACACATGCATGTGTCCCGTTTTTCCATTTCTGGAAGTTGGCAACCCTAAGTGTGACTGTGTGACACAGTTACAAACTGTTCTGTTTTGTAAATGTCAAGGTATGCTAGTCAAAACAGTATATTTGCATTTTAAGTCTAATGTGCTCACTGCATTACAAGTATCCATAATAACCTTCACTGCAAATACAGATTTGGATGTTTATCGGAATTAGCTTGTTTTAGATTATTCCGGTTGTTTTTCTGTCTCGTCATTTGATCAGCGCTTCACTATGGAATCAATTATCTTTTTTGTAGTTATGCTGTTTGGTATTTGCTGGAAAGGTTGCAAAAGGTTAATTATACTCCCTCCCTCGCTCATCTGCAGCTGGTGCAAAATGCCGCAGCAAGGCTTTTAACTGGCACACGGAAATATGACCACATTTCCCCCATTTTGGCTTCGCTCAATTGGCTGCCAATACATTTTAGGATTCATTTCAAAATCCTTTTATTTACTTTTAAATCCCTAAATGGCATGACCCCACCATATCTTTCTGAGCTGCTACACCCTTACACGCCCAACCGCCCTCTCAGGTCAGCAGATCAACTGCTCCTGAATGTGCCCAGAACCAAGTCAAAGCTCAGAGGGGACCGTTGCTTCTCTGTAGTGGCTCCCACACTGTGGAACGATCTGCCCATGCATATCAGACAGGCCTCCACACTGCCTACTTTTAAATCGCTTCTTAAAACCCACCTCTTCTCCTTAGCGTATTAACATCTTTTAGAGTGTTGCTTGTATTGCTTTTAAATTGTCTATTGTTTTTACTTGTACTTGCTTTATGGTGTGTGAGCTGTGCTGTGTTATTTTTTTGTATGTTTTGTTTATTTTACTATACAGCACTTTGGTCTGGAGGTTTAAAGTGCTCTATAAATAAAGCTGTATTGTATTGTATACGTCCCATCAGAATTACACAAGAAAAATAAATACGAACAAAATCGAAAGGGGAAAGATTTACTTTCAGAATACATTTATAAAGGGTTCAAAGGTAGGACAAAGATGTAAAGATGTAAGGGAATGTCTTGGGTTGCATTCGGCCTCAGGTGTGTTTGACCTCAGGTGTGTTTCCATTGTCTATCAGTACAGCAATATAAGGTACGAGTGTAATGTCACAGTATATTAACCCACATAGTGAAAGGCAGTTGAGTGATAGGCTGTTTTGTGTTAGCGCTGCTGCTGTGTGCCCTCCAGCTGATGTTTTGTAGCTCTTGTCAAGTGTTCGAACACTCAGGCTCTTAAACAGGGAAAGATTTATAGTAATGTCAGCCATGCTCTCGCTGCTTTAGTCTGAATGGAAAAGGAGACTTCTAGGAATCCTCCACAAAAAGCCCTTTTCAAAGAAATCCAAGTTCAATGGAATTCATTTTTTTTATAGGAGTTCAGTTTACATAGCAGACAGTGGTTCCAAACCCTTTCCCTTATATCACCTTGTGTTCCTTTTCAGCTGATTATTTCTTGTGAAAGTTGTAATAGATATCAGTTTACCTTTTTTATGAACTTTTAATACAAGCCTCCATCTGTATTATGTGTAACAGAATCTGAATGGCCTTATTTTCTGACCAATTAATTGTTCTCTTCTCTCTGACGCTTGTCCAACTATCCAGAAGCTCTTTGGTTGTTTTAACTGCATACTACAAGAAAAGGTTTTTTAGTGAAAAGAGAAGGTTTTTTTAACGTGAATGTAGCTTGTGTCCAGGTCATTGCCTTGCCGTACTGTAAGAGTCTATGATTTACTGTAATAATCCTAACTACAAAAATGAACATTGTGTAACAACAATAAAGGAAAACTTGATATGTACAGTAGGTCAACACTCTATTTTATAAAGAAACATTTAAAAATATCCTAAAGTGACAACAACAGCACCCACCTTGCCTTTCCTATTCAATTTTAGTGATACTTCCTTTGCCATTGTTGACGCTCACCACAGAGCATGTGTGAATAGGACTCCCTGTGTTTGCTTATGTGTCCTACAGTGATATTTGTCTGCGCCACATGCTCCGGCTCTGTCGAGTGATAGTGCTCCACAGACAGACGTCAGGAGACCGATTGCCAATGTCAGGGCTGCGACACCAATCTATTCAGCCAGTCGGAAATGATAGATGCCCGGGCTAATTTTAAACTCTGTGAACTGAATTCCTGTTACCAGAGGCAGTGATGGGTAACTGGGGCACAGCTGGAGGGTCTAGATAAAACCTACACTCACCTGTGTCTCCACTGCATCCGTGCCCTTTCAACTTCCCCATGCTGCTAAATGTTAAATAATGACAGGGTGCTAAAGATTAATGGTGCTGAGTGCAGACTTGTTAAGGGTAAGGTGATGTAGCAGTTGGACGGTTGTACAAATGTTATGTCCTAGACGTCTTCACTGAGCAACTTCACACTCAGGTAGGAAACTTGTTTAATTTTTTGCGGATGTTACTGCTGAAGGTTCCCAAAGAAAACAAAGAGGCATCATGCCATTTGTCCAACTGGTATACTTTTTAACCAAGCTACAGACTCAGCTCTAGGGATTGAAATGTCAGACAATTGGTCCATGAGAGACTCATGAGTAATGGAGGTATGGTTTACAGATCAAGGTGGAAGAAAAAACACCCAATCTTTTTTGTATTGAGAAGAAGGTATTGTACACATTTTGACTATCTAGTTTTCTGTTCACCATCATAGAAAATGCTGTTGTTTAGCTAACATGTCATACTGTCATACATCAGCTGTGCTTGTAAATGTAACTATCAAAAACAACAACAAAAAAGAACAAAAGTCGCACACTAAAATATATTTGGAAGGAGGAACCCTAAACAATTCCTCATGGCCAAATTGAATAGATTTCATCAGAGGGTATTAACTCGGCCTCAACCTTTAAAACAAACTGATAAGATAGTTGAACTGTTGAATCTTCAAAGTAAGTGAAAGGGACTCCTAACCATCATGTTTTAAGAGTCCGATGGTGCTAGAGTACACCATTCCCTTTTACTCACTGCAAAATTCATGCATACCCTACAATGTAATAATTCACCGCACACTGCTCTGAAAATAAAGACCTACTACCAAGACAAGTTCATTTAATTGGATCACACGCAAGTAAAGATGTTTGAGAGGGATAAAGCTGCCTCACTGCCGGCGCCACTGTGGTGGACTTCAGCCAAATGCATTTTAAAGTGCTGACACTGTATTTGGCTCAAGCTTGCACCCTTACATCTTATCTTTTTACTAATGAAGCTGCAGAGCATACCCATAGATAGCTACAACTTCATTTTTGTGTAAAACAATAAACTTTGATTAATAATATTCTTTCTTTTTTAGGAAGGTATCATCTTTGAGCCTTTAAAAAGTGTTTTTGTCATCATTGTAGTTTTAAGTACTATCAAGTATCTACCTAATACAAGTTTGTATTCAAAGATTTTCAGATGCACTGTGTATTGATGTGTTGTGCCTTGGGACCCCTTGGAAAGTGGCTATCTGGACTCATTATCAGACCAATCAATTGTTTTAGAGATGTTGATTAGTGTCTTTGACTTGTTTGATTAGATGAAGCCCCTATCGACACCTGGGGAGACAGTGGACAGGCCATGCATGAGAAAATGAGTCAACAGAAAACAAATGAGTTTTTAAACTATAATAATATCTTACTTTAGTTTTACTTTGTTGTTGTTTCTCCTCTTGTTTTGGGTGACATTTACAGAACTAGGATGTATGATGCCTTTTTTGTTGTGTTGTGTAAAAACCCATGAAAGTAATACCAGTGCTTGAAGCTATAAGCTTTATCTGTTAAACAAAAACAACAAAACATCCAGATATCCAGATTTGATCAGGATTTGATTCTATAATATACATTTAAAAAAAAAGGCAAATACCCATCTATTTAGATTTTCAAGCAGGCTGATTTTAGGGGATATGTAAAATGCAAAATCTGGGGACAAAAAGTAATCCTGACACAATCTGCAATCGTCGTGTGACATTCTTCTGCAACACACAGATATGTCACTTGATACATTTGACAGCCTTGGCCTAAATTCAAGTGATGAATTCGCTTCCAGGGATAATGAACCAAGAACGATACCCAACTGCAAAACATGAACAATCTTCTCAGTTTGCCTGCTAGCTGAACTGGAAGAAAACACTTCAGAATCAAGGTCCAGGTGTGTACAGTCTGTTGTGGTGATGGAGGATTTCTCGTGGCATGAGCTGATAATAACAGTACCAGTACCTCCTGTGTCTGATCATCAGAACCCTTTACTGCTAGCCTGACCGCCAACAGCTGACGGGGTGTTTAAGGAGACAAATGAGCGCTGACCTTATCCTGTAATAGATATCCTGTAGTGGAAGAACGGGTAATTGTTCTGGGTTTTCATTTTGCCCTCTTTCCTGTAAATCTTTTTTCATAGCAACAGAGGAGAAAAATATGCCCCGGTCATCACTTTATACCCACACCAGTCACAAACAAGGGAAATCTCACCAGGCTTCACTTTTTATTTGATGGAGACAGATTTGTTTCCTATAGATTGTACATACGGCATCTCCAAAAAGGCCTGGTGAAATTTCCTCTGTGGATACTGTTATATTTATTGATGTGATTATTTTTCTTTCAGTGAACAGAACCAAGACTGTCTTCCAATATTGAGAAATATCATCAGTTGCTTCAGCTAGAGCCCCAAATTGATAAACAGTTTACAAGAGACAGCATCCCGTAGCGCAGGGGTGGGGAACCTTTTTCCTCTCAAGGGCCATTTCAATTTTTTCAACATCCTCCGAGGGCCGTACAAATTATTGACCTCTGCTTAAAAAAATAAAAATTAAAGCCCATGTTGAAGTTAAAAGCATCAATCTGGTGCACTTTGAGAGCAAAATTAAGAGATCTATGGATACATCTCTCAACACCCATATGAAACAGAACTGGAAGCAGATTTTCTTTTTCTTTATGGATATTTTACAAATCACTCCCCTTTCAAACTGTATTCTTGTTTATTAATAACAACTTTTTGTTACTGTCATATAGTATTTTATACCTGTTTACTTTATTCTCTTGTTTTTTCATAACTATAATGATCATGTATATGTGCCTTTACCTCACTGGTTGTAGAAAAAGCTCCTTATATTCGTTAGCATAGCTAGCTAACCAGATGCTAATAACAACAAAGTTATTGACTGTATGATCAGTATGACAGATGAACAGATCGCCACTGGGTTTACAACTAAAGACACAGCCACGGTGTCCATGAACAGTCCTTTAACTGTGGGGCTTATGTCCTCACCCACTCACCATACCAGACACGTGGTCCTCTGTTGCGGCCCGTCCGTGGCCCTGGAACATGATGGCTCCGACGGTGCTGCTCTGCCACACTACCCCCATTAACCTGAATGTCCTCAGGGGTAGAAGAGTCCGGAGGAGTGGAGGGGACTGAAAGGGCAGCAGCGACAGTCTCCACTTCTGTATCTGACAGGGTGCAGCTGGAGCCTTCCTCAACTGCGGCGTCAGTGTCGGTGAACAGTTGAGATAGACCCAGGGTAGGATCTACAGGATCCATGTCCAAGGCAGGGGCCGACACCTCCGTAGGTGTCCATCTCCGGGCGTGCTCCACAGCCCAGGCGTTGTCCAGTGGATCACGGCAGTGGTAGGGTTTCAGCTGATCATGGTGAACCACTTTCACTTTAGTCATCGGGCCTTTCTGGATGCGATACACCAGATCATCCAAGTGTCCCAGAACAAAGTATGGTCCTTCGTACGACGGGAGAAACTTCCTGACTTTGTTTTGGACTCTCCGTGTTCCTTTAATCAGGTACCACACAGCATCACCAATATGGTACTGTGTGCGACAGCAGTTTTTGTCGTATTGTCTCTTAGCACGTTTTACAGACTCACCAAGGGCCTCTCTGGTGATTTGATGAGCCAGCTCCAGGCGTTGTCGGGTCTGCTGGACATATTCAGGGGCTGAAGGGAGTGTGTCAGAGTCTGAGGGTAGACCAGCTACCAGGTCCACCGGCTCGCTCACTTCTCGGCCAAACATCATGAAGTTGGGGGTGAAACCAGTTGCACTGTGCTTGGTTTCTCTGTAAGCCATAACAGCATAGGGGATCATGAGGTCCCAGTCCCAGTGGCAGCGCTCAGCTGTTGTGGCCAGTATCTTTTGTAGTGTGGCATTAAATATTTCGAGTTGGCCATCAGATTGAGGTCTGAAAGGTGTTGTGCGTGTTTTCTCAATGCCAAACAGCTTACACATTTCCTGAAACACTTCGGATTCAAAGTTTCGGCCTTGATCACTGTGCAGCATCTGTGGTGCTCCATAACGACACACCCACTCTGAAGCCAGCACTTCAGCCACAGTTACAGCCTGCTGGTTGGGAAGGGGGTAAGCTTCCACCCACTTTGTAAAATAGTCCTGTATCACAAGCACATAACAGTTTTTGTGATCTGTCTCGTTCAGGGGCCCCATGATGTCCAAGGCGATGCGCTCCATGGGGGCTCCTACCCTGACAGTGCCCATTGGAGCTTGTGGTGTCTTACGGGGTCTGGCTTTGGATGCACAGCTGGTACAGGTGCTACACCAGAGGGCAACGTCTTCTCTCGTTATGTACCAGAAGTATCGGGTCTGTAGCCAGGCCACTGTGCGCATTACACCATCATTACACCATCTCTGCCCTGCTGAACCTGAGAAAGGACAGCGCCAATGCCCATATCGCTGGCATCTGTGTCCAGTATCATGCTGCCTTGGTCGAGTGGATAACCCAAAACTGGTGCTGTGGTTAGCAGACGCTTGAGCTCGTTGAATGATTCCTGGCATTCTTCACTCCAGTGAAAACGGGCATACTTCTTTGTCAGGGCGTGGAGAGGCTCAGCCACGGAGGCAAAGTCTTTAACGAACCGCCTGTAGTATGATGCAAGGCCGATGAACTGGCAAACTTCTTGGACTGATGTAGGCGCCGGCCACTCCTGCACCTTCTGAACTTTGCTGGGGCCAGTAGCCACACCATCCTCAGAGACAATGTGGCCCAGTGTGAGAAAAAGTTTTTAGAGAGTACTTGTCCATGGACAAGTGAGTTTGGCAATTTACTTGTCCGAATACATTTTTCACTTGGGGCCACTGGAATCTTCTTCTTCGCCATCGTATTTTACATTTTCCCACGGTTTTTACGACACCGCTAACGTAAGTGAGCGGTAAGATTTTACTGCATCACACAAAGGGTTGGGTATCGTTTGGATTTTAACGATTCCGGTTCTGCTTTTCGATTCCGGTTATTTTCGGTTCTCGGTTCCGGTTCTTTGAGAGGGACAAAATAAGTCCCATGACAAACTGGGAGAAAAATATATTTATGAAAACATTAAGTCAAATCTGTATTCCTATTTACAAATCACTTCATACTGTTGAATTTCTTACGGTTATTGAATACAATTATATACAAATAATCTCTGCATTGTTTAGTTAGTTCTAAGTGGTGCAGTTTGAGAATGTACAATTGGCCCAGTCTCCTCTGATGTTACACTGTAACCTGCCTGTGAGACAGAGTCCAACCACACATGTCCAACACATAGGACATAACCTAATAATAATAATAATACATTATATTTATAGCCTATAGGCCTAGCGCTTTTCTACAACTTAAAGACGCTTGCACGCATTTATTTACTTTTACCTACTTTTACAAACAGTGAGCAGCTGCTCACTGTTTGTAAAAGTAAATAAATAGTATTTTCATTTCAATAATGTAGCTACTTTCTATACCCTAGGCTGCTTCATAAACAATACTGACATCCCTGTGCTCCTCCGAGTCTGGGGGTCCGGGGATGTGAGTACAGCGCGAGGACACAGACAGGGAGGCTGCTTTACTTCATAAAGGAAATGGCGGTCAATATTAACAACACATGAGCTAAAACGCTTAATAACCTTAATTACGTGTTAGAGAAAGAACATAAGAAAGTTTGACAAAGATGAGACTGTTAAACGGGCAGCGGATCCGCTGTGTGTAGAAAGAGAGAGAGAGAGACGCTGAGCTGCACCGTGCAGCTGATACGGAGCATAGAGAGAGCTGCGGTCCGCGGGGCTCGGCCTCGCTTCCTGTCCTCACAACTCTTATTATTCCCGGTACCGGACAATTGTTATTTGTTCCTACTCGGAACCGAGTTTTGCTTCCCAACCCTGCCACTGTGCTACACTTCCCGCCCCGCTCCGCCCCCGTCTAACTGTACAGAAAGCGGCGAGATGCATTTCCTTAGGAATCGACAAGCAGAACCGAAACTAACATTTCTAAACGAACAATGGCGGACACGTACAATTTGCGAATGAGTTCTGCCTTTTGTAAACTGAATGTATCAATAATTTGTCAATAAATCAGGGCGAAAAACGTCACTTGTCCGCCGGACAAGTCAATTGAAAGATCTACTTGTCCGATATTGTAAATAACACGTCCCGGCGGACGGTGGGACGTGTACTTTTTCGCACACTGTGTTGTATCTGCTGGTTGGCACTTTCTTGCTTCTCTGAGGCCATACGGCGTGGCGTTTGCTTGACTGGGGCACCTGGCCTGGTTAGGATGTCATGCTGCACCAGGCTATAGTGCGGCCGAGGTCATCAGGGCCAGTAGAGAACACACTGCCATATGTGTGCAGTAACTTTGCAAGCTGGGGCTGCTCTTCAGCTTTCAGCTCAGTAGAGCTCTGGGCGTAGAGCTGTTGCAGGTGCTTTGGGACCGTGGGACCAATGACAGACTGCCCCGGCTGATCTGTAGTGGCTGCAGGCTGTACAGCTTCGACAGGTTGAAGAACAGCTGCGATGGCCCCCTCCTTGATGGTTACGGGAGCGTTTCCTGGATTGAAGATGCGGAGGGGCACAGTTCCAGAGTGCTGAGTTTCTACAAGGGCTCGGGCTACCAGCAGTCTGTGTTTTTCAACGAAACCCTTGGTGGGGCAGGGGTGTCCAACCAGTCGATCGCGATCGACCGGTCGATCGCGGGGAGATTCCCAGTCGATCGCGAGATGTGTCTAAAAATAGAACAACAATATTCGGTTTTATCGTTAATGTCCTATAACATAATCTTCCTGTGCCAGAAAAATGCACTTGAACGCATCACAGCTTTGTGATTGGCCGGCGTGACCCCATGTGTCGGGGCGTGGCTGGTGGGCAGTGCACTAGTTCGCTGATGTTGTCCGTGTCAACAGCAGTGACAGTCCGCACACACACAAGACCGCAATTATAGCAGAAGCAAAAAAGCCAAAAATATATCATTCTCACTCCGAGTGGGAGGATGATTATTTTTGTATCTATTCCAATTCAAAGTCCATCTGTCTCATCTGCAATGCGAGCATGGCTTTATCGAAGAAGGGTAATTTAGGAGCAGCATTTCAAAACAGTGCACAAACGCTGCGAGACGGAATTCTATGGGCTCAGAACAGTCTCATAATACACACATGCGCACAGAAGGATTCACACTTGTATTTCATGATCTGCAAAAGGATTCACACTTGTATTTCCGGATCCACACTTGTGTTTTTCAATGCACACACAAATGTATTCCGTTTCATAAACATGTAAATAAAATCCAAATACAGAAAAAAGTTTTACATGTGTATTTTTGATCCTCACATATTTGTTTTCCGTTTAAAACCTCTGCACCTGCAAACACAAACCGCTTTCTGTGCACGGATCGCTGTGCATTCGTGTGTGGGTTTTTTCAGACTCCCCTGACGGTCAGCCGATTCGTAGGGGAGAGTGGGGTAATGTGAGACATTTTTTACATTTGCTCCCCTCTAGCCGAGCTAAAATTATATATCAGTAACATTTACACATTTCCTATTAATTCAGGATGTTTCCTAGCTATGGAAATTATCAGAATGTTTTCAGGACAAAGGGCAATGAAAATATGATTGTTTAAAAAAAAGTGGTCTTGTGTCTCACTTCACCCCAGCTCAGGGGTAAACTTAGACAGACCAGATAAATCAAGGGGGTAAAGTGAACCAGTTGGGGGTAAGCTGATCCACTTACGTTTTCCACTTTAAAACTACCATAACAACACATGTTGTAACAATTAGAAACCTGATAGCTAGATTGACAACCACACATTCCAAAACTAATGTCGGACTAGTATCAGAATCATGAGGATTGGTCAATTAAGCACATTTTTTTAAACACTTGAATGTAACCCAAAGTACTAAAAAGTAAATCAAATACAACATAATATAATTCAAAATGTTTTAATTAACATTCACAGTGTGGGAGTCAGAACACAGGACCTTTAGAGCCAGCTAGTGTCTGGGGGTCAGAGCAAAGGACAATCAGAACCAGCAAGTGCACAGTCTGGGGGTCAGAACATAGGACCATCAGAACCAGCTAGAACAGCCTGGGACTCAGGCTAGACCCACCTGGATTAGAACATCAGCCTCATACTCTATAACAAGGCCTACTCTACATTCCAGCCCTGAAGGTTACAGGGAAAGGTGAAGAGTTGCTCTCTCCGTGTGGTTCCTCCAGGCCTATTAGGTTGAGGCAGCTTCTTCACCACATCACCTTTAGGAACATGTGCCACATAATTTTCCTTTATAGCAAACGTGGGTCTCTCCCACTGTTTCTTGTTTCCCTGGATTCTTCTGAGGAATTGTGTAAGTATTTCATCATCCTCAACTTTCTCAACCATGCCAACGTAACGGAGACTCCTGTGTTTGGTTGCAAAGTTAAATAGGACAAAGTCACCCACGTTCAGATCTGTGTTTCCAGGATCACTTCTCTCATCCTCAGGGCTCTCATCATCAAGTGGGACAGGGACATCACTCTCCTCAGAGCTGCTATCTATGATTTTCCTTTTGGGTGCTTTCTTTTTCAGTTTTCCCTTTTCTTTGCTATTTTGTTTTTTCCCTGCCAGTTTATTTTGTCTCTCTTCATAAGCCTTTTCTATTGCCTGCTTCTCAGGAGTATCTGTTAGGATGGCTGTCTTCACACGCTTTCTTTTGGTTTGTGCTCTGGGGGGATGTTTGGGAAGTGGTAGGATTTCACGAGGAGACACATATCCAGGTCGGCTGGGAACATCTGAGTCAGCTGGCGAGGCACATCCATGTGGACCACGCGAAGTGGATGGATTAGCATCTGCAGCAGGTGGTTCATCTGCAGGGAGTGGACCATCTGGATCATCTGAAGTGGATGGACCAGTGGATGCAGGCAGCAGCTCAGGGTTTGGCCGGTCTGACACCATGGATGGTGCAAACGCTTCCTCAGGGAAAATATCTCTGTTATATGGGAAAATCCCAGTGGACTTGAATCCAGAAGTGATATTCCGTGGTGTCACTGCTGACAAGAAGGCCTCATTCACAAATCCTGCAATCTGGTAGATGGAGACTGTTTTGCCGGGGTTAGATCTCATCCACCCATCAAGAGCTCGGTTGTATAGGGTCTTGAACGGGCCATACACGGTCACGTCGAGAGGCTGCATGCGATGGGATGTGTGGGGTGGAAGGGTGAGCATAACAATACTGTTGCTCTTTGCTTTTTCTACTGCCTTGAGTGAGTTGTGAGCTTTAAGATTATCAAGGATTAGCAGCATGGAGTGCACTGAGTGTGCTGTATCAGGTGATCAAGGAACTCAGGCCAGGTGTCTTCATTCATCCATCCTGTTCTGGTGGAGGCACCTTTGGCTCCTGGAGGTGCTCCTATCATGAAGTCATCCTTAAACCTAACTCTGGGGAAGACAAACATGGGAGGTATGGCATTCCCAGCAGCATTCACTGCACACACCACAGTCACCAGTTCTCCTCTCTCAGCTGATGTGATAGAACCAACTTGCTTTTTTCCTTTCTCTGTCACAACCTGAATCAAATAGAAAGTTTAGAATCAATGGCATGTGCAATCAGTAGGCTACTATTGGTCTAAAGGTACATTGTATTTCATTTCAGTCCATTCGTTTTTTCCAGTTCACAGGTTCACTGGTCATTATCACAAGCCACTCAGTATCAGTCTGGTGCTCTCTAGTGTATCATGTGTAGCTTACCTGCCGTGGCTTTTGAACTGTAACGACGCCTGTTTCATCCACATTGTAAATCATGTGTGGAGGGAATTTGTGCCTGTTAAAGAAGAGAGGCAAGGGAAGAACCTTATCAGAATCAAAACCAAATCTTACAGGTAAAGCCTCCATAAAACATTTGCAACTAAAAAATTAATTCTGTCACCTGTCCATCACTACAGCCAGATTTTCGAAGAACTCCCCCACTGTAGTTTTATTGAAGGCTGTAGCCCTTCCCAGGGATGTTGCCTCCGGAGTTCGGACAGAGAGATGGCGACGTGCTAGGAACCTGCCAAACCACTCTATTCCTAAAGAGTAGAGAATTCATTATTATAAGATTTAGCTTTGTGGCAAGATCATTTGTTCTAAGTTAACCTACAGAATCATGTGACATCTTGCACACCCTAGCCTACCTGCACATTGTTTCTCTGTCCAATTGGCAGGGACAGGGATATTGTTTCTCTCTGCGTATTCAAATGCCAGTTCACGGCACTTAACTGGAGCAAGGCCATGGAACTGGTCAGCTAGTTGTTTCAAGTGTTTGGCAAGCTCCTCCTCCATCTCATCTGTGAATATAAAAAAAAGTTTTAACAACATTATTTATTGACTTTTCATTCCGGTATAATCATTTTGCGCAAAGAAGGCAGAGCACTGTCAGAGCACTTCATCCTTCTGGGATTTCATGAAGAACAGCTCCAACGCCTGTGTGTATGGGAATGCCTCTGGTGCTGGTCCATTAACTGCCAGTGTTTCCCACAGATCTGAAATATACTTTGGGGGGTGGTGGTAGCGGGGGGGGGTTGAGGTGACGTGCAACAACATTAACCTTTCTGTTGGTCGCTTGTTAGCAGACCCTTCACGCGATGGCAGAGCGAACAGATACAGGTACAGGCAGGGTCCATAATGATAGCCCTATAGTTTAAATATACTACCTGTTGTGGAAATAATTATCATCATCAATTATCATGCCAATTTGTAACATACAGGACAAACCTCGATGTCTGTTTACCTTCTTTAAGGACACAGGCGGCTTAGCCAATAATGTTATTGTTCCCATTCTGTGACCGGTCAATACTGGGATACAGATGGTCTGTGTTGTGGGTACACTGGGACATTTCCTTCTCTGTATTTGTGGACTCCAAGGTAAAATCTTCGAGGTCATAAGTGTCCGAGGCAAGTAGCTCTGTGTTCCCACACTGTTTAGGCTATCTCCTCAAATATGTTGTTTACTCTCTGCGAAACCAGTTAGATGGGCTGGCAAGAGAGAGGCTCTCCAGAATTGACGTGGCAACTCTACCGTGAAGTCAGAACCTCTGACTCTTGGACTTGTGATGTGAATCCTCCGGCCGTTAACTCCAAATAAACCATCATGTGTTTGACATCAAAGCTACTGCTCTTCCCGTGTCTCCTTCCTGAGTCGGTGACTCCCAGTGCATAGCTACACAGAAGTTTCCATTACAAATTGGCGTTGTCGGCAGGATGCCAACAGATCTTCAGATTGTGGTAAGTGTGATTTTCAAATCTACTTTGGACATTGCCTTATCAGAATCTGTGATTGACGGTATCCTAAAATTACCTGTGAAACTGATCGGCTGCGTTTCCTTTTGGTTAATGAACATTTGGGGATGATAAACCCAGGGGATCAGTGTCTGGGGACTCAGTCCTGGCTGGCTTCCTCTGTGTATGCTGCTCGGGACGGAAGTGCCATACAGGCATACACAGCTCATGTTTAGAGATACCTTAAGGAAAGAGCATCAGTGAAGTGGAGCTTCTGTGTGAATTGAAAGCAATGTAAAAGATTTGTATTGGACAAATCGCCGGATTTTGGGGGTCTTAGTGGCTAAGCACAGCAGTTGAAAATAAGCAGCCAAAGATATTTGCTGCTATCACCTCTCTGTAAAAACACGGCTCCAGCTGCAGCCTTGCGTGTGTGTGTAAAACCTCACCGTGTGTGTGTGGGGCTGGAGCAGTGCAGGCTGAGAGGGAGAAAGTCACAGCTTATTGCCTATAGGCTTTAACTCACGGCACCGCCGTCCTTCAAACGGGACGGTCTAAAAGCACTCGTTGTTTAGGACCGCTTTTCTCATGGTTAGACGGGCCAGCGCGAGGTGCGTGCATCACCCGATGCGCCACGGCTCTCTGGAGCAGGTGGCGGTCAGGAGTGCATACATACAATTATAGGCTAATTGATCAGAGGTGTGTAGTGGCAAGCAAGCATAGGCAAACTGTGTTTCACCTTGAGGTGAACTCGATGGCAAGTGTATATAGGCTGGTCGTACGGACTACAGTCAACTGAGCTGTTGTTTGGAGAGAAAGGGCAGGGAAAAGTCTGTGGGCTCCGATCGGGGGGGCACAGCGCCACTAGAAACAGATAGCCTAGTGGTTGTCGCAAGAGGATAAGCTAGTTACCGCTCTTGGACGGCTTTCAGGCACCGATAAATCACTTGTATGCAAGGGTGAGGCGTGAGAAGACGCCCCACTGGAGAGAATTCCCACCCCCTCTAAGATCTCTAAAATCCGGACTAAATTGAGCTGAAGAGCTTTGCTGTCGCGCTGGTGTTTATTATGAGTTCATGTTTTGTTTGTCTGATTGTTTGTATGGGGGTCTATATTGGTTTGTCCCGCCGTCTTGTGTATGTTTTGTAACAATAATGAATCAGTCCATAGACAGGGTAAAATGAACTAAACTTTAATTATCTCACCAAAAGTAAATGACCTGAGAAAAATAAAAAGTGTTTTTATGTCCTGCCTCTGAGTGCAGGGGAAAATGTAAACAAGAAGCACACTGTGCAGGGTGTGCGCTGTAGGTGTAAGAAGAAAATAAGATTATATTGCTTTAAGAATCCATTCTTAGATGGTATTGCTGGTATGTTAAGATATCTTTGTGACCTTGTATAAACCCTATGCCCGTCCTGCGCCCCGAGACCCTCAGAGACCTGCCTGAGGAGATCAGGGTTGCAAAATCTGGTTTTAGGTCAATGTTGTATTATTTGTTTCATTTATTCTTAATCTATGTATTGTATAGTAATAATGAATAAAAACGTAATGTATTGAACACATTCCGAAACAAAGCAGAACTAGACTCAGACATAATACTAATTGTTGTTGAAACCTTTTGCGCTGTTGCAGCAAAATGGAAACTGTGTTGATTGTCTGTTCCAACTGGCCACTGGAATCAGGTAATTAATATAAGTTGAAGTTCAATTACAGTTTTAAAAATAGTTTAACATTATTTATTAAACTGCTTCAAATGATTTCTAGTATCAACCAATTGGTCTCCATAGACATTACTAAAATTAAAATAGTTGTTAAACTACTGACAAGTTTTCTGAAACCGAGCTTATGAACAACAGAGTAAAGGTCGCTGGTTAAGCCAGGATCAATATATTTGTTGAAGTTTTTATTGTGTGCATAATAAATGTGTTAAATTAATTGAGCAATTCTTTAAAAGTATAATGTTGCAATTTCTTTAAAATAAGTAATCACAGTTAAAAAATAGATGTTGTTTTCCAAGGGTCTCTCTTTCACAGGCACTTTGAATCATAACACTTCCAAGTCCTACAGAGATCAGTATCACTTTGTGTTGCAAGCCAAATCCAGGGGTTCTACTCGAGCCCAATTTTAAATACCATAAAGAAAAGTATTGAAACCAGCTCGAGCTAAATGTGAAATGTATTTAATTAATGTGCAAGTGTTTTGATTTATTTAAAATGTTCCAGTCTAGCTTCCTTCGAGTTTAGTATAAACAACAGATTAGTTCTCATAACATTCTCACTGCTGTGCTGTCCCAAATGTTTGAAACCTTGGGCAGACAAACACACACACACACCACACACACACACACACACACACACACACACACACACACACACACACACACACACACCACACACACACACACCACACACACACACACACACACACACACACACACACACACACACACACACACACACACACACACACACACACACACACACACACACACACACACAAGCACACACAAGCACACACACACACACACTTTGGATGAGTAATCACTTCATCCAAATTGTAAATTGTTGCCTTCTTTAAAGTTATTAGTAATTCAAGATTAATTATTAAATTAAATTAGGTACATAACAATAAACAAAATAACTTTGACTTGATCATTTTGTTCACGACATTAGACCTTGTCCTCTAATCTCTACTAGAATAAGATAAGTGTGCATGTTTGGGTGTGGAACACTCCTGTAATGTACCTAATCTTCTTATCCTTTTCATTACAGAGCTGGGGAAATGGTGTATTGCTTAGATTCGGATCCGTGGAAAGTCCAATTTTGACTGACTTTAGTTCTAATGTTAATTTGATTTCAACCCATAAGTAATTATTTAGATTAACTCAGCATTTCACATGATGATGGATTAGTGCTCCACATTTTTCCCACTAATTTGTTGTGCAATTAGGCCAATGGTAAAGAGAGATATTGATGACCTTGTGTCCCTTTTGTTGGTACGTGGTTCCATTCTGTCTATGGCCTTGGACGGCTTCACTAAGAATCACTCAGTTCTGACAGTCCGGCTGAGTGCAGTCACAGAGATGCTATGGCTGCTCTACATGAAATGACATTAATGGTCTGGTCTGAGAATGGACACCATTACCTGCTTCCAGAGACAATGCCGCTCCTCAAACTGAACAATACTGTCTAACGTGGGCCACTCCCCCCACCAAGCCATGAACTGAAAGAACACCTGGAAGCCTCCCGGTCACACCAGCACCAACCCTTGGGTCAGTCAGATGGGACTAACGGCTTAATTTAGGGTATTTGGTTCAGAAATATGACTCTCGTTACCGCAGAGTGGGTTGTTTTTTTAAGGCTATTCATACTGCTATGCAGAGGATGCCTGTAGGTTGGCAAGCTGTTAAAAGCCCCTACTATTTTTTAAAATAGGCCTAAATGTCAGGGGCCTCTGAATGTCTAGTTCTACATGTATTCACATTATATGGACAATGTTTCCACCTGGTAAAACTAAAGGCTGCACGGTACTCAGGCTACAATACGACCATTCTGTTCTGCTCTAACAATTCAATTGATAGATTCTACATCAAAACAATTAGCTTTTATTGTTTCCAATGATAACGTCATTTTAAGTGGAGGAATGCAAACCTGTTTTCAAATGTAAGGTTTTGAATGTGTTTGACATTTCTCAGTAAAAACACCCTCAGACACCCACTATCATTTATGCTATGCCATCAGTAGTGACTCAGATGTTAAGGGGGATGAAGCTTTTCCTCCCAAATCAGATATGCTTTGTTTTTCAACAAAGGTATACAGTTCCTGCATAATATATGTTTCTCACAATTGTTTGTTTTTTTGTAAGCTGCACACAGGTGATACTGAGTCTTCTCGATTAATAGATTATAAACTACACCATGCTTAAATAGACTCCTAAGTTATTATTTCATATGAGACATATGTAAGAAAAGGGAGGGAAGAGTCAATTATATTGAGTAATTGATTTTATATTGGAACATTTATTTCTCAAACCTGTTTTATGGAAGAGGAAAATATTTCTGATAAAGTAATATGTTATCAAACGGTAAATGGTGAATTAATATAACATTTAGAATCATTGAGAAGGGGTGATATCCGCAGGGACTAGCTCACCTTTAAATTACAATAACATTTCTCTACTTTGGACTGATGAGTATATGATTCTTGCATGTTAAATGACTAACACAAACCTTACATTTATGCATGTGCATGTCTCAGGAAGGCTCCCAAATAATTCTGAGGGGCCTATCCTATTTTTGTATTTAAATGATAATGTGCTAATCCATTACCTTGAGTTGTCTGCACTCAGGAAAACATCCCTATCAAGTGTTAACCCAATAACTACAGTAGGACAGCTCTGAAGGCCAAGGGTCAGAGAGAGAGCTACGTGGGTCCACGCCAGCCACTGCAAGGTCCTAGTCACCAACAGAAGTAGATGACAACAAGTGATGTGTCCTAATCACCAACAAAAGTAGATGACAACAAGTGATGTGTCCTAATCACCAACAAAAGTAGATGACAACAAGTGATGTGTCCTAATCACCAACAGAAGTAGATGACAACAAGTGATGTGTCCTAGTCACCAACAAAAGTAGATGACAACAAGTGATGTGTCCTAATCACCAACAAAAGTAGATGACAACAAGTGATGTGTCCTAATCACCAACAGAAGTAGATGACAACAAGTGATGTGTCCTAATCACCAACAGAAGTAGATGACAACAAGTGATGTGTCCTAATCACCAACAGAAGTAGATGACAACAAGTGATGTGTCCTAATCACCAACTTGCACCACACTTGCACTACATACACCAAAACACACTACACACAAGGTATCACAGGCAAGTGCCAGCTGAGCGGTTCCATATGCTCTCTGGTTCCTCGTTTGTGTCACCGGTGTGCGGAGTCTGACATTCCGTGTCACAAAATCGACCGAAGGAATACACACACACACCCCATGGAGCATTCCCACCTCGTGATGACGGCTCGCCTGGGAAAACGACAACGCAACCGTGAGCAATACAACTGGCCTGGCCCAGTGATGTGGGGTTTAGCTCGCCACAAGATTACGTTTGGTTGTGCGGCGACAAGCTCTATCAAGTTCTGGCTCCCCTCTGGATAGGTACATGCACTCTAGTGGATTTGAATCCAGCAATCAGGCTTAACAACACTACTCTTTAATGTAACATTATCCATGCATAGAAAGATGTTTCAAGTACTGGATTAATTTCAGTTTTGGCCCAAAACAAATATTTATAATATTTCATATAACAATTATGTAGCATATTTGATCCTCAAATTAGAGAAGTATAATTTAAAGAAATTGATATTCTCAACATTAGATAAACACAGAAGAATCCTTTCCAAGTACCATAAGTAGCTCAGGTAAGTATGGCTAATAGGAATACTTGATAGACTTAATTTGGTACAGATCAGTGGTAGCATTTACAAATGTAATAATTCAAGGTTTAAAAATGTTTAATCCTTCCTTTCCAGGTTTTTACAAAAGTCTTTGAATATTTGCCTAACTTTTCCTTTTCAGATTTTGAACAATGTACTTGACTAAAATTAATGTATTGATTTCACTAAGTGCCTTACTCTTGACTAAAGTGTATTTAAGTAAACGTAAAAGTAATCCTAAAATTGAGGACACTGCACTTTTGCAGATTACAGATTGATCAAATCACCATTGTGAATTCTATACTCTAACTGTACATTTTTAGCTGGATCTCTTACGATCCTGAGTTTTAAAATGCTTTTGACTAGTGATTGCCTTGAAGTAAATCTTTAAAGCGGCAAGCTGGTTTTGATTTTATAGTTTGATGAATGAAATTAACTAATGGTAAATGATCAAATATATTAGTTTAAAAACAAATATTTAGCCATTGTGCACCTGTGTTTTATGTGTGTTCATTATTATGCTTTTGACAAAAGATGATCAAACACTGATGAGAGATGATTTTTTCTATTATGATTGGCTGTATCAATCATTGTGATTGAATGTTTCAATCTTATTCCACTTTGTGATATAATTGATGTAAGGTGAGACCACACTCGAACCTGGAGACGCCTATTGAGTTAATTATTGACCAAATTATTATTAGACTAATGTTTTTAGGTTATCATAAATGATAAAAAGAGAGGACTGTTGTGGAAATAATTATCATCATCAATTATCATGCCAATTTGTAACATACAGGACAAACCTCGATGTCTGTTTACCTTCTTTAAGGACACAGGCGGCTTAGCCAATAATGTTATTGTTCCCATTCTGTGACCGGTCAATACTGGGATACAGATGGTCTGTGTTGTGGGTACACTGGGACACTTCCTTCTCTGTATTTGTGGACTCCAAGGTAAAATCTTCGAGGTCATAAGTGTCCGAGGCAAGTAGCTCTGTGTTCCCACACTGTTTAGGCTATCTCCTCAAATATGTTGTTTACTCTCTGCGAAACCAGTTAGATGGGCTGGCAAGAGAGAGGCTCTCCAGAATTGACGTGGCAACTCTACCGTGAAGTCAGAACCTCTGACTCTTGGACTTGTGATGTGAATCCTCCGGCCGTTAACTCCAAATAAACCATCATGTGTTTGACATCAAAGCTACTGCTCTTCCCGTGTCTCCTTCCTGAGTCGGTGACTCCCACTGCATAGCTACACAGAAGTTTCCATTACACTACCCACACATGTGGTGTCTAATTCAGATTTATGCATAGACTGCACTTGATGTTGAATAGTTTCACGTGAAGCAGATGTAAGGATGTCAGCAGCTTTTACATGGGCTTGTGATTCTTTATGTTCTTTGATTTTTTTTCTCAGGCTAGCTTGTTGTTTGCCCTTGTCAACACCGAAATGAGACACTGCACACTCACCCCATTCAGTTGACAGTTTCAGTCCTTGTCCAGTGTGTATTCCCAAAGATTTGACATCTCTGCATATCCGACATCCTAGCTTCTTATCTTTAAGAAGGAGCCATGCATTGGTCTTGCAAAAATATTGCACCTGGTCCGTTGTCCAGCAGTCAGGTGCATCGCTTTGCCCGGTGTTGGTGGTGGCAGTTGCGCCAGCAGCAGCTAACGTTAGAGGTTCTGGAGGAGGAGGCGGAGCTAGTGCTAATGCTAATGCACTAGAACTTGGAGCAGGAGGATCAACCAAAGAAAGCTCCCCATCAGACACAATTTCCAACACAGGCACAGCATTCTCTGTATTTGAAGTTTCTTCCGGCGACAACCGCTGTCTTTTTGCACTTTTATTAATCCACGCTAACATTTTAGAAATGCTAATTTGTGACGTGACTTGCTTTCCTTCTCTCGGGGGCGTGCCTGCTCTGTTCTATCACTCTACATAGCCACCCACTGGGTGGGAGTTGCACTGCATAAACACAACACACGTGCATCTAGGTATGTAAATTGTAAAGCATTAAAACATGGTTTTACTAACAGTTTTCAGTATGTTGTTACTTCTGGCATTATTATTATTATTATTTTGAAACGTGTATTACTATTAAATCACGGTCAAATAGGTTAATTTTGACATAGTCGTTTCCACCACAGTATTTACATGGAGAAGATAAGCCCCGCCCCCTCTCCAGCACGCTCTGTTTGAATGACAGGAGTAAACAGCTGACAGCCGCTGTGAAACTCCAGCGGTTAGAGCGATGAGAATGTCCGTTCGGCACCTCATGACGCATCTACTGAGTACCCGGGCGGCTGTATATATATATATGGATGTATAATAAGAACGGCGGGAGAGGTGTTGAGTACTGGCACGGTGCAATGAGTACCGGAGTACCGCCAGCATGCCGGTACTGAGCAAGAAGTGCCGGTACTCCATGGGTCAGAACCAGAAGTGCCGGTACTGCGTACCGGTGAGTACCGGCCCAATTCCAGCACTGCACACAGAGACCAATCAAGGGCTTTGATTTATGATCTGTATGACAGTGGCCATGTCGGCAGGCCACATCATGTGGACAGCCAGTCACCCTGTGTGAGGCAGGCCACTTAACAGGCCAGAAGGAGGCGAGATCAGAGCAAGGGAGCGAGGGATCATTGTCTACAAGTTAATCGATCGCAGATGGCGTCGTGGTCACGGACGAATAAAAAAAAAAATATATTAAAAAAAAAAATTTGAAAAAAAAATAAATAAAACTAAATGGGTCGCGAAATATACTTGGGCGGCCGTTAATATACCTAGGCGGCCCGCCCAAGTATAGTCTATGTGTGGGAAACCCTGAACATGTATGATATACGTTTTTCTACCTGAATCAATTTGCTTTGACACAATAGTTGATTAAGTTCATAGCAAGAACATTTACTTTTACATGCAAAAAACACATTTTTGTGAAAAAACGTACTTACCACAGCACCAGCACCAACTTCACCTTCCTGGCAAGGGGGGAATGGGAGGGGCTTGAAAACATAATGGTCACATGACCACAATTGTGTTCCGTTGCCTAGATACAGGGGGTGTCCCACATTACCCGATGTCTCACAATACCCCGCTCTCCCCTACTTGTAATTATTTCTATCTATAGCCAATCAGATGTCTCCTCAATTCTAAGCCAATCACATGAGCGCGCCCCCACGAGGGTAGATTTCTTGCGTTCATGACGTAGCGCTTCATGTACGCATTTTGCGCAGTCCGGAGCTGACAGCTCCATGGAGCCTGCCTGCAGGCGCTAATCTCAGGACACCCTCCACTCTCAGTACAGCGGCACTTTCCGAACAGGAAATGCACGCAAATACAAGCCTTTATATTATTAAGGTACAGCGCCACTTTCCAAACCATTGATGAATGCTTGTGTACACAAAAACGGCAGGCAAACCCGTTTTAAATGAGTGTTTCCTGTATGGCGAATACAGCTGCTTTATTTATGTCTGTATGAAGTTGTTGTGAGTGTGGAGGGAGCAGCTACAGGTTAGCTTAGCCTAATCGATCAGTGCACTACGAAGCCAGTGCTAGACAGTGACCTGTTAACGGGGGGGAGCCCCGTCGGTCATTATCGGCCGATATTCACTCTTAATAGTTTGATCGGTGCTCTCTATAAAGGCCGATCAGGAGAGCTGGATCTGATCGATATGGACATAAACGCGAGTGAAGTATAACCGGACGCGAGAGAGAGATCAGATCAGCTGCTGAGTGAGTCTGATGGGGACAGCTGCTCTGCATGATCACCTGATGCTCCGCCCTCTGTTTAGCGAGCTGACCGGACTGCGCAAAATGCGTATATGAAGTAATCTTACCCTCATGGGGGCGCGCTCATGTGATTGGCTTAGAATGAAGGAGACATCTGATTGGCTATAGATAGAAAAAATTACAAGTACGAATCGGCTGACCGTCAGGGGAGTCTCAAAAAACCCACACACGAATGCAAAGCGATCCGTGCACAGAAAGCTGTTTGTGTTTGCAGGTTCAGGGGATTTAAACGGGAAACTAATAAGTGAGGATCAAAAATACATATATAAAACTTTTTTCTGTATTTGGATTTTATTTACATGTATATGAAACGGAATACATTTGTGTGTGCATTGAAAAACACAAGTATGGATCCGGAAATACAAGTTTGAATCCTTCTGTGTGCATGTGTGTATTATGAGACTGTTCTGAGCCCATAGAATTCCCTCCTAAATCTGCCCTACGCTCCCAAAAGGTGAGGGGCCTGAAAGGACAGCTAAATGCACAGCAGTCCATTTTCACCAGGCCCAACAACAAGAGCAAGGCTGCTACCAGAACATCTTATCGTGTCAGTCACGTTCTAGCGAAACACATGAAGTCTTTCAAAGACGGCGAAGTTGTGAAAGAAGCTTTCCTGGAGGCTGCCGATGCGCTTTTGGGGGACAGTAAAAATAACTAGCATTTCAACAGGTTTTTGACAAAATAAAAACTCAAGTTGGATACCGTTATTAATCAGCTGTAAGTTTTAGTTTGTTTGAACTTATTCATTATAATTATTGTACAAAATGGTATAAGAATGCAAACATTAAGATCTGTTCTGTTTAAATTGATTATAGTCTATTATCAATTCAGGTTAAGAAATTAGTGTTGCTTGCATCCTATTTTTAAAGGCATTTATTTTTATACTCTACTAAAATGCAACAAAAAAAGGGTTTGATTCTATTAATTTTGTCTTTTTTATTGCACTTTGGCAGCAGATTCCTGTGTAGCTTCAGATCTGAGTTGTCTTATTAGTAAGCCTAATTTATACTTTTGTAGCAACACTATTTTTATATAATGGCAAAGAAAGGGTTCAGAGTCTTTTATTTTTTCCTGTGTCATATGTGGCAGCACTGTTCAATGTTTCTTGAAAACATTACCCACTGTAGTATGTGACGTGTGAATAAACTCCAACTCTGTATCAACAGCACTGTTGTGTAACTTCAGTTAAATACTTGTATGTGTGTAGATTAGAAATAGGTAAGATAAAGGATCTGCAGTATTTTATGAAGTATTAATCGTACAAAGGTCAGTTTTATACAAGTAGAAGTGTGTATTCACCTGGTAGTAGGCTGTCAGTAATGGCTACGCCTCTCTATTTGGACTGGTAGATCTCGGCAGACTGGCAACTTTAAAAGTAGCTCTCGGTTAAAAAAAGGTTGGGCACCCCTGGCGCTAAGCATTACTTCCACTTTAGCTTGTCCTTTATAACGTGTGTAGCCTGGCACCATGTACTCCCGCCCAGGCTCCACTACAACAGTCCGCGATACTCTCACTGCAAGTGATGGTGGCTTGCTTCGTGGCTTGAAGAATGGGACCTCTTCACCAAACAGAACCATACGATTGGTACCATAGTCAAGACGTGCTTTGGATTGGACCAGGAATGGATGGCCTAGCAGGGCTTCATCTGAAGCTATGTCAGCAACCAGGAAGTGTATGCTAACTTGGCGTCGGTTTATCTGGACAGGGAAGTTAGCCTCACAGAGCACAGGTACAGTATGTCACCCGGACCGATACCAACAACGGACGTAACAATTGCTGGAGAGGAGGCCGGACCTCTGGGTGAATAGCTTCGTACTGATGCAGAACCAACACACTTTTCCGTGCACCACTGTCCAAAACAGCACACACTTCCAGTTCATTTATAAGCATGAGAATACTCATTTCTTGATTTTGTGTTTTTAAGGTGAAGCACAGTGGGATCAGTGATTTCAGGAAATGCTGAATACACTTGGGCTCTTGTTGTTTTCTTTGGTGATGTCACGATTATCATGTCATGTCACATTTCTATGTCTAGGTTTTAGGGGTGTAACGGTTCACAGAAGTCACGGTTCGGTTTATACCTCGGTTTGGAGGTCACGGTTCGGTACGGTTCGGTACAACAAGAAAAAGCAAAAAAAAGTCCCAAATGCATAATTCCAGGTTTGTTGTTATTTATTTTTGAACAGTAGTGCAAGTTTCAGTTTAAAAATAAAGAACTCTGATATTTTGAATAATTAACTGTATTAAACAGTTAAAAACAAACCATACACAGTACCACACACACTCAAATGGCCATATTATCTATAATGGCTGATGTCAAACAAAAAGGTGTCATCAAGCTGTAAAACTAAAAAGAATGTATTGAAAATATGACATCATAAATAATAAGAAAGTGTGGTCTCTCGGCTCTCATGTCTATTGGCTTCTTAAAAACAGCGGGGATCAGCTGTTGAACTGCTGTTGTCTTTTGCCGGCTCGGGTGATTGGCAAATCTGGGTGATGCCTTCTGATATGATTTAGCATGTTTGGCGTGTGTTACCATTAGCATACCGCACCACTGTAGAACAACGCCGACACACCGTCCTCGTCCGATCCACCACTCGCACACTTAATCGTTATTGTAGTCCACAGGGAACCCGAAATGTTCCCACACAGCTGATTTAAAAGAAGCTCCTGTGTGTTATCTGAAATCGCCATACTAACTTTTCTTCTTCTTGTATTTTGTTCATTTTGTTGTTGTCAGAGCCATATAATAGAAGAGTTACGATATCTCCGTTCACTCCAATGGACCACTTTTTTACAGCAATGGCGGATCGTGGAGCTTCTCAATCGTTCCCCGTTCTCTTAATGTCATTTCGTCCAACGTTGTTGAATTAGAGAAGAGGGGCTTCTAAACGGAATTGTATGCGGGGGTGGAAGGAGTTAAATATTAGATAAATATAACTTTGGTGCGTGTAAGAGTGAGTGTTTTTAGCAGAGCCATATTGTGTCCTTGTGATTATGTTGATTATTACCTGTCTGTATAATGTTGCAGCTCAGCTGATTTTGGATTGATGGCAAAGGGAGAGGGACTTAAGTGAGAGTGAAAACACAAGGTAAGTTTAATACTACTGTTTTATATAAGTAAGCATACTAAACATGTATTCTATCACTGTATTATATAAGTAATCTTGTTAGTAACCTACTGTATGGCAGGTGGAGGGGCAGTGATGTTACAGGTGGAGGAGCAAGACTGCAAACTCACAAGACAGAGAAATCAAAGTTTGTTCTCCAGAGAAGAGGTTGATTTCACTTCAATTTTTTATTTCATATTTTCTAAAGATGTGGAAATGGCAAAAAAAAAAAACTGTAACCAAGACAACTGTAACAACATGAGTAGAGAGCCACCAAGGGTTTTCAAGTCCCTCTCTTACTCCATTTTGCCAACCCAAACTTCCAGGTACATGACGGGACACCTTGCTTGTTTTTGTTGTTTGCGCTCCTCTGGCTGGGTGCTGGCAGGTGGAGGGCAGTGATGTTGGCAGGTGGAGGGGCAGTGATGTTACGGGTGGAGGGGCAGTGATGTTAGCTGGGTGCTGGCAGGTGGAAGAGCAATGTTTAGTCCAAATATTTCCATTGCAACGGCTAATGGAAATGATTGCAGCTGTGGATCTGTTTGGGGGTTGCTGGATGTGGTAGCTTGGCTGCTGTTGTTCCTTTTCACCTTTTTGGATTGGCTCTTGCTTCCAAAATGGCCATCTTTTAATTTAATTTTTTTTCTGTCATTTCTGATTTGTTTGGCCTCAGCCGTATGAATCTTTTTACGAGTTTTTGTTGTACTCCACAGCATGACGGAAGCCTGCTGGAGAGGGCCTGAGCTTCTTTCTCCAAGACACCCACTGCGTTGGGGAGCTGCATGAGGGAGGAACCAGTCTTGGTCCTAAATAGTTCCTCAATTTGGTGAATGAAGTTAAAGGCTTCTTGGGAGGGACGACAAAGAGCACCTGCCTTGAAGTTTTTCAAGTCCACTAACAAGCTGTTGTCACCAGAAGGACTCTCATCATGGTGCTCTGTTGCAATTTTGCATTTTTCACAGATGCTGGCAAACTTGATGATTTTGTGGACGATGTAGCCTGCAAGATGGAAGAGAATACATTTCTCAGTTTTTGTGAGGTCAGGTGCTGCTGCTCTGTTCACCGCCATCAGCTGTTCCACTCTGACTGATGGAGTGATTTTTGGCTCCCCTGTGTCCAGGAAGTCTGCCAAAAAGCTACTGTGGTCTTCCTGGTAGCTCCCAGAGCTGATGGTGGTGAGGGAACTGCCCCACAGATATGATTCTCAGTGCATGATGGAATTCCACTGGAGTTGGGACAGGATTTTTAGACCTCACACAGCTGAATGTATTTTCAAGGCAGTCTTGTGTTAACACAAACCTGTGTCCTTGAATAAGCATCTCCTCTTGTATGGCCAAAATTGATGTTGTTGCCATTATCACCCCTGTTTGAACAGGCTTCCAACCTCCCTTTTGACCTATCTTTATCCCACGAAACAGATGGACGATGTTCTGGAGGAAGGTGATGGCCTTTTGGTACTCCTCCATCTTGAGCCTGCTCAGGGCTGTAATTGGATGGCGAGATGACATCAGATCAAACCAACGATCAACCTGCTCCAGGAACCACGCTGTCGTCAGGTATGACAGAGGGCGGTTTTCTTGCTGCACCATGTATTTCAGCCCCAGCACTTTGTAGCCTTACTGAACACATTTAGAGCAAGACCAACCTTCATCTTATCAAAGTGACTTGGCTCGATGGCTGCAGCTGAAAGATGGGGAGCTATTTTTAAGGCCATCCCTTCCTGAAAGGTCAATAAGTCCTTAATGGGGACCACAGAAACCTCGTTAGAGGGGAGGTTCTCTCTGTTAACAACATCCTCAGGAATTATGAAGGGCACTTATTATTGTTTTTACCAGAAGTGGGACATCGGGCATGAAATAGAGCTGCCTGTCTGGTTTTGCTGGATGTGGCACCGATGTTTTATTTTGGTCCACCCCAAAGGATTTCCACATGGCTCGGTTAGGGCTACCCATGTCGGTGGTGACATCAAGCACATGTAGCCCTATGGATGCTGCCGTCTGTATTATATCAATAATGATTGGCCTGTACTCTGCTCCATTGGTAGAATTGCCAGTGTAATGATATGCCACTACTTGCTTCCACCGTGTTGTGTTTCCAGCCAACATAAACACACAAGCATGTGTTGCCATCCCGGTGTGACCTGGTAAAGTCACATCACCATACAGTTTGCCTGTAATCATGTCTAACTCCACACTTGGTGTGATTGCCATTTCATCCAAGGTCAACACACACTCCCTTTCAAGGTCTGTCAATCTATCTGCCTTCAATTTTAGGAAATCAAAGACCTCTGTCAACACACCAGGCTCAAACTTAACACATTGCATCCTTCTTTGCAGTGTCCTTATTCCTGGAAGGGGAATCTTCAATTCCTGCAGAGTTTTGTAACCTGTTGGTCCGCTCGCAAAGCGAATTTTTAAAGCCTTCTTAATTGTCTCATTGCTCCATTTCATCCCCTTTGTGGTGAGTCTGCCTAATGCCTTCAGTTGGTCTTTTGAAAACGTTTTCTTATATGTCTTGTCCCTAATTTTCATTGTTTTCTTGAGAGCTGCATTTTCCTTCCTGATTTTTCTTAGTGCAGCCTTTGCTTTTTTGGTGATTCCTTCTTGGCTCTTTAATTTTTCCTCTTTAATTGTTGTAATAGATCTGTTTGAACTGGCTGCTGGTTCCCTCGTATGCTGACTGGCTGCTGGTTCCCTCTTATGCTGACTGGCTGCTGGCTGAGTGGGTGGTGTCCGCCCTTCCTGTCTCTCCTCACTAGCCATGTCCTCTCTTTCTTCACCCTCACTTTCCTTTCTCTCAGGTCTCCTCATCCCTTCTTCCCTCATCTTTGAGACTAATGTAAGTAGAAGACATGGCACTGTACATTTTCGAACATTTTAAATATTATACCACTTAAAAATAACAAATATTACTTTTTGTTACTAAGAGTTTCATATTTATTATACCTGTGTCACCTTTCACACTATAGCTGTGATCATGAGCTATGGGCTTTGTAGATTACAGGTCCCGGGGTGAATCGTGGTGCAGGGGCCCTTCTCTTTTTGGACCACAGGGCGATGCACGAAGATGGTGGGTTGTAAAGAAACTTCTGTGTAGCTATGCAGTGGGAGTCACCGACTCAGGAAGGAGACACGGTAGGAGCAGTAGCTTTGATGTCAAACTCTGATGGTTTATTTGGAGTTAACGGCCAGAGGATTCACATCACAAGTCCAAGAGCCAGAGGTTCTGACTTCACGGTAGAGTTGCCACGTCAATTCTGGAGAGCCTCTCTCTTGCCAGCCCATTTAACTGGTTCCACAGAGAGTCATCAACATGTTTTGATAAGATAGCTTTAGATAGTTTGGGCACACTAAGTTACCAGCTTCCGCCACTTATGGCCTTGGATATGTCATGCCCTGGAGTCCTCAGACAACAGAGAAGGAAGTGTCCCAGTGTACCCACAATACAGACCATCTGTGACCCAGTATTGACCGGTCACAGAATGGGAACAATAACATTATTGGCTGAAGCAGCCTGTGTCCTTAAAGGAGGTAAACAGACGTCAAGGTTTGTCCTGTATGTCACATCTTGGCGTCTATGATAATTATTTCCCTAACAGTGGGTATAGCCTCTGCTCTCAGCCTAGTCTTGCCCTTTTTTGTCTTGACAAACTGGTCTGCATCAAAATGTGCCTGCGGAGTGACTTGAGGTTACTTCACACACAGAACAACTGTGTCTGAATCTTGTCTGCCCACATACATATTCCATAGTGGTTGAATACACAGTATTAAGAAACACTTTATACTTACTGGACATGTTATACTCATTACATACTGTATATAAAATATGACCAAGAATGTGAGACAACTTTATAGAAATTAATATCACATCTGTTACTGATGCCATTTGTCATACTTTGTTAAACTCACAAATAATAAAGTTCCATAACTTCAGTTGGGAACAAAGACCACACCTTATCTCCCCAGGGCAATTTCCCATCCAATACAGGTAGGTGTGCTATATAGGTGTGTATAACCCTTTTTCCTGTCTGTTTATCCCTCTTTCAGCACAAGAACCAGAGGGGGATTCAATGGAGCCTGAATACCTGCACTGAGACCCTCACCCTGCACCCTGAGTCTCAACTCTGTGTTTTTCAAGCCTTTCCCTGTTTTTTTGTATTAAACAAAACATTAAGCTTTCCCAATGGTGTGGTTTTTGTTTTGTGAAAAAGTGCAAATGCAGTGTTTGTATATAATTACCTCACATATTTTGTTGCTGTTGGTCGTTAAATTGCTCCTGCTGACTTGAGCCAGCCATTTTTTCCTCCGCTCTGTGTCAGTGGGGAAGCCGTACATTCGTACTCCTTTCTCGGAGCGATTTGAGCATCCCCAGGCAGCACAGCAAACCATGGTGGCGACTAGGAGGCAGCACAGCAAACCAGGACAACACGGAGGAAAAGGCACAGACAAACTGCATGATATGCTATTCAATGTTTATTGAATTCCATGTATTTACAATGGATGTTCCTAAAACAACACATTTAACATCATCATCCTCATGCTGCTGCTGCTAGTCCTTTGATAGTCACCTGTCGGTCTCCTGTCCTTTCTGAAAGCCATAAAGATGACATTAGTCATTTAGATAACTTGTGTCCTCAATTACCATGGGATTACTGAAACTACCATGAATTTAAGAAAATGGTAGACATTAATCTAATCTGAATTTTAAAGCATTAGTTTAGATCCCCTCCCTCTAAATATATCAATACACATTAGAAAGTGATGCTCCTGACTACCATACAAGTTTAAGAAGATAATATTGGTTTTAAAGAATTCAAAGCTATAAATAAACAGCAACAGGCTCTTTAACCAAGGCACTGTTAGCCTAACATGTAAACTAGTTGTTCACACTAATCCTAATATTATCACTTAATATTAGCAAATTCTATTTAATTTTTTTAAACATATTGATGTAAATACATACACATATCGATTTGTTGTATAAATATTGCAAATCAAAACCTTTATTCACTAATAATGACCAAAAATCGTAGTTCTATCTCCTGTTATCAATGCATTCACATTGCCCGCCATGAACTTCCGGGGAACGATCCTCTTCTACATGAACCACGCGACGATAACCGTTTTTGGACTTCCGTTGTCGTAACTCTTCTATTATATGGCTCTGGTTGTTGTGTTTCTTCTTGTTCTTCATTTGTTGTTTAAGGGCGGCAGGCAAACAGCTTTTAGGCGCAATACCGCCCCCTGGATTATATATAGTGTAGTGGATACTGCCCTGAATGACAGACTTTTTTCCCACTCGTTAAAAAAAAAGGCGTATTCGTTGTGTGACTGCGTGTGCCGAACCGTGACGTCCGAACCGTGAGGGTACGGGACGAATACGGATACCGTTACACCCCTACTAGGTTTGGGTGTTTTTGCTGTTCTTCTGTCATGTTTTCCTCCTGGGTTATTGTCTGGTCCTTTTTCCTGTGTTTTTCCTCTTGTCATTAGTTTCCCTGGTGTGTCTAGTTATCTGATTGTGTTCACCTGTGGCCCTTGTGTTTCTCCTCCCCTGCCCGGCTGTTTCTCATCTTGTGATTACCCCTCCCTGTATTTAGTCTTGTCTCCTCCTGTGTTCAGTGTTGGTGCTTCTTTTGTTTGTGACCTAGTTCACCGTAGAGTGGTTTTTCTGTCCAAGTATAATTAAGTCCTTGAAATAAAGGTGTTATCAAGTGCTATCTGCGTTTGGGTCCTACCTGCTTCACTCTGCGTATCAGAAAGTACCAACCAAGAATTGGGCCCAGCAGATCCGTTCGAGCTGGAATTATTGAATTTTTCCTTTTTTTTGGCTAACTGCTCGGATCGATGGAAGAGAGCACCCGGAGTTCAGCAGCGAGAGGCTGTGTTGTCGGAGGCGCGCCAGATGGCTAGAGAGAAACCAGGTTTGGTGAAGTTCTTACCTGGCTGGATTTCAAAGATCCTCCCGGTGTGTGATTCCCGGCCTGCTAGCCCCAGGCATGCTAGCTCCCTGGCTCCCACTTCCCAACCTGGTACCATACGCCTCGCTGGGTTCCGTCTGAAGTCAACCCGTGCTTCTGCCCCAGTTCCTGCTCCTGTCCAGGAGTCGTATTCTGGAACTCGTCTGGCTTATGGAGGTCCACGGAGTATTCAGGCGGCTGCTAAGAGAAGGAGTCGCAAGGCCAAGCTAGCAGCCCGAGCCCCAAGAGCCATGGCTCCAGCCCCAGTACAGGCCCCAGCAGCCATGGCTCCATGCTCCAGTATCGGCCCACACAGCCATGGTTTCGTGCTCCAGTACCATCCCCACACAGCCATGGTCCCGTGTTCCGGTTCCGTGCCCAGCAGCCATGGTTCCGGCTACGGAACCGGCCCACACAGCCATGGTTCGCAGCCATGGTTCTGGCTCCAGTACCGGCCCCAGTACCCATGGTCCGACTCCAGTTTCGGCTCCAGGACTGGCTTACCGGCCAACGCCAGCTCCCCGAGTCCTGTCGGTGTACCGGCCAACGCCAGCTCCCCGAGTCCTGTCAGCATACCGGCCGACTCCAGCTCCTCGTCTCCAGTTGGCTGTTCAGCCGACGCCAGCTCCCCGAGTCCTGTGGGCGTACCGACCGAAACAAGTTCCTTCTCAAGACTCATCTCAAGTTCCCTCTCAAGTCCCCTCTCCAGTCTCCTCACGAGTCCCCCTCTCGAGTCCCCTCTTGAGTTCCCTCTCGAGTCCCCTCTCAAGTCCCATCTCGAGTCTCTTCTCGAGTCCTCTCTCAAGTTCCCTCTCAAGTCTCCTCTCAAGTTCCTACCCGAGTCCCCTCTCAAGTTTCCTCTAGTCTCCTCTCGAGTTCCCACTCAAGTTCCCTCTCAAGTCCCCTCTCAGGTCCCATCTGGAGTCTCTTCTCGAGTCCTCTCTCAAGTTCCCTCTCAAGTCTCCTCTCAAGTTCCTACCCGAGTCCCCTCTCAAGTCCCCTCTCAAGTCTCCTCTCCAGTTCCCTCTCGAGTCTCCTCTCGAGTTCCCTCTCGAGTCCCCTCTCAAGTCTCCTCTCGAGTTCCCTCTCAAGTCCCCTCTCCAGTCTCCTCTCGAGTTCCCTCTCAAGTCCCCTCTCAAGTTCCTACCCGAGTCACCTCTCAAGTTCCCTCTCGAGTTCCCTCTCGAGTCCCCTCTCAAGTCCCCTCTTTAGTCCCCTCTCGAGGCCCCTCTCAAGTCACCTCTCAAGTCTCCTCTCGAGTTCCCTCTCAGGTCCCCTCTCGAGTCCCTTCTCGAGTCCCTTTTCGAGTCCTCTCTCGAGTTCCCTCTCGAGTCCCCTCTCGAGTCTCCTCTCGAGTCCCCTCTCAAGTCTCCTCTCGAGTCTCTTCTCGGGTCCCCTCTCAAGTCTCCTCTCGAGTCTCTTCTCGAGTCCCCTCTCAAGTCCCCTCTCGAGTTCCCTCTCAAGTCTCCTCTCGAGTTCCCTCTCAGGTCCCCTCTCAAGTCTCTTCTCGAGTCCCCTCTCGAGTCCCCTCTCAAGTCTCCTCTCGAGTTCCCTCTCAAGTCATCTCTCGAGTTCCCTCTCAAGTCACCGCTCGAGTTCCCTCTCAAGTCTCCTCTCGAGTCTCCGTTCAAGTTCCCTCTCGAGATCCCGCTCAAGTCACCTCTCGAGATCCCTCTCAAGTCACCTCTCGAGATCCCTCTCAAGTCAACTCTCAAGTTTCCTCTCAAGTTCCCTCTCGAGCCCTCTCTCGAGTCCCAACTCCATGTCCTGAGCCGTTGGAGGTCCCGCAGACTGCTCTTCTGCCGGGGGTCCTGCCAACCCTATGTTCTGTGCCGTTGGAGGTCCCGCAGACTGCTCTTCTGCCGGGGGTCCTCCCAACCCTATGTCCTGTGCCGTTGGAGGTCCCACAGACTGCTCTTCGGCCGGGGGTCCTGCCAACTCCATGTCCTGTGCCGTTGGAGGTCCCGCAGACTGCTCTTCTGCCGGGGGTCCTGCCAACCCTATGTCCTGTGCCGTTGGAGGTCCCGCAGACTGCTCTTCTGCCGGGGGTCCTGCCAACCCCATGTCCTGTGCCGTTGGAGGTCCCGCAGACTACTCTTCTGCCGGGGGTCCTGCCAACCCCATGTCCTGTGCCGTTGGAGGTCCCGCAGACTACTCTTCTGCCGGGGGTCCTGCCAACCCCATGTCCTGTGCCGTTGGAGGTCCCGCAGACTACTCTTCTGCCGGGGGTCCTGCCAACCCCATGTCCTGAGCCGTTGGAGGTCCCGCAGACTGCTCTTCTGCCGGGGGTCCTGCCAACTCCATGTCCTGTGCCGTTGGAGGTTCCGCCGACTGCTCTCCTGCCGGGGGTCCTGCCGGCCCTGTGTCCTCTTCCGTGGGGAATCTTGCCGACACCTGTCCCACCGGCTCCAGATCCTGTCCGGTCGACACCGGCTCCTGCCCGGCCTCCGGAGCTGTCCGGTCTTCGCCCTCGAGCCCGGTCCCCTGAGTTCGCCCGCTGTGGTCTTCGCCCCGCCTCGAACTCTGTCTTGCCCCCGGGCCGTCTGCCCGAGACCCCCTCCTCGAACTCTGCCTTGCCCCCGGGCCGTCCGCCTGAGACCCCCTTTTTGAACTCTGCCTTGCCCCCGGGCCGTCCACCCGAGACCCCCCCCTCGAACTCTGCCTTGCCCCCGGGCCGTCCGCCCGAGACCCCCTCCTCGAACTCTGCCTTGCCCCCGGGCCGTCCACCCGAGACCCCCTCTTCGAACTCTGCCTTGCCCTGGGCTGTCAGCCAAGGCACGTCCTCCGGACCCCCTCCACCCACCCTGCTGGACGTTGTTGGATTTTTGTTTTGTTGTTTAGGGACGTCTAGAATCCGTCCCTTGAGGAGGGGGTTCTGTCACGATTATCATGTCATGTCACATTTCTATGTCTAGGTTTGGGTGTTTTTGCTGTTCTCTGTGTTTTTGCTGTTCTCTCTGTGTTTTTGCTGTTCTCTCTGTGTTGTTCCTCTTGTCATTAGTTTCCCTGGTGTGTCTAGTTATCTGATTGTGTTCACCTGTGGCCCTTGTGTTTCTCCTCCCCTGCCCGGCTGTTTCTCGTCTTGTGATTACCCCTCCCTGTATTTAGTCTTGTCTCCTCCTGTGTTCAGTGTTGGTGCTTCTTTTGTTTGTGACCTAGTTCACCGTAGAGTGGTTTTTCTGTCCAAGTATAATTAAGTCCTTGAAATAAAGGTGTTATCAAGTGCTATCTGCGTTTGGGTCCTACCTGCTTCACTCTGCGTATCAGGTGAGGGGCAATTTATCTTCATGTGACCTAATTCTGAACAGTTATGACAACGAATCTCCTCCCAGTTAATGTCTTTATGGCCTTTTTGTTTGCTGGGTGTGAATTTTGGGTTGGAGAAGGTGTGTTGGGGATATGGGCTGGAGTTAGCAGGCTCAGGCTTCCATCTGGGTCCTGGGGGTGTGGCTGCAGTCTCAATCGGCTCCTCTGCTCTTTCCCTGATGACAGCAGCACAGGGTCTCCGTTCAGTGATGTTGTGTGCCCCTGGGTGCATGCGGCTAGTGACATAAAGCGCAGTCTGCTTGGTGGTTTCATGGCGGCGGGCAATGTCATAGGCTTGGGCTAGTGTCTGAGGCCGCTGCTCCAACAGTTTTTGAACAATTTCTGCATCTCCCAGAGCATTGGTGAAAACTTCAACGCCTATCACGTCTTGCTCAGTCTCATTCCTGTTACTGTAGGCTTCAGACACTTTCCCATAAATGTCATCCCTCAAAACATGAAGAGCCTCACCCGTTTTGCGGACACGCTGTCTTGATTCAATAGCCACTGCTGCTGCATTCTCTGAAGAGGGGCCGTATGCCGTCTCTAGTTCCTCCAGGAGGTGGCGGTAGTCCCACTGTGAAGACCTGGGATTTCTGTGGACAATTGCCGCTGCTGCCAACACATCCTCACTCCCAGGTCGGCCTATGTTGACGTTATGTCAAGTCCCCTGTCGGCTTTTTCCAACGCAAGGGGGGGGGCCTTAGCGGCCATTTTCAACGCAAGGGGGGGGGCCCCTTAGCGTCCATTTTCAGCTTTCCGGGATGTCCATATGCTTCTATGGACGCTCATGGAAGCACGGCATTCGTTTGTGTCGGCTGCCCTTAAAGGCAATGTGAGCGTCCATTCTCATTGGATAACGGAGAATTGTACACCCGGAAGTAAGTATTCCCCTTACTGTCGATTGATTTTATAGTGATATCTGCACTACTCATCGACTAAAAAACACCAGATTATCCTTGTTAATTACACAACATTGATTGGTTTAAATTGTGTGCAATGCTTTTGTATTTTTCCCCTTCGATTCGGAGAAACAAATGTTTTTTCGGAGTAAAGGATGGCAGAAGACACTACACTACCCAGAATCCCCAGCTATCGTTTGGACTACACCATGTGCTCTGTTTGACAAACCCCGTGATAGTCCTCAAGCTCTGTGATTGGAGAGTGTGCTCCGAGGGTTACGCCGAGCCTCGAACAGCACTTGAAATGGGATGGAATCACGGCAGACTGTCCAAAACTGGATTTGAACGGGTCCACCGCGTCCCCCCCCTCCCCCACCCTGTCCCCAGAACTACAAATGCTGGCTATTCTGTTTCGCAACATGTTCTGTATCTATGGCACGTCTCTACTGGGAGTTGTAGTTTTAAAAGACGTTTTCGTATTTCCCATAATAAGAAGTTGCCAGTATTAAACTGTGTACATCCCTGGAGGTTTAGGGGATAGGAAACACTCACATTTAAAACATATAATTAATAAATGGGTGGAAATTGCTTGTGCCCATAATGGGCAGCATTAATATATATATATATACACATGCCAGCTAAGGTCAGAAGAGCTTTATTTAACAGCTGGTCTTATGTTTGTGACCCCTGTTGTTAATTGATAACATTACATTACATTAATTGATAAGCCTGAAACATGCACTTGTCAAGGTTCAGAGGCACATTTTGCAAATATGGCAGTAGCCATCGATCAGCTTAAGATAAGATATACTTTATTGATCTCAAGTTGGAACATTTGCGTTACATCAGCATGTGTAACAGTTAAATATGCAGTGGTGTTTATTTGTAAATCATTTAGTATAATCACACAAATTCTGTGTTTTATATTCAACAATTCTGTGTTCTTTATTGATTGTTCAATACCTGACAAGGTCGGAGATTAAATATCTACATACATCTTATAAGAGTATAATACATTATGTATAATATCAGTTAAAATAAGTGCTTCAACATAGTTAACATTGCTGGAGGTATGCACAAATATTGATGGATGTCTTGTAATGCACTATTGAGGAACCTGCTACCCAAGTTTTTCATTCAATGCATAACTACACCATAGTTGTGTAGGCCTATATGATATGTCAATAAACCTTAGAAAATCTTGAAATCTTGAAAGGGATGTGCAAAATAGTCATTATATACAGTCTTTAATTAACTATTAGTAGAGAATAACGAGTAATTAATATACTTTATAGGGATCCTATTAATATCTAATAATAAAAATAATGAAATTCAATAACATGCTTTAACCACTAGGTGTCCCTTTATATCAGCTGTGCACCTTTATGGTGTAAATACAGCCTATCTACCAATTGGATCAAATATAAAAGTCAGCCGAATTAGTGTTGATACTGCAAGGAGACGTATTGTGTGAAAGAAATGTAAGATGTTGTTTAATGGCTGATATATTTATGATCCACGTCACGTTTTCAGTTCCTCATGTTTGTCTAGAAGTCTTCTCATCAGGGCTCTATAAATACAGAACTACGGCAGATATGTAATATTTAATGCAGCCGAACCGTGTATTACAATGCCGTTATGTGATGACTTTCAAAGAGAAAAGCAAGCACACTCGGAATAAAGTATTATTGTATTGTTTTTAAATGTTTTCGGTCTGTTTCCGTTATTTGTTAATGACGATGTGCTGTGAGATGTGAGACTGGAATTGTACAGGGGAAAATAACGTAGGCTATCTTTAGATGCGGATTTTGTTAAACTAATATGTTTGCGCTGTGGAACAACACTATACATTGACGGGGAAGGGGGTAGCAATAAAGATAACACCATTAAACAGTTACACAACATAACAGAAATAATATCGATAGCAGCGTCCCTAGCAACCACCTTGGTAACAATGAAAACGTTATGGACGCAATTTCCTGAAGTAATCTTCGTAATAACTAGCAAACTAAAGATCATGTACATCCACTGCACACATAATCTGAAATAACAACTCATATTTCTCGCATCAAATGACATCAAAACGCATTTTAATGGCCAAACTAACTTTAAAATAGGCATTTTCCATCGAGAATAAAACGAAGTTCGGCCATGTTTTTTTTTTCTGCAGGGAGAAATGTGAAGATCACGTGACGTCAAACAGAGCACATGGTGTAGTCCAAACGATAGCTGGGGATTCTGGGTAGTGTAGTGTCTTCTGCCATCCTTTACTCCGAAAACATATTTGTTTCTCCGAATCGAAGGGGAAAAATACAAAAGCATTGTACACAATTTAAACCAATCAATGTTGTGTAATTAACAAGGATAATCTGGTGTTTTTTAGTCGATGAGTAGTGCAGATATCACTGTAAAATCAATCGACAGTAAGGGGAATACTTACTTCCGGGTGTACAATTCTCCGTTATCCAATGAGAATGGACGCTCACATTGCCTTTAAGGGCAGCCGACACAAACGAATGCCGTGCTTCCATGAGCGTCCATAGAAGCATATGGACATCCCGGAAAGCTGAAAATGGACGCTAAGGGCCCCCCCCCTTGCGTTGAAAATGGCCGCTAAGGCCCCCCCCCTTGCGTTGGAAAAAGCCGACAGGGGACTTGACATAACGTCAACATAGGCCGACCTGGGAGTGAGGATGTGTTGCTGCTGCACCCACAAGGCAAAACTTCAATTGGATAGCCATAGTATTTTCTGACCAACAATTAGCTTCAGCGCAGCTCTCAAACCTGTGTAGGAACTCTTTCCAAGGTGTTGTGCCATCATACTGACCAGGGCGCAGTATTGGGACTCTTTCTCTCTGTCCGCAGTCCTCCTCACCCTCTGAAGAATCCGGGCAGTGTGCACGGCGAGGCTGGCGTGCACGTGATTTTGGCCGTTCATATTTGAGGGAATAGCACTTTAATTGCTTAGTCTGACTATGCTCTTCTTCTGGTGACAGCCTATAGCAGGGACGTGCACAGACATTTGGAGGGGCTATTGCTCTAAACTGAAAAAGGGCCTCCACTCCCGAAAAAAAACATAAGACCAAAATTCTAACTTGTTTTTAATGTAAAAGGTTAATGAAATAAAAACACAACACTCATTGCAAGTGACACTCAGTTGACTTTTATGTCCAACTGCTAAATTCGTTATTCAGTCTGTGTTCAGTTCAGCCTCTCAAATGTGCTCTGAACTGGAGGCTTGGGGTTAGCCCCCAACAGACCATGAACTTCACTCAGCACAGATACAGGCTTTGCCCTGCTGGCACCTTTTATCCAGCTCTGCAAAGTTGCAGTCCTTTTAGCTGCCTCCTTCAGATATCTTTCTCTCTGCTTCAGTCTCCTCTTGAAGGCATTCTTAAGCACAGAAATGTAACTTTAGGCTATGCATAAAATAACCAAATGATTATTACATTAACTAATTTGAACAGTAATTCACATCATCATCTCATAACAAAATAAGCTAAGGCAACTACTTGCATTCAGTGATTTAAATGAAAACCAGGGATATCTTTGTTTTGCTGTCCATATCTCATTAAAAATATCTAATGTTAGTAACTATTAAAGAAAGAATGGGGACAATTCTGTTTGAATGTAGTTTGACCATTGTAACTGCTGTGCAGACATACTGATACAATAGGGCTTCTAACTAATTACCTTAAATAAACTCACTTAATTTCATTAATGAAACCAGTTCAATACGCATTATTCTTATCATTCTTTATGAGCGCAGTAACGGTAAGGTATCTAATTACTTATTTATCTAGTATTCCATCACTTAATAACAGAGATGGTCAAACTGAAGTAGAGACATGGCAGAAATCCTACAATGAAGCGGGGCAGTGAACTGTTCTCCCGTAGGCCTATGTGAGAGAGGGCGATCAAGAAAAGAGAGCGAGCGGTGAGGGAGTTCACGGAGCAGATTAAACGACACAGAAAGACAGAAGCACAACAACAAGTATATTTAGGTGTTTTTTTGTAAATAACCGACGGTGTCAAGAGGAAGATAAGTCCCCTGGGTTGTCCCCTATACTCTAACTTCCATGAGAAAACTCAAAATCAATTTTCCAAAATCCGACACTAGAGGTGGTCATAAAAGCATATTCAAAAACGGGGACAGATTGACCCGGGGATTGGCCACCAAAGCCAGGCGGGCATTTGGTATGATCACCATAGCCATATGAGGCCGGACTCGGAGGGCTTTGCTTTGCTTCCAGCCGTCAGATTGTAAACAAAGTCACGTTACTGGGGGCAGATGACAGCGCTGACTTCCGGTGTGTTTCCCGCAGCGAGACGCAACAATACTAATTGTGGGCTTATCATGTTTATTCGGCCACAATAGAAAACAAAAAAAAACCTCTCACTCTCTCCAGAGGAGCAGGTCAGACAAAAATGGCAAACGGGCCGTTGCCCGGGCAACATTAGCCCGTACCTGTGCACGTCCCTGGCCTATAGCATGGAGGATAAGGGACTGGCGTGCTATGTATGAATTCTCCCCTATATTCAGGGGTAAAGGGGTCTGAAACAGTAGCAGCCATACACGTGTCCTGCATCCTTGATGGCGTGGCATGAGCTTGGGGGCTATACACGTGATCGCATGGGCCTCGGCCTTGTATTTCCTTTAAATCAAGCTGAGTTGTATATGGGCCCTAAACCTAACCAACCCTTAGCCATTGCTGTGCCATATCAATAAACTGATCAGTTTTTGATGGAACATACACATTACTAATATAGTTAATTATAGACTTCTTTTCTAAAACATAGTCTGCTCATTCGCACAGCAAAAAATGCAGATTGTTTTATAATTTATTGCAGTGTCATCACTGTTTTCGGCATTCTGATACTGTACATGCACAGATACATGCAGTAGGATTCATTTTACTGCAAAAAGCTAGAAAAACCTTACACTGTTAAAGGATAACAAATCACACTTTTCTTCACACAAAAATAAGCCGCTCTTTTTTTGCAAGACTAATGGGAAGTGGATTTCAATCGGACCATCCAGGCTCATGACCCTGCTGGGGTCAAACCGAAAAAGCTTTACAGGAAGCACTATCACTGTGCTCTCAGAGCAGCTTTTAAGATTGACTTCCCTGCTGTCTATAAAGAACATTCAGGTTTTAACAATCCAAATTGAAAACTGCTGGAGGGGAAAATGGTAGTGTGTCTGAGGCAGGGAGGCTCCAGCGATGGAGGGGACTGTCAAGAGGCAGCGACAAGCCGATGTGTTGGCAGAAACAATTACCTTGGTTAGGAGAAAAACAGAGGGGAGGAGAGATTAACACAGTTTAGAAATTGGTTATTCATGGTTTCTCAAATACATTCCAGAAACTTTTCTACAAATATTCTTGGGATACAAAACAATGAATGTATAACAATTGTATGAAGCACAGTTTTCAAATGTGGTTATTATGACAATAACCACAGTTATTACAACACAAAATTGTTCGTTGACCCCTTTAATGCCGACAACCAAGCTTGGACCACACCCATCTATGAAATTCCCTAGTGAGAAACACACCAAGACTTACAAGCTGAAAACAATACCAGCAACTAGCAGCTGGTAAAAAGCAGCAGCTCTTGCTGAGGATCACAAGGACACTCAGGTGATCTACACAGCCAGGAACACCACAGAGGACACTTAGTGGACAGGTGAGGTAAAACTATACATAGAAAATAATGTCCAATCTACTATAAAACTAGTACATACATAATATACTATATGTGTTATTTTTTCGAACATAAAACCACTACCAATTCAATATTACTAAAATAGCTAAAACAACATTCAGTAGATTTCTTTTTTATGGGTTGGAGCTGCTTTACCAGAGTTCCTCTTTTCCAGAGGTGGGAAGTAACATTTACTCAAGTATTGTACTTAAGTACTATTTTGAGATACTTGTACTTGCCATTTTATGTTACGTTGTACTACATTTATTTAATACCTGTAGTTACTTTACATATTTGGATTAATGATGTGAAATATAATCAAGGTTCAAGGTTCTTTATTTGTCATACGAACATAGCTACAGTGTAGTTATGTAGATGAAAATCTTAGGTCTCCAACAGTGCAACACAATAATACAGATAAACAGAAACATATAGTGCAAGTAAATATTAAAAAGTAGATACAAAAAGAAAAATAGTTTAAAAAAAGTGAAATAGTGAAATAAGAGTCTCTTTGCAAGCTATTGGAATGATATATTAGATACATAGATAAATTCATAGTAAATGAACAATCTACTCTGCATTATACAAAGTCATTAAAACTTGCTGCACCTTTACCAGCTTTGATAACACTTTAATGCATCAATAATTATAATCAAAACATATAATATATTATTCTGAAATTGACCAATCTGCATAAGGAGTACTTTTACTTGTAGTACTTTAAATATATATTGATGCCATACTTTTGTACTTTTACTTGAGTAACATTTGGCTGTGAGTAACTGCTCTGTAGGAACAGATAATGTGGTGTAACGTCAAAGAAATACGACCACACTGTTATAATTTAATCTAATTCAAGCTGGAATTGACCCTTTCTCTGCAGCAAGCCCATAGCGTATGCAGTTAAAAGCTCATTGCTAGCTTCTCATCCTTTAACAAGCATAATTATGCTCTAAAAGGAAACATGATAGATTTAAAGGTCATTTTGATGTACAGCCTTGCTGTCAACACAATGCCTTTGTACAAAATCTGCTCATATCCACCAAGCTGCAGGGAACTGCTGTGTCTAAGGGGACTGAATGCTGCTTTATGATCAGCTACAGACATAGAAAATAATTTGTTCTCTCACAACCACAGAACATTAGTCATACAGACAGTCCCAGTCCACCAGGAGTTCACCAGCCTCTGGCCATCTTTCGTGGAGGTCTCTCACTCCATGGAAAGTGTAGAAGTAATTGTACTTTCTCACCACTTGTTCCGTGTGTGTGTGTGTGTGTGTGTCACCAGTTGTGGTAGAAAATCGAAAACAGAAATTGATTTGCAGCAACAAAATTAACCTCAGCTGAGAGGTAGTAGCTGGATGTACCGTAACCGACACAATATCTGGCTGGGAGAAAGGCACCTCAGAGCTGTTCTCCATCTCCCTATGCACTCTGATGGTATAGGATATTTCAGTCAGTAGTAGTCCACAACATGCTGAGATGTATTGACAAATTAAATATTTGATTGCCAGTTAACATTGTCAATAGATCAATCCTTTTATGTCTTCCTTGCTGCAGACTGATGAAGTACATGTCTATTTCATGAGTCAATTCATTTTAATTAGCTCTCATGCCGATCTAACAGGCAGGAGAGGTTTTAGGAATCATTATTTAACTATAGCTCACATCCTCTCAAGCAAACTTGAAGTTCAGTCTGTGAAGAAACAAGGCTAAGATCAGGTTTTGGCTCGCTCAATATTAAAAATTAGGAATATGAGTGATATAATATTACTTTTTGAGTAGATCTCTATGATGGATCCAACAGTTGGCAAACTTGTTTTGTTCCAAATCACTGTCCCCGGTCTGACCTAATTATCCCAGCAAGCTAGTGTAAAGGCAATTTGTCCCTGCCTGATTTAGATTAACGCTGCGCTCTGTGCACAACAGCTGCACACAGCAGACCATCGCTTTCCTGATTCCACTTCCAGCCACTTTGCATCTCAATGACAGCCGGAGAGTTCACTCAATATTAAACGATTGTTAAAGCTCCGAGGGACTCACCTCAGTGGCTTATTAGCAGGCAAAACACAGAGTGCCTAAAGTATACAGTATGTCTTATAAATAACCTTTAACTGAAAGAGACAACATTTTAATTTCTGGAGGATGGTCAGGTATGTTCTTGAATTAATATGTAATGTGTGCAGTCATTAACGTACTGCTGTGCATTGGTTGAAGCTTTTCTGGTGAATACTATATTGTATCACAATAAACAATTACTGGATTTATTGTTTTCTGCATCTTGTTGGTATCAATCTTAAAAGGGTGTTTCTCTTGAAAACAGGCATATACCTATTGTTTCTTTTCCTTATTTGTAGTATTTACATCAGGGGTGTCAAACTAAATTTCATTGCGGGCCACATTAGCATTATGGTTGCACTCAAAGGGCCGGTTGTCACTTTAAGACTATATAGATTATATTACATTACATTGCATTTAGCTGACGCTTTTATCCAAAGCGACTTACAATAAGTGCGTTCGACAAACAAAATACAAACTTGAAGAAAACAGAATCATATAAGTACATCAAGTTTCATAGAGCAAAAACATTTCAAGTGCTACTCAACTGGCTTTAGGTAAGCCAGTCCTTTATTAGTATATAAGTGCTTTGTTAATAGTTCTATTGCTCGAAGTGGAGTCGAAAGAGATGAGTTTTCAATCTGCGCCGGAAGGTGTGTAAGCGATCTGCTGTCCTGATGTCAATGGGGAGCTCATTCCACCATTTTGGAGCCAGGATAGCAAACCCACGTGTTTTTGTTGATGGGAACTTGGGTCCCCTTCGCAGCGATGGTGCAGCGAGCCGTTTGGTTGATGCAGAGCGGAGTGCACGTGCTGGGGTGTACGGTTTAACCATGTCCTGGATGTAGGAAGGGCCAGATCCATTCGCAGCATGGTATGCAAGTACCATTGTCTTGAAGTGGATTCTAGCAGTTACCGAAAGCCAGTGGAGGGAGCGGAGGAGCGGCGTGGTGTGGGAGAATTTAGGAAGGTTGAAGACCAGACAAGCCACTGCATTCTGGATGAGCTGCAGAGGTCGGATGGCACATGCAGGTAGACCAGCCAGGAGCAGGGGCGGAGCTTCCTACAGGCGATACAGGCGGTTGCCTAGAGCGCCACCCAGAGGGGGGCGCCAAAAATTGCACCAAAACTTTTTTTCAAAAGTTTTGGCGCCCCCTCTATATCTGCAACCATTATTCTTACATAAAAAAAAAATTCTAACATAAGGGGAAATAAGCCAAAAATCTAAAACGGTCGGTCGGTCTAAGAGCCTCGGCTTTAGGTGTTCACAGTCAGAACATGCTAGAGCGCTGTGCATTGATGGGTATCGGTCAAGTGTTTATAAAATTGAGCATTGAGGAAAGAAAGACTAATGTTAGAGAACTATGAAGAGGCAAAAGCCATCCGAGGCGCAGTATAAAAACAGAAGAAAAGAAGAAGAAGAGAAACGTGCCAAGGTGAAAGGTATGCAATTTTGATTGTATTGTCAACATTAGCGAATGGATCATGTAATCTTGCTAGTTAGCCAAGCCAACGTTAGCTAGCCAGCGTTTGTTATTGCCATTCAGTCGAAACTGTCATAAGGCTATTTTCGTTGTGTCATGAAATAGAAATATTAGTAATAATAACAATGTTAGTTTTGGTGTAGCGAGCTAGCCAGTGTGGTGGAATGTTAGTTAGTTGGTAACGTTAGCTAACGTTAAGTTTACTTCAGAAAGCACATTGACTATCCGAGTCAAACATTTGCCAAATTCAACCCTGTCATAATGTGCGCTAACGTTAGCTAACTAGCTCAGTGGTTCTCAACTCCAGTCCTGTTGAATGTTTTAGTTCCAACCCAGAACTAACACACCTGGTTCAACTGTTCTAATAACATAGGCATAGCTCTTGATTAGTTCAATCAGACCTGTCAGGCTGTCCAAATGCTTACTAACTAAATAATAGCTACATTTAATAAATGGAAATTATTCAATGTTGATAATACACATTTTGTTATATCATTTTAGATTCACTTTTAAAATATCTGGGACCACCTGCTGCATCAGTTGACAAGGAACAAAAGCGGCTGAAGTCAACAAAGAGGCACTTCTCATATGAGTCTCCTGATGAGCCATTGAGGGATGCCTTGCAAAATCTGGAGGTAACCTTCCTTAACGTGGTGGTGGATGCTGCAGTGTCAGCACAAAAGGAGAGGTTTACCACTCTTAAACATGTGCAAGACAAGTTTGGCATTCTGTACTTCCCAGACCTGCCACACCAAGAGCTGATGAAGCAAGCAGAGGCATTTGCACACACCTTAAGCCATGGAGAGAAATCGGATTTGTATGGGAAGGAGCTGGCTCAGGAGTTGGAAAATGTACCTGACTTGCCATCAAAGAGCATGACAACTCTTGAGTTGTTGACATTCATACACACAAAGCAGCTCACCGAAATATATCCCAACTTGTGTATTGCTCTGCGGATCAGTGCAACGCTACCAGTAACAGTAGCTTCAGCCGAGAGGAGTTTTTCCAAATTAAAACTCTTGAAAACATACCTGAGGTCAACCATGGCTCAAGAACGCCTCAGTGGTCTGGCTGTAATCAGTATTAACCATGAGGTTGGTGGTCAGATTTCACATGATGATGTGATGACTTTGCAGCGAGGAAGGCCAGAAGGATTGCACTGTAAATGGAAACCAGTAGGAGCTAATATGTAGGCTAATGTGATGATAGTGAGTGGAATGTAAATAGTTCTTAATTTGTATTTATTTGTTTGTTTATTTAGCATATTATATATTGATTATTTGACATGTGTAACATATTTTACATTTCTTCTTAATTTTCTTTGAAAGCAAATTTGCACATTATTTTATTGTTTGTTATTGTTATTATTATTATTATTATTATTATTATTATTATTATTATTATTATTGTTTGTTAGCTAAGTTGTTTGTTTTAATTCTTTAGTGTGCACTTTACATTTATTCTTAGCTCTTGTTCTTGCTTGTAATAAATAAAGGTGCAGTACTTTACTGTATAACTGTTAAGATGTTTTGATATTTTTTTTGGGGGGGGGGGGGCGCAGTGGTGAAGCTCGCCTAGAGCACCAAATGTGCTAGGTCCGCCCCTGGCCAGGAGGGAGTTGCAGTAGTCTAGGCGTGAGATGACGAGAGCCTGGACCAGAACCTGCGTCGCTTTCTGGGTCAGCTGGGGACGTATCCTCCTGATGCGTGTATCTGCAGCAGCGGGTTGTAGCAGCTATGTTTGCAGTGAAGGACAGGTTGTTATCTAGGATCACACCCAGATTCCTTGCAGTCTGAGTCGGGGAAACAACAGAGGTGCCGATGTTGATTGTTAGGTCAAGACAAGAGTGGGACAATCTTTTCCCGGAAGGAAGAGCAGCTCAGTCTTGTCAAGGTTGAGCCTGAGGTGATGAGCAGACATCCACTGAGAGATGTCAGCTGGACAAGCAGAGATGCGTGCGACGACCTGGGTCACTGAGCGGGGAAAGGACATAATTAATTGGGTGTCGTCAGCGTAGCAGTAGTATGAAAAACCATGCGGGCTAATGACAGATCCGAGCGAGTTTGTGTACAAGGAGAAGAGGAGGGGACCAAGAACAGAGGCCTGAGGGACCCCTGTAGTTAATTGACAAGGGTCGGACTCCGACCCTCTCCAAGTAACCCTGTAGGTGCGGTCTTTGAGGTATGAGGTGATGAGGGAAAGTGCAGAGCCTGAAACTTCAAGTTCTTGGAGAGTGCGAAGGAGTATCTGATGATTCACCGTGTCGAATGCAGCAGACAGGTCCAAAAGGATGATGACAGAGGAGAGGGAGGCTGCTTTAGCAGTGTGCAGTTCCTCAGTGACAGCAAGGAGGGCAGTTTCTGTGGAGTGACCTGCCTTGAAACCAGACTGGTGCAGATCCAGAAGGTTGTGCTGATGGAGATAACAGGAGAGTTGTTTAAAGACAGCGCGTTCAAGTGATTTAGACAGGAACGGGAGTAGAGAGACAGGCCTGTAGTTTATAACATCAGACGGGTTGAGAGTGGGTTTCTTTAGGAGAGGGTTTACTCTTGCCTCCTTGAGACTGTTTGGAAAGTGACCAGAAGTTAGAGAAGTGTTGATGAAATGGGTGAGAAACGGTAGAATATCAGGAGTGATAGTCTGAAGGAGGTTTGAAGGGATAGGGTCCAGAGGACAGGTGGTAGGGCGAGCAGAGGTAATGAGGGTAAGAACCTCACTTGGAGAGAGAGGGGAAAAGGAGGTTAGTGTGTGGGTGGAAGGAGGGTCTGGTGACCCAGTGGTGAGTAAAGGTGAGTCAGAAAAAGAAGAGCGAATATCATCAACCTTTTTTTCAAAGTGGTTAACAAAGTTGCTTGACAGAAGGGAGGAGGGGGAAGGGGCTTTGGGGGGGGTCCAGGAGGGAGGAAAATATGGGAAATAGTTTTTGGGGATTGGAATAGGAAGATTGGATCTTATCTTGAAAGAAAGTGATTTTTGCCTCAGAGATCGAAGCAGAGAAAGAGGAGAGGAGAGCCTGATAGGTTAGGAGGTCGTCATGGTGTTTGGATTTCCACCGTTTCCGCTCTGCTGCCCGAAGGACGGTTCTATTAGCACGCAGTGCGTCATTTAGCCAGGGAGCAGGAGGGGACTGACGAGCCTGCCGAGATGTGAGAGGACAGAGAGAGTCCAGAGAGGATGAGAGAGTAGAGAGGACAGAGGGGAGTTTCTGCAGCAGAGTTTGGAGGTAGGAGTTGGAACGAGTCAGAGGAAGGGAGGGCTGAGAGCACCGATGAGGCAAAGGTAGAGGGGGAGAGGGAACGAAGGTTACGGCGGACACGTGCAGGATGAGAAGAGATTAGTTCGTTATGTTTGGAAAGGGGTAGAGAGAATTAAATGAAGAAGTGATCGGATGTGTGGAGCGGGTTTACAGAGAGGTTAGAAGTAGTGCAGTGTCCAAGGACATTGCCAGCTTTATGAGTTGGTGGGGATGGAGACAGTGAGAAAGCAAAGGCGGTTAACAGAGATGTTAGTTCGTCTATCTTCCCTGTCTGGAGGTTGAAGTACAGTGGGAGGGCCAGTTTCAGGGATGTGTGAGAGGAGATTATCTAATTCCTCCAAGAAGTCCCCCAAGGCGCCTGGTGGACGGTAGAGAACAACAATGGTTAATTGTATAGGATGGGTTACTGTGACGGCATGGAATTCAAAGGTGGAAGGAGTGAAGTTAGGTAGCTTGAAGAGGGAAAAGCTCCATTTGGGAGAGAGCAGGAGACCAGTGCCACCTCCTCTGCCAGTGGGTCTGGGTGTATGGGAGAAGGAATATGCTGAGGAGAGAGCTGCTGGGGTGGATGTGTTGGATGGAGTAATCCACGTCTCAGTGAGAGCAAGGAAATCCAGAGACTGCAGGGAAGCTAGCCAGAGATTAAGTCAGCCTTAGGAAAAGCTGACTGGCAGTTCCACAGGCCGCCTGAAACTAGATGTTGGATGTCAGTGGAGCATGTGGGATAGACGAGAGCAGGCCGGTTATATCGATTATGAGATACACGGGGCCAGTGATAATTGCGAGAAGACACATAAACAGGAATGGAGAAAATACACATGATTATAGCATGAGGGGCTAAACAACCAAATAAAATCAGTTGACAAAGACAGTCCAACCTTGCAAATGTTTGATAGCTTAAATATACACTTGCATTGGGGCAACTTAGTGTGAAATAAAAAAAGTTAAAACACCAGCGATACTTAGCTCAATCAAAGTAGGATTTGCCTCCTCTTTGCCTCCCGCAGGACTGCTAATGTGTTCCACTCTCCCCCCCCCCCCGTAGTTATTCCCAGATCCGGATTATTAATGCCACATCAGTATTGTTTGAATTTTGAGTTGGAAATTAAATTATTTTTGCTTCCATACTCACGTCTCCTCCCTTCCGTGTTTGTATTGAGGGTTCAGCCTGTAAGCGCTCTTTGAGTTTAACAGTACGAACTGGTCACTATGAACCCCTCAAACACTGGATCGGATCCCTCCGCTGTTCAGCACGCTCTGACTCGTCAGGGAAATCTTCTTGGCCAACATGAACGGTTAATCCAAGTTTTGGTGGAAAGCAATCTTTCCATGACTCAAAGCATCACAAACCTTTCTGCCCAGATCTCAACCCTGACATCTTCCGCTGCAATCCCTGCCACCTCAAATCCTCCTCCTGTATCCACTCCATGCCGGGATTTCCACATCACCGACCCAGAGCCTTTTCATGGAGAGGTGGAGAAATGCAGGGGATTCATTTTTCAATGCAATAAGGTATTTCGTCAGCGTCCCTTGACCTTTCCTTCGGATGTAACGAAGATTAATTATGTTTTGAATTTGCTTCGTGGCAAAGCATTAAACTGGGCTGAAGCACTGAGTTCATCTGTGGATTATGACACCCTTTCCTTTAGAGTTTTTTCTGAACAGTTGTCCATTGTTTTTGATCACCCTGACTACTCCGCCTCTGCTGCTAATCGTCTCCTAACACTACAACAAGGGAATCGAACCGTGGCGGATTACTCTATCGAGTTCCGCACACTGGCGGCAGAGGCCCGTTGGGACGAGGTGGCTCTAAGGGCAGTTTTTGTTAAAGGGTTGAAGGATCAACTAAAGGATGAGCTGGCTGCACGAGACGAGCCTGCAGACCTCCAAGCCTTAATTACCTTGGTGTCTCGCCTCGACAGCCGGTTGCGGGAGCGCCGTGCGGAGAAGGCGCAACGTTCTCCTTTTGCTTTTCCAAGTAAACCGAGCTACTCACCCAGATTAGCTCCTTCTGTTTCCACACCCTCTGGATTCACCTCTTCACCTCGCGTGCCTCCTTTGGCTAAGGAGGAACCGATGCAGTTGGGACGTACCGGACTATCTCCTGAGGAACGCCTTCGACGTATGAGGTTGGGTGAGTGCCTGTATTGTGGCAAGCTGGTTGTCCTGTTCGCCCAAACGCAGAAGCTCGTCAGTAAGTTTGGGAGTCCTGACGAGCTCACTTTCCCCATCTATTGTTGCCCCAACCCTGCGCCGATTTCTCATTCCTGCCAGACTCTGTACAAACTCTCAGACCTTGCCCCTCTCTGCCCTCATTGACTCAGGCGCTGAAGATAGTTTTGTAGACCTAGAACTTGCCAACCAGCTGGGACTTAAGTTGGAATCCTTACAGGATCCTATGACTGCTTATGCCTTAAACGGTCAACGCATCTCTAGAGTAACTCAGCAGTCACAACCTGTTACTCTGATTATTTCAGGAAATCACAGAGAACAAATCCAATTTAAGGTTATTTCCTCTCCAACTACTCCTTTGGTACTTGGTTACCCTTGGCTTCGCACCCACAATCCTCATATTGATTGGGCTGGAGGAAGGATCATTGAATGGAATCAGAAGTGTCACCTTAACTGTCTACAGTCAGCTGTGCCTCCAGTTCCTGTTAACCCGTTACCTGCTCCATGTGTCTCTCCAGATGTAGATTTATCCGGCGTTCCTAACGTTTGCCACAACCTGGGTGAGGTCTTCTGCAAGGATAAGGCTCTCTCTCTCCCTCCTCACCGTCCATATGATTGTCCCATTGTTTTGCTTCCTGGGGCTCCGTTACCCACCAGCAAGCTCTATAATCTGTCCCGGCCTGAGAGAGAGGCCATGGAGAAATATATCAGTGATTCCCTGGCTTCTGGAATAAGTCGTCCTTCTTCCTACCCTCTGGATGCGGGGTTTTTCTTCGTGGACAAGAAGGATAAATCTCTTCGACCCTGTATTGACTTCCGTGGGTTAAATATAGTGGTGCACGATAATTATCGGCCCGATAATTATCGGTCCGATATTAGGAATTATGACGTCATCCCGATAAACCCGATAAAAGTATTAATAGCCCCGATAATATAAAATATATTTTTTGGGTAAAATAAAAGAAAAAAATACTGCAGTGTGGGTGGATTTGGATGAGGGGCGCTTGTTTTTCACTCGGCTCCTCCCGTTTTGCCAGTACTGTGGTATTAGTGGTTTAGTAGGGGAGTTTTTCACAAATCCAGCGCTCCCTAACTATTTCAGAGTTACGGTGTGTCCACACAGCAGCTTTGACCAAATCTTGAAAATCCTGGAGCTGGGCGTGTCTGACAGCTTGGGGATTTCGCGACCAACAACCAATCACATGAATATCACATGAATATCCCGCCCCCGACATACAAAGCAAAAAAACCCGGTTCTTCTACACTATTGTCAAATAGGAAGGGCTATGATGAACATTTATTTTTTTAACATTTTGAACATTTATGAGATTAATGTTTATGGTGCTATTTTATGCTACATTCCATGCTGGCTAATGATACTGTCTATGCTTGCTAGCAACGAAGTAAACTAGCAACGAAGTAAACTGGATATAAATTACCCAAACAAGCGAAAACCTACCAGTTTCACCCACTGCCTCTGCCACCTCCCCCCATGCCTGGTTCCTCCGGTTTGTATCCCGGTAAGTAAATAGGGACTGGTCATAAAGAACCGGGTGATTTGCTACCGCAATAACTAAGTTCTCCTCCATTTTTGTGGAATATAGAAATGAACTGCGGGTCTCGTTCTCCCAGCTTGCACGCGGTTTGATTGGCTAGCGCTTGAACTGTCAGATTTGCATAAACGGATCTGATTGGCTGTCGCTTCCAGCTCAGCCTCAAAAGTTGAACATTGTTCAACTTTGGAATCCTGAACATCCTGGAAATCCTGGAAATCTTCGCCTCGCCCCCCCACAATGCAATTCGGCGACAAGCGAGGGAAAGTGACGTCATCCCCATTCAAAGTCAATGGGCGGAGACGCGCTGGAAGCGGTGGACAAATCGCCAAAAGCTGCTGTGTGGACGGGCCGTTAGATAGTTCGCTTGCTATTTGTATTAACAAATGCAATGCAGAAGTTCCACGAGGAGGGAAAAAGGCAACGAGCTATAATACTTCCAACCTGATTAGTCACCTGAAACATCGCCATCGCTACGATGGTGTGTTAAAACCGTATGAAGACGCCTGCGCTGCTAAACTAGCGGCGAATCCAAAGCCAGCTGCAAAGGCACCGGGGCTTTTACCTATCTACGAGGCTTTTGAAAAGGCAAGAACTTTATTTGGAAAATAAATATGGTCAATTTGAAATCAAAACTGTTCTTGGCTTTGTTTTGTTCATAGTAGTAATGCTCATGTCATTTGCTTACTACTAGTCTTTTTTTTTACCACCAGGTGTGCAAAAATTACAGGTACATTTAATATATATTATATTATTATCGGTATCGGTTTCAAAAACCCAATATCGTGCATCCCTAGTTAAATAACATCACAGTTAAGAATAAGTACCCACTTCCCCTGATCAACTCTGCTTTTGAGCCACTCCAAGGTGCCACCATCTTCTCAAAACTCGATCTCAGAAATGCCTATCACTTGGTTCATATCTGCCAAGGTGATGAGTGGAAGACTGCCTTTAACACCCCCCTTGGCCACTTTGAGTATCTTGTCATGCCCTTTGGACTCTCAAATGCCCCAGCAGTTTTTCAGTCCCTGGTAAATTATGTCTTGCATGATTATCTCAACCAGTTTGTCTTTGTGTACATCGACGATATTCTGATCTTCTCCAAGAGCCTGGAGGAACACCAAAGACACGTCAGTCTGGTTCTTCAGAGGCTGCTTGAGAACAAGCTCTACGTCAAGGCAGAAAAGTGTGAGTTTCACCAGGAACGGGTCAATTTCCTTGGATACATCATCCGGCAAGGCAGGTTGGAGGCGGATCCAGGGAAGATTCTCGCAGTCTCAGAGTGGCCAGTCCCCACTTCTCGGAAGGAGTTGCAAAGGTTCCTGGGGTTTGCCAATTTCTATCGCCGGTTCATCAAGGATTATAGCAAGGTTGCTGCTCCACTCTCCAGTCTCACCTCTATCAAGATCAAGTTCTCCTGGACCCCTGAAGCTAACAATGCTTTTCTTAGACTTAAGTCTCTGTTCACTTCAGCCCCCATTCTCATCCAGCCTGACTCAAGCAGACAATTTGTGGTCGAAGTTGACGCCTCTGACATCGGAGTTGGCGCTGTTCTGTCTCAGACTTCCGGGCCAAACAACAAGCTTCATCCTTGTGCTTTCTTCTCTCGCCGTCTCTCCCCAGCTGAGAGAAACTATGATGTGGGCAACAGGGAGCTGCTGGCAGTTAAGATGGCATTGGATGAGTGGCGGCACTGGCTCGAGGGCAGCGAGCAGCCATTCCTGGTGTGGACCGACCATAAGAACCTTGAGTACATTCAATCAGCCAAACGGCTAAATTCTCGACAAGCCAGGTGGGCTCTCTTCTTTGGACGTTTCAACTTCACTCTCACCTATCGCCCAGGTTCCAGGAATACCAAGCCCGAGGCCCTGTCCAGATCATTCACGTCTGAGGGTCCAGTCTCTACATCGGACTCTATTCTTCCCCAGAGATGTGTTGTGGGAGTCGTCACCTGGGAGATCAGTAACGCTATCCAGGATGCACTGTTGGAACAACCAGACCCTGGTAGCGGTCCGCCTAACCGTCTATTTGTCCCAAACTCAGTCCGTTCCCAAGTCCTTCAGTGGGTTCACAGCTCCCGTTTCTCCAACCATCCCGGTGCCAACCGCACACTCTCCCTTCTCCAAAGACATTTCTGGTGGCCAACAGTCGACAAGGATACAAGGGAATTCGCCTCAGCCTGTACAGTATGTGCCAGGAGTAAGGCCTCTCATCAGAAACCTGCAGGTTTGCTCCAGCCCCTTCCAATCCCTAGTCGACCCTGGTCACATATCGCTCTGGACTTTGTCACCGGTCTGCCCCCCTCTCATGGTAATACGACAATCCTAACTGTTGTAGACCGCTTCTCTAAGTGTGCTCATTTTGTTTCTCTACCCAAGCTCCCCTCAGCCCTGGAAACCTCCCAACTTCTCACCCAGCATGTCGTCCGCCTACATGGAATCCTGGCTGACATCGTCTCCGACCGTGGACCTCAGTTCACCTCCCAAGTTTGGAAGACCTTTTGTCGTTCACTTGGTGCGTTGGTCAGTTTAACTTCCGGGTACCACCCCCAGTCTAATGGTCAAACCGAAAGGGCCAATCAGGACCTGGAATCTGCCCTCCGCTGTGTTGCAAACCGGAATCAGAAGATCTGGAGCTCCCATCTGCCTTGGGTAGAATATTCTCACAATTCCCTCACTTCATCAGCTACAGGACTCTCTCCTTTCGAAGCCTCTATAGGGTCCCAGCCAACCTTGTTTCCCGAAGAGGAGATTGAGTTGGCTGTTCCATCTGTCCAGCAACATGTTCGTCGGTGCCGTAAGATCTGGAGAGACACTCGATCTGCCCTCCTCCGGACTTCCGCCAAGAACCAGCAATCAGCCAACCGCCGCAGGCTTGTTGCTCCCCTTTACGCCCCTGGACAATCGGTTTGGTTGTCCTCCAAGAACATCCCCCTCCTTACCGAGTCAAGAAGCTGTCTCCCCGGTTTATTGGCCCCTTCCCCATTGAGCGCATAATCAACCCCTCTGCTGTCCACCTGAAGCTCCCCAGGATCATCAAAATCCATCCCACTTTTCATGTTTCACAAATCAAGCCAGTTCACACCAGTGACTTGTGCCCTCCGGCCGTTCCCCCTCCTCTCCCCTGAGTCATTGATGATCATGCTGCCTATACCGTGCATCGACTCTTGGATGTTAGACGCCGGGGCAGGGGCTTACAGTACTTGGTGGATAGGGAGGGTTACAACCTGGAGGAGCGTTGCTGAGTTCCTCGATCTCGGATAATGGACCCCGTTATGGTGAGGGATTTCCACAGGGCTCATCCCGAAAAGCCTGGTGGTCGCCAGGAGGCTCCCGTTGAGGGGGGGGGGGGGGGGGTACTGTAAGGATGTGCAGTTTTCCCTCCTTCTGCTTCTCTTTTTGTTTCATGTTTGTTTGTATCTGTCTGTCTTCCTGGCTGGGCGTGGCTGACCTACTTTCAGTTCCCGTCAATTCACCTCCGCAGCTGCTACTCATCTTCCTGATTCATCTACTCACCCACACCTGCTTATATACCCGGCTTCCTCATCCAGTATTCACCAGTTTGTCGTCAAAGATACACTGGTAACACGTATTGATTGCTAGAAAGCTAACCTAGTTTCCAAGTCAAGTTATATTCTTAAACCTGTATTTCTCTGCCCAGAATCCGTCTACTACTCTGCATGCCACGTCCAGCCAACACCACCTCGTTAGCGAACCTCGGATTATTTTCACTACCAGCTCCAGCCTGCTCACTCAATTCAACTCTGATTCCCCGGCTCATCTCACCCGTGTTCCGCTGCGAATCTCCGAACCCCGGCTTCAGCCTGCTCTCTCCGACATCCTCCGGATCTTCAACTACGGACCTCCACTCTCCCCCCCCCCCCCCCCCATAGTTATTCCCAGATCCGGATTATTAATTCCACATCAGTATTGTTTGAATTTTGAGTTGGAAATTAAATTATTTTTGCTTCCATACTCACGTCTCCTCCCTTCCATGTTTGTATTGAGGGTTCAGCCTGTAAGCGCTCTTTGAGCTTAACATTTTCAGTGGCCCAATGGTTTTAGAATTACATTAAACCCTAAATTATAAAGTTATGAGTTTAACCCTTAATACAGTTACACCTACTCAATAAAGCTCTTAGTATTCTACAAATGTTTAAATCAAAGTTAACCCTAGCAGTCAGTTAGTTCAGTTTTAAGGTTTCAGTCAAATTACTTGTCCCAAGTTTCTGCCTGACAGATACTGTAGCGGTTTTGAGATTTAAAATCACAATTTCAGTCAGATCAACTACAGAGCATTTATACAGAGTACACACACTGAAACAGAGAAGTCTAAAAACAGAATGTTACTCACACAATTCTAGAAGTCACCAGTTGTTATCCTGTCAAAATCGAGTTGCATAGATCTACATATATAATATATATTAAATAATGTATTATATTACATTATTGGCTCTGCATTGGATTATTATTAGTTATGGTTATAACTTTATAAATAATTACGTCTGAAAGCAGAAGTAGGGCAAATAATTAGAAGCAAATATTCAACAGTTAAGCCAATTGTTTTGTATACTACATTGTTTGCAAGCTCTTGTGGGCCACATAAAATGAGGTCACAGGCCGGATTTGGCCCGCAGACCTTGAGTTTGACACCCCTGATTTACATTATACTCTTTTTTTATACTTCCACCCTAGATTTGTTTAATAGCTATTTTTAGTATTATTTTGGCCATTTATAATATTAAAAAGTAAATCAAATCATAAACCCATTATATAGCATTGAGTATTTAGCCCTACCTTTGCAGCTGCAACATTAAAGAGATGAACCATTAATGCATGAATGATTATTATTATTATTACACAGTCATTCAATATAAAGTTCTGAAACTTGTGTATTACGGTTGTGAGATTTGAATGCCATACTACTGAGCTACAGATGACTTGCATGTTTGTTAGACATTCACCAGTTAAAGAAAATAAACCAGAAAACGTTCATTTATTTAGACTGCTAAGGGTTTACATTTGTGAAAAATGACTAAACTACAATGTAACGATTTGGGGTTTGAATTGAGTCATTATCACATCATCCTTTCTTTAAATACACCATGTATAAAGTTGGGGAATTATATATCAAATACATTTTAAATCAACACAAGCTAAATGTGTTTCATCGTCTGAAAGTTGGTCGATGTAAAACCTTTGTCCTTGTGTTGCCACTTCCTTGGAGCATGAAGGATACTTTTTAAATTCCTCCTGACTGTACAATCCCATGATCCCTGTGATCCCTTCTTCTAGTGGTAATGGCCCTGTCTCCAGGCAGCCCAGCCTCCATTAGTGACACTGATTAACCCCGGGGTGTCTGGCTGTTCTCCGCCTGATGGGGCCGGACAGGCGATGGTTTGAGAACAGTGCCAGTTGAGGAGAGAGGCAGCCTGAGTGGACTTGTTGAAATGTATGAGTTGTATCACATCTCATTGAGGCTACTTATTTGCTGATTGAAACAGAGATGTAGTATTGGATTTTCACAGAGAAGTTGACCGGCCTGCCAATTAGGTGTAATTTGAATGATGCAACTTGTTCCCTTTTCAGATGAAAACAGATCATCTGAAAGATGAGAGTCCTTGTGATATCTAGTTGATATTACTTCAACGAAATTGCTTCTTTAATTAACAACTGTATCAATCTTGATCATATCTGACTGCAATCATCAGATTGGGGCTTCAATTTTTCTCTAGCTCGTTAAGAATACACCAAACAATACACAGAGTGTAAAGCAATGCTAAGGTGGACACGCTTATATTGCAATGCTAATATGCTGTTTTAATGTTGTTTACCACCTTAGTTTGGCATGTTTGTATGTTAAATAACACTAAAGGCAAAGTACTTTGAGGTGATGGAAAAGTGAAATTGAACTTTTAAGCTGATGAATGCATAATTAATGATAGATTAACATTTTCAGATCCTTCTAACAAGTTCATGCTAGTTTCAAATTGCATCGCAATCCATACAACAGTTGTGAAAGCAGTTCAGTACCTCACAGTGGCGCCTAAATTCAATCCGCCATGTCTTTACGTTTCCTTTCCATGCTTTTATGATAATCCATCCAATAGTTGGTGAAATATTTCAGAGTGGATTAAAGTGAGGTATTGAAAGACTGACAGGCGTGCTACTTTCAAAAAAGTAATTACACCGAAAACATCATCTTTTAAACGCTTTCCTTGCACAAAAGGTAAAGAGATGAGAAGAGTATTTAAGTTGTTGTCCCATATCCCCAACCCAACACTGCATAAATAAAAGCAGCCACTTTACCAGCAAAGGCCTGCAGAGGAGCTGTAAATAGACAGAAAAAAACAACAGATTTGTAGCTACTCTGTATAGTGATGTAAGGAAAACAAACCACTGAAGAAATACCGTTACCATGTAACTTAAAGCGCATTCGAAAGGTAATTTCGCGAAAAAGTCTCAAATAATGAGACCATGCGAAGAATGAGTATTTTATTTGGATAGGAAATTAAACGGAAAGGAGAGCAGTATAAAGGAAAAGTTTCCCTTTATTTGACAGTTATACCTACGAGTTGAACCTGTTTTCTTTTGTTAAATGATGACGCTTGCTTCTTGTTAAATATATTTATGAAATTTTTTTTTCTTTTAAACAATATGCAATCGTTTCTTTAAAGAAATGTTGTATAATGGTTTCTCTCCAGTTTCGTTTTCGTAAGATGGTTTTAAGATAAGATAAGGTTTGCATTATTCAAAAAGGGTCACAGATGTTATGTTCATCTAGGTTTGCTCTAATGCATTTGGTCCTTTGCTGCAGTATTTTCTGAGACCACTAACAGAAATCACATGGTGGGGAATTGAGTGGTGGAAGGTGCTAGCGCTCCTTAATGCCCGGAGAGCTGGCCTGACTTCTTTTATCTCAAATAAGCAGATCAGAGAACTGCTGGTGGTGGATTGCTGACTTTTCAGCTCTGCTGGGTGTTCGCCCATGTTGGGGATTTGCACTTGCATACAAATAGGCCTGGATTTGTTTATACCAAGTTGTGAGCTTGAAAGTGTCAGAACTGAGCCTTTCAGATACACCAAGGGAATACTTTAAGAGCATTAAGTAGACATATATATTTTAATGTTGCATTCAGAATTCAATTACTGTGCCTGTCCACATTTCTCTTTTGTCAGCAACCTTGAAGTGTCTGCTTTGCCACAAAAAAAGATAACCGTTACCTATTCCTGCTAATCACTACTTTTACGAGTTTGACTGACTTCTTGTAGATGCTATGTGGAAAGTAAATCATTGCACCAATCATTTATGCTAATTTATTAATTATCTGCCAAACAGCATTTATTTCCCTTCACATAATTTTCCATAATTATTTCATGGGATGACATGACATTGGTAAATGTTTTGGTGATAGGCACTGCTCTCTGCAGCAGTGTTTATTCTAACACTGCAGCAGAAAACCTCCGAGGGGGATGAATAATTGAATACCAAGACAAAATAACAATAAATATCTAGTTGGCAGAAGCTGATTATAACTCAGATAACAGCTCCAGATAATTAGAAGTTGGAAAAAGTGACAATATTTTCAGATGAGAATTATTAACTCATAGTATTTCTTTTGAAAATATATTTTTGATTAAAGTTACTACAGATAGCATTTCACCTTCTCCCCCTCTAGCGTTTCCAAGTGGTATATTAGTTGATGCTGCTCTCTTTTACTGTGAATGGAAAATATGACCTATAAGCAGATGGAATGACACAAAGTCAAACTGAGGCTAATAGGACACAGATGGTTGCGGAACATTCGACAGACATTATATGGTGCAATAAACATTTACTACATAATGATAAGTTGAAGCAAATGTTATCGTGGGAATAAAATCCGGTATTACTCACATTTCAGTCCTTGAATGGCATCATCCCTTCCTGTTGGCAGCTCTTGTTAACACACACACTCTGATAACAACAGCTGCCACAACGACTAAGGGTCAACCTGTGATTGAAGTCTTTATGTGAGAGAAATCATCGGAGCCCGGGACGCAGTATTATCTGTTTGGTATGCAGTCGCACTGTATTCCAATTGAGGCATCACACTGTGATCCTGAGCCCCTAATCCGTGTTGTTTATGGTCACGACTGTGCAGGAATGTGCTCCTAATAGCAAGCAAGTGATTAGTTTTTTCTTCAAACGTCTCAGAATTGTATTCTGTGTCACGGACAGACAAACTCTCCATTATAATTACATTCTGACTCATTCCTTTTCTCCCACTTCAAGAATTCTTGGTATGCTATCGCTACGTTGACACAGCCACTATTGTAGTGACCATGTGTCCATTTCATTTACTGCTCATCTATCCATGTATTTCCTGCTAAATTGCTTTTCAGGCGTTTTTTTCTCTGATGACAGAAAAGCAAAATTGTGCTAGTCCATTTTGTAAAGGGATCACAGACAGATGCTCTGTGTCCCCACAGGAGACTGTGTGTATCCTCCATAAACCGTGTGTCTATTGTCTGGATACAGAGGAAAATAAACTGTTTACAACGAGACACAGTAAGTAAGCCATATTTTAGCCTTGGGATTGTCAAATGTGAGTAATTCAACAACAATGCATTATAAATAACATTGCAAATGAGATATTGTCATTTAGAGGAATGAACTAAATGATTAAGATACACTAATGATGTGTTTAAATTACGAAGCACTGTGGAAGACAAATACAGTCTTAAGGTCAGTCATATCTTAAAAGTGCTTGCGTTATATATTTGAACTATAATAATATTAACTCAATTGTGGTGAGAGAAAAAAAAAACAGGAAAACATCCTTTATTATGAGCAGCCACATAAACTACCATTTGACTACATACATAATAACTTTGAAAGCTGTAAAATATCGTTGTGAGGCTGAGGCACATCAGTCTTGTTATAGAGAGGAAATGTGGAGCCTTTCCAGTTTTATGAGCAAACCTGTGAAGTGTCACAGTGGCTGAAGGCTGGCGAAGCTCAACCTTGCCTGACCTCGCTGCGGTGTCACACCTCCGAGATTTATCAAACCTTATATTCTGTTCACAGACACAGAGCGGATCTGGGCTCTGCCTCATATACGCTCTGTATTGTGTTATTGTTTCCAGTGCTCACGCAACAATACAGCAAATACAGGATGTTTTGGGGGTTAGTTAAGGTAGTCTTGTGGTTTAGTTACACCTGTGTTCTTTCTACTGTGCCCAAGTAAAAACAATGACAAATATCAGTTTGAACCACATTTGTTGAATTGTTTTATGATTGAGTTAATGACTAAATAATTTGCAACAATGTGAGTACATTGTGTAGCTTTGATAAAAGAGAAAAACTAAACAAATTGTAATCAGAGCATCTTGGGCAGGAAATAAATTGATATAATACAACTTTAGTCTATGGATACTTTCTTATTACTCACAGTTATCAAACACAAAAAACATAGTGACACAAGTGCTTCACTTTACCTTATCTGATTATGCAGTCATCTTATACGCATTTTTATTTTGGAGTGTTGTAAGAGTCGGGAGGGCTGATAATTTATTCCGGCAAATTACTCAGACCTACTAATTAACCTAACAGAAGTTATTGAGTCTATGTAAGTTTACTGCTTGGCTCAGATCCACCAACGTCAGCAAGATCTCACCTCTATCAACTCCTGAAGAACCAGGTTCAATTAACTGCTGTTTCAATTCAGACGACCCTCTAAATCTGTTTAAGCTATCCCGAAGGATTTTGATATCAGTGGCCCTGTACTAAGTGTGAGTGTGGCAGTGTGCAATCTTACCTTTGAAGCAGGAGAGGAGAGCGCAGATGTCTTTTAAGTTGTCCCAATCCAAAAGGTGGGATCAGTTTATTTGAAGAAAAATAGGTCCAAACGTATACAAGGTTTTTACCTTCTCTCGTTACAACATTATAATCATACTAAACATATCATGCTGGGGTTATTTTCTAATCTAAAACCTTAATTCATAGTTTATACATTTAAAGTCTTCCGACAAAATCCAAAAGGAATTTCCTCACAGATCGACGGGGTTAACATCCACACTCTATGGCCCGACACATGTAAGAGGTCAGTTCCTCAAAATGTTCAGATTGAATTCCGACAGAACCCAGAGGGATTTCCTCATGGATCGAAGATTCTAACATTCACAGCCTATAGCCCGACACATTTAAGAGGTCAGCTCCTCAGAATGATCGGTTAGAAATCCTAGTTTGACAAAACTTTCATCCAACTATTCACTCAGCATTCAATCCACAGAGATTTAAGCAATAGTTACCAAGTTTGAGAGAACCTTACCGAGGAGAAAACCCAGCAGGGAGAGAGCTTTACCAGGAGAGAGTATACCAGGGGAATCTCTCTCTCTCTCTCTCTCTCTCTCTCTCTCTCTCTCTCTCTCTCTCTCTCTCTCTCTCTCTCTCTCTCTGCCAGTGTCTTTATGCTTAAATACAGGATAGAAAAACCTAAAGACACCTCCTCCATACCCATATTTGTGGAAACTGGGCATGGCCTCTGATGTACAGGACTGGACATGACCAGACATATTCTATGGATACGGCATAAGACACACCTTCCCATGTTTGTGTAAAAAGGACATGACCCCTATTCTGCAGGACTTGCAAAATATATTCTATATGCTATGACATAACTACCTTTTTGGGGCCTCAATGTATTTCTCCTTAAGTCAGGAGCCCCCATCCCTGTGTACTGCTGTGAGGGGAGAGGGAAGCAACTGCCTCCTCTCTTATCAGTGACACCCATAAACCATAATAGGCCTTACACACTCAATTTAACAAACCACTTGTGTTTTGTTTATACTGAAAATATAGAAAATCATAAAATATGAAGCATTTTCATTGTGGGTTATACAACAATATAATTGTCTACATTTGATTATAACTAACTTTCTTTTTAATTAGTCAACCTAATATGAAGATCTCAACAGTGTATAGCAAAGTTCTTTAAAAAATAAATAAAAAATGGCTAATATCCAACTCATCCATAATAAATGCCTATGTTACACTTGATTTGCATCTAAAGGTAACATTATTGTAAATAAATATTAAAGTAATAATTGTCCTTAACACATTTTTGATCATTTCAGAAGTTGTAATTGTAAGGAATAATGCAGCAACCACATGTTTTTGTTACATCTGCTTCACATGTCTCATTCTTTTCATGCTCCATCAATAATTGGACTGTCGATGAGTTGTTCACCTTTGTGGAGTCGGGCTCCATTTACATTCTCCCAGCATCTCACCGTATACCAGAGACTGCAGCTTATACGCTTCAAGCGAACACTTTCCTCAGTTGGGGATCCTACAATGAGCCTCCCAGTTTGATCAATTCCCTCTCTATTCTGTGCGTTTGTCAATGTTTTCCCTCCTGCACCATTTGTTACCATTGTCTCTGCATCTGCACTCCTCTCTCAACCTTCCTCTCCCCCCTCCAGCACCTCATCAATCTCTATTCTGCAGCACTATCTCTAAATCGGCTACAGTGCTTCCCCGCTCTTCCTCTGGTCTATCTCCTCACTCTCACCTCAGTTTTCTGGTGTTTCCCTTGAGGAAACCACTTAATGTGATGTTTTATTACAACATTTACCAGGCCCTAGCTTTCCCACAACAGCCTCACACCATCTTTCACAACAACATTCACCCAGGTAATGGCCCAAGCTTTATGTTTGTGTGGTGCCACCGTATTAGAATGATCATAATCATTTCATATAATGGCAACAGCTGTTTTGCTTCTGGTCTAGAAAGCTTTTATAATTTAGCCGGTACAGATAAGCTACAAAGTATAAAAACATTACTGTCTAGATCTATTGTTCGCTCATCTCCTTCCCTAGTTGTGCTCTCATGGCCCCCTAAATTCATCATACAAGCTTTTTTAACCACCAGGTTAGAAATCAATGATAGATACTTCAGCATTTACTGTTCATGGCACCTACTAATACCAGTATATGAAAAAGGTACCAATGTACAATAAAAGTAACACTTTTATTTCAAAAGGTCTGCAAATTCCCTTAACGTTTCTTCTTAACGTTAGGATGTTTCTTTTAAAGAATGTAATTTGTTCTTTGGTAATGTAGAGCCTATGTCTGACTGTCGGACTCACAACATTTACATATTCACAGCAGGTCAGCATGACAAATGTTCTGTTGGTTTGCATGTACAAATCAGCATTTCTGAAGAATATGGTGTCAAATAACATAAATTATTAATAAATATTCTCTTGTGTTCAATAGTTAAGCACCTCTTTTTAAAGGAGTAAAGGATAAAACAAACCTGACATTTTTTTTATTTTAATGAAAGGAATACCGAAGTCAAACATAAAAAGATTGTTTTTGGCCCCTTAATAGTTATTTAGCCTTTTACTATTAACAGTAACATCAATATGTTCCACGTGCTACTTGAACGAGACATTACCCTACAGTAGGTTTGTGTAGGTCTTCTCTGTGTCAGGGGGGGGTGTGCCCTGCCCCTACTTTGCAATGGATTAGGAGCGTTGGCAGGTCATTACGTACCTGGAAGCTGAGGCTAATCAGAATGTCAGCAGAGCAGCAGGCGCTCTGAAATGATCGCCTCTTTTTTACCTTTCAACGCTCATCTGTACTAATGGTGTTGTCACAGCGCTGGCATTTTCATCGCCACCTATAGCACATTTGCAACGCAAATACTGCGAGAGGGTGACTATAATTCAGGGGTTAGAAGATGTTTGCATAAAAAGTGCATATATTAGGCCCATGAGGACAGGACAAGCCGGAGAAAATCTTTCAAGCGAAAAGGATTGTTGCTCCAGCAGGAAAGCTGGATGTATATTGCTGAGCAGTAGCTTTATGATGGGATTATAATGTGAAGAATGTAATGCTTCTTTGCACCTCGTAAAACTGTTTACATGTGTAGACACATACAGCATTTTATGAACATGTCAACATCAATATAAAAACATATTAGCTGTATATCCTATGGATGCTACAGTATAAATGCAAATTATAACATTAATTCATTTAACAATGTTATATTATACAATTAAACCTATAGGGTTAGTCTCAGGTTTAGATCCTGCACGAGTTAATCCACACATATTTTCCTTAAAACAAAGTTTACATTATATAAAGCCTTGATGCATTAATTCTCATTTGGGGTTACTCTGTGGAAACAAATTATTTACCTGCAAATGAAAACAAAGAGAGACTGCTCTTTGTTTTCAAGTTAAGACAAATCCCAACAAAACCTTTTCCTGTATGCATAATGAGTTTCACAGCCTGCTCTCTGTTCTCCTTCTGTCTATTCCCAGCGGTTCCACTTAGCACATATTGCACCATTTATTTTCATTATATTCTGACACTGTGACTACAGCCTAAAACCAGCATCTAATCATCTCAGTGGTTTCTTAGTGTGAGCACTCTGTGGTCCACAAAACGTTGGTTATTTTATTTCATTATCCACATATTGCACCATAATATTGTACATTTTCATATTCGAAACATGGCATTTCCTTTCATTTTAAAGCTTATATAATAAACATCTTCAGAATGTCAAAGGAATAATAACAGAGTGAAAGCTTTACTTAGAGACAGCTTTATTTGTTTTAAGCTGGAGTTTTGCTGCAGGCTGCCGCAAAGGTAAACAATGGACAAGGTTTTCTTTCTTAAAGGAATTGTTGTTTTGCTAAATATCAGTTTAGAGTTTATACATCTTTTTTTATGATCAGCATCTGCATGAAATAGGCTGAATGTCCAACAAATTGTGCATCTCACAATGAATAATTCATATCTCCCCAAGGCATGTGCATGATTTCTCGCTCAGTATGAATGAAGCTTAAGCCTTTCCATCAATGCACTCTGCAGCCTGCTGCTTTCATCCTGGAGAGCACAGCCAAATCCCAAAGAACCTCTGAAGGAGCAATTACAGGATCACAGAAATGCCAACTGTCATGCTCCTCTCAGGGATGATGGCCAGATTACATTTAATTTAGTTTACGCTTTTATCCAAAGCGACTTACAATAAGTGCATTTGACCAAGAAGATACAAACTTGAAGAAAACAGAATCATCAAGTACATTAGGTTTCATAGAGCCAAACTATTTTAAGTGCTACTCAACTGGCAGATGTGGAAGAACTGCCCCATGTGTGCTAACTGTCTGCCAGCCTGACAAGATGAAACAACTGTGAGCTGGGTTTCAAGAATAGGAGAGCACATGAACATCAACACACACATACAAAAAAATCCTCATTGTGGTGAGATATAACTGAAATCAGCTCTGCTGCCCAGATGTGAAGCCAACAATTTCCATGCCCCATCACCAAAACAGTGATTGTACAAATATGTTTTAGTTTAGTTCTTTGTTTACTAAAATTAAAAGTATATGGGAAAAACAGTAAGAAATGGATTTAAGAGCGTGTTTGTCTGCTCTTATGCAATGTTAGCATGCTCGGCTAATTAGGTTACCAACTAAGACAAACATCCAAGTAGCATATCGTAAGCCAACAATGTTGGTTTTTAGAGTGATAGGTTACGCAAAAAAACTACAACCCTGATCTCTACAAGCTCAACCACTGTGTGTTTCCTTGCTGTGTGGAAACAGGTTTCAGATTTACTATTGAAACATGAACGTTGTAAGCAAGTGTGTCTCCAAGACTCCTTTAATGATATTGGCATTGGTTAAAGTTGATGGACAAAAAGAGAAGCCTTCTTATGTCTGCCTCTGTCTGAAATCAAACCCATGTTTTAAAAATGACTACGAATTGTAATGGTACATATCCCACAGTTGAAGGCATAGCACCAATAACTAAGAGGGATGAAGATTAGCAAATGGTTAATTGGTAAAACTGTGTTTGTTATTTACAGTAAATGAAGGTGAAGGTAAAGGGAACAGACACACTTAATTCCAGTCTATGAGACAGATGGGTAACATTAGGAACAGTTCAGACACTGAAGTTCTGAGTGGAAATCCATAACCATCAACATTCAGACCTGGAACAAAACAGCCTGGCTGTCAACATCCCCTGTTCTGCATTTTATCATCACTATAAAGTTGGAATTGTACTGTTTTTTTTACAACGTGACACACTACACCAGAGCCCTTGTTGTTCATTCATTCGCCGGAGGGGCTGTTTTGAGCACATGCCAGTTTTTTGGGGGAGAGATTGGCACTGCTGCACATTAAAGTGTTACAAAAACCCATCTGTTAGAAGACTGAGGCTGCAGCCTGTCCACTATGGGACTGTCCTCTAAATGAGTGTGTGTGTGTGTGTGTGTGTGTGTGTGTGTGTGTGTGTGTGTGTGTGTGTGTGTGTGTGTGTGTGTGTGTGTGTGTGTGTGTGTGTGTGTGTGTGTGTGTGTGTGTGTGTGTGTGTGTGTGTGTGCACAAATGCGTACTGTGGCTGACAATTTCAAAGAGTCCTTCTCCCTTTTTTAGGCTTTGAATGTGAATGTTATGTGTTTTAGTTGATACACATCGATACGATATACATTTCACCTGATGCCAAAAATACAGGAGAATGTTTTCATAAAGATGTTGCAATGTTTTCATGTCAGACCGAAAATGCAAGCTCCTGAACACAACGACATGTTTCACATCGTCCTCACACACTGTCAATCTTGTGTCCCCGATGCATTTCAGCAACTGTGATCGCTCAGTGTTGAACCTCTCATTTCCTTTTGAAGGCAATAGCTATGTATAATATAGTGTTGTCATGACAACAGGGTATGGTGATGGAATTAAGTAGCTGCACACACAAGCAAATGCAAAATTGATTGACTCTGCATAATGTGCCCTGAATCACGCGCTCTCTCTTTGGGAATGCTGATGAACACAGGATGAAACTCATCAGAGAACAAACATGCTGCAGGATCCCTCACTCTCTGGAAATCCTATCATCTACTGTATGTTTTCTTTTGGGATCTAGGATAGGGGTCTTAAGAGATTTGATACCTTTACTCGACAAAAGATGTTGCTACGTTACTCAAACTGATTGCTCTCAGTATTCTGACTGTATGGTCTGTCGGGGGTATACATGTAAGTGGGAGGGAGATTATATGTGGCTGATCTGCAAAAGGATACCTTCACATGATTAACACCATACTCTGAGATGTGGAGTGGGTTTCACCTCACTTTATATACAGAAAATGCATGGAGGTAGGAAGGCAGTTCGACATGTCAGTGTGGTATCGAATGTTATTAAAATTCTCACACTCAGCAGCAGGGTTTGCTTTACACCGCTTTAAGAATCATCATCCCCGAGGAAATGTTCATGTACAAGCATAATATTTGAAATCTATCGTTTATTTTTTCTTGAAATATGAAGGTACATGGTAAGTTCAAGAGACAACAGAGCTTCAAGAGTTGTTTCAAATAGGCATTCACTCCATCAAATATGTACAATGACAAAAAAGTCTTAAACTTCAAGCCCACCGGAGCGAATACTAATAATCTCTCATAAGAAATGTCCTCTTGATAACTTCCTTTATTATGTTTTATCCAAAGAAACAGACCTAAAGAACATGCTAGTCTTGCAGGTTCCTATTTTGTTAGCTATTCTCTTTACTTCCATGGTTAGAACAGACTGCAGTTATAAAGACACTACACTGGCTTTGTGCGATTCAAATTCTCAGTTCAGTTTACGTGAAGTGTGAACTACTCTCTCTTGCTTTAACATCCCAAACAATAATAACTAAGCCATTTAAAAAACATTTTTATTGATACAGAATTCATAAAGACTGTCAATAAAGTAATAAAGCAATGTGTCACACATTGCAATTCCCACAACCATTTATACTTGTTTTGATAGATTAAACACACAATGTGATATAACATAAGTATTGAGGTTTTGAGTTCCCGTTAGGACAGTTCTCTTATAATTGGGCAGAGCCAGGAGCCAGGTTGGACACATTTTGGCATATTTTTGAGCAACATTATTATCCTTATTAAATGATCTGCTAATCAATACTTTTTTTATTTTTTGTAGCCAGAGGTTGTTTCGAGGTTATTCTGTTCAGATGATGACAATTTATCTTCACGAGCCCAAATATGAGGATATTGTATGTTTTTCAGTAATTATGACATGGGCTTTGGGCTATAAGCATTTTCAGGTTTGTTTTGTAAAATGTTGAGAAAATACACTCCTAAGATCTGCTTAAAAGCTTGGTCAATTTGCCGGCCTGGAAGTGGAAGTTGAAAAAACCTGAGTCTGCCGTACTGATGACAATTGGGAGAAGATTAAAAAGCACTTGACTGCAATCTGCGCCTACTGTGGTGAAATGCCAAAGGCTGCTGTGAGTAAGAGCACAGACGATTGCATCACCTCCTGTGCAGAGAGCTCACTGTAATGAGGCCGTATTAACACTGCACTGTTTAATGGTCAGAATGGATCTTCCTTGTCCAGCTCAAAAAGACTAGCAGGCACTGTGAGGCCACAGTTGAGGCTTGTTTAGTAAGTGACCACAAAGCTATTGACTGCTGAGTCTTTCGCTCAGGGGTGTCCAAACTATGGCCCTGGGGCCAAATGCGGCCTGCGGACCATTTTGAATCGGCCCTCAGCAAATTCTAAAAGGATAATGACTTAATTATAATAAACTTCTGCTCGTCTTATATTGTACTTCTTAAATATATATGTTAAAATATGTAACACAGTATTCATGTGTTAATAAGCCCAATTTTCAGATAAATTCAGTTAATTAAAGTTGAAAACATGTTCTAACAAATATAAGTTTATAAGAAAAAAAAACAATAACAAATTCACATAACCTTGAAATATACCCTTCATATTTCCTCTTATTAAGCAATCTGAAGCTTCTGTTTTAAGGAATGAGTTGCTAACAAAATAAATGAAACCATATGGAGAGCTGTGATACTGTAGATGCTGTTTTTTCTTATAGCATTTTCAAGTATCAAGAATAATTTACCTACATTGGATTGATTTTGCTAACTTATAACTGAACTTATGAGGCAAAATACCTCTAGTGAGTGGCCCAGCACTTCGTATATTTTTCTGTATCAATCAATCAATGTTTATTTATATAGCCCAATATCACAAATGTTACATTTGTCTCAGTGGACTTTACAGTTTGTACAGAATATCAATATGACAATACGACACCCTCTGTCCTTAGACCCTCACATCGTACAAGGAAAAACTTCCGAAGAAAACCCACAGTTTAAAGGGAAAAATGGGAGAAACCTCAGGGAGAGCAACAGAGGAGGGATCCCTCTCCCAGGACGGACAGACGTGCAATAGATGCCGTGTGTAAATTGAAAAGATAATACATTTACAACATAGGTAGTCCAAATGTTTGGAAATGCATGTGTCTATAATAATAAGATGAATCCACGAGGATGTCAACAATCCTGTGGGAGCCATCAGGGAAGTAGTATGATGAGTCGGGCAGGACCACAGAGACAGGTTCAGCCACGACTCGAAGTCCAGAACTCAGATCCAGGACTCAGGATAGAGGATCCAGGACACACGACCACAGCAACAGGATTAGCCTCGACTCAGGATCCCGGCGTATATATGGACACAAAAAAGAGATTTGGGGGAAACTGGGTTAATCGGAACATGAGAGTACACAGGTAAACAGCCAGAAAGACGGAGTAAGGTTCCCCCCCAACAGTCCAAGCCTATAGCAGCTAAACTAACGTGTATACATACATGCACTCCCTTAGGATAGGTTGAGGGTAAAGGGTAGCAAGTAAGAAGTAGGAAACAGAGGTGGAGAGGCACACAGGGAGAAAGGTCCCCACTGGAACCTGAATTGGTTAGAGGTAAGGAGTAGGTCTGTGGCTACGTTCCACACTCCCGGGCCGGGCTAGGCCTTCTCTGCAACCTGTTACCCTCTAATAGAACCTCGAGAGGTCATAGAGGGGAAAGGTTTGGATAAAGTTTTAAATATAAAACGTGGCCCTCTGTGAAAAAAGTTTGGACTGCTTTAGCTTATAAAGAACATTAATCAAGTAGAAGTTGGTTCAACATTATGTTAGTATTTGACAAAAATTCTAGTTTACAAATACAAATGTCCCCTTCACATTTAGCACCATTGTATATCTATGTGAACACAACACACTCACCTTGCCCGATGTTTCTTTATGCATGTTCCTGTCAGGCTACATTAGCCTCTGGAAGAAGGCGGAAAGCAGAAAGGTGGTTAATGTGCCGCACCTGCTGCAGCCGGGATGCTGGTTGACATCTTCACCTCTCAGCGGCAGCCAGTTAAAGTTGTACCAGAAATTAACAGGAAAGATTTGCTGGAGCAAGAACCTGTATCCAGTGAACCAGGAAATGATGGCGAGGTTTTTGCCATCATGCAATTTTTCCTGAACGGTCAGTGAGATGACAGGAAGAGACAGAGGAGAGAGGCTGGCCAACGATCTGCTTGACAGGAAAGTGATGAATTCTGTGGTGTGTGAAAATACTTTTCTCCTGTTGAGAACAAGTGTCATGGTGTAATGTTCATGAAGGGTATTGCGTAGGTAAATGATATTGAATCAGTCGGTGCTACAAAAGATGAGTTTGACAGTTTCCAGTCTAGTGGTTTTGCAGCTGTAAATGAGGTATCATTTTTCAACCACACACCAAGTTCTGTGTTGCATTAAAAAAAATCATCATAAAAATGTTTTTCACTGCTGCACATCCTGCAGTTTTAGAGCCCATGCTGTTATTGTTGCATTTTAAGTGCTGTACCACATGAGAGGGATTACAAGAATGCTTTATTTATATGTCATAAAAGATGAAAGCACATCTTTTTCAAGTTGTGATGCTGTGACATACTTTCGATGCACAACAATACTAAGGCTCTGACTTGTGAGTATTTCAAGTGTATTCCCTCTGCTAAAGTCAGCTTTCTCCTCCACATGACCCCAAGAGGGTCACTTTTCTTAGAATGTAAGCCCTGCATGTCTTCACTAGGGTATGGCAACATTTTCCAGCATTTGACTCACAAAATAGCCTTTGGAGGTGATACCTACATCACTTACATGCTAAAAAGCTTGGCCATTTCAAGTAGAGTTATATGGAGAAGACGCCTTAAGGATTTTGTAAAGAATTCAAAACAGCCCGAAAAAGCAGAAATGATAGAGCCTGCAAGCAACGGCAGTCACATTTTAAGCCCTCACCTTGTGCTTTAAAGCTGTGGTTATATGGTATCCAGGGCTAGGAGCTTCTTTAAATATTTATAAATCACAGCCAGAGATCTCTGTGAACTTAAGACCCAAAATATATATTGTTATTATTTGATTTGACAAACAGAGCATTGGAAGACAACGATTTTCCACACATACTGCAATGTTCTCAACCTTGTTGAAATATATGTTTTAAAGTTAAATGTAATCTAAAGGTTGATAGGCAGAAGTCAATTTCGTTAGTAGTCGTGAGTATTGTTTCAGGCCCAACAACATCAATTGTATCTACACATTGAAGCTGCTGCAACAAATAACATTTCAAATTCCTCAAATAAATGTTCACCTGTTATTTCTGTACATCCTGTTATAACTTGAACAGCTGTGTCAATCTCATCAATCTCACCTGGTCTCACTTCTTTTCTGATGCTATTTTGAATACAACAAAATCTATTCACTTAGTTAGCCTAAAATGAACGGCCCTTTGCAAGCTACACTCTATAGCAACCAATACAAATAAACAGTTTGGTAACCAAGTTGAGCTTTATAGCAATACATTGAAAGTTTAAATGATTAAAATTGATCTTTTGGTTTGGCTTTACTCGATCAGTGTCAAGGTCATGATGAAAATGTGCCTGATGGCTATAAGGCTTAAACTGATCACAATTCAAATTCATATGAATCTTATCTAAAGTCCCAACAGCATATTACTATTTCATTTATCGTTATGTTAAGAGAAACTATTGTTTGCAACCTTCTCTGCTGATTGTATCAATTTGCTCAGAGAGAAGAGCGTGCTCCTCTGTTCTGCTATCTTGAAGCAGCAGGTAAAAGAGGAGGCTGAATATGTCAAAGAGACCTCAATAAATAGTGGATGTCATGAAGCGTCTGTGGAAGCTGTCGGCTTTGAAATCCACTCCCTGGTTGAGTCACACTCCTCATTCGCTCTTTTCATTTTACATTAAACTGACCCTGTGCTGTATAACCATCATCTCCAACTCACACATATTCATATACACCTCATCTCTGGCTGGGCCTGTCTGAGGCAGTTAGTGCTCAGAGCAACCAGGCAGGTGCTGTGTCCGTCTTAGGGGCTCACGTCTGCATACATCAACTTCAATTTAACCCTCAGTTCTCCAGGCTGGAGAGCCCGGTTGACACCCACAGGAAGGGAGCAGACAGGCACACCAGCAGAGAACAAAAATAAAAAGACTATTTTGGACCAGGCACGCAGTGAAAATGGTAGCGTTTCTCAAAGACCTCTAAGGTTAACTGGTTTTCTTTTGAAGCTGCGAATTGATTTCTGAGCTCTTCAAATGGTGCTATCTGTTCACGCTTATATGTGGAGGGAGCAGGCTTTTAGCTGTGGATGTCCCAAATATCTAAAACGCAAACTAATCATGTTCCAGTATTGCTAACACTGACAGAAGACAGCAGGTGCCGCTGAATTATATACCTCGTTAAAGTCAGAGCAAGCAAATGGATTTTATGGCCCCACATTATTCTAATCAAACTCATATAAACCTAGCTAAATTTTTTTTAAATTGTGCTCAAACTTTAATTAAATATTGTTTCCCATGAAGTCTGAAATGCATGCTGTGAGCTCCAGATGTCAAGCTCTTGCACAGATGGATTAAAGTCAGCAGGATAACTGTCTCTTTTCCCTTTGATAATAATTAATTACTCAAGCAAAAAACAAATGCCTAAGCAGGTGTGCATAGTAAATGTGAGGGGATTATACGCAGGGGCGGTTCTGGGGGGGGATACAGGGGCCAGTGCCCCCGTAACACTGACCAGGGACCCCCCTGTGGCTCCCCTCCAAAAAAAAGGTTACAATATTACGATTTATTGGAACTAAATCAAATCAGAGACCCGGATGTACAGTGGAGATTAAACCGTTCATTACCTATAAAAGCAAATACTGTTTATGTTGTTTAATTACATTATCACTTAAAGTGGACCTATTATGCTATATTGGAAAAATATATTGTAGGGCCATACCTATACAAAACATGCCCTGTTAGAGAAACGCGGATTTTGGGTCCTTAGCTTGAAAAAAAAAAAAAGAGGAGGCGGCGCTAATGCCTGATCAGAATTATACCGGAGATAAAGTAAAATGTTGCTGTGATAAAACGCCATCCTGTTTTAAACCACATCAAGGATTATGTCTGAAACAGTATGGAGCTCAAATGCTTTTTCTCTTGCGGGTTTATCACAAGGTTTTTTTATTTCCTGCTTTTTAAACACATGTGCTCTACCAACACGTTCTCACTCCCAACCCGTCACACGTTGACGGACGGTCAGTGCCCCTCCCCGTCACGGAATTACGGACAGAGTACCCCTTGAGAGTCAGTTTTCAACAGGCAGGGCGTCCCATAGACCTTCATAGACCTCCCATAGCGTTGATAATAGACGCCATGAGAACGCTCCCCGACGGTCGGTTGTTATTGTCAATATTAATATAATATTTTTTAATAGTCACACTCAATTTCACCGATTTTCTTGTTGCCCCAGCTGGTCAACACCTCTTTTAGCAGAAACAAAGGCTACATTAATGTATTAAATCGATGTTAATCCATGTGTGTGGTTGTGGAATTAATGGACGTGCCGTTGTTCGTTACAAACTCTTCAACTACAACCCTAATTATATTTAAAAACATTTTAGAAGGCCTCACGAAATACTTTAATGTAAATTTAAATTTAAATTTAAATGTGAAGGGAAGTGTGTAATATGGTGATTGACATTATTCACCCACGGATCTATGGGTGCTATATTTTTTTATTATTAGATATTAATAGGAGACACAGACAGACAAACTAATAAGGCTTTATTTAAACATTAAAGAATACTTTAGGTTAAGGTCTTATTTTGAATAAGAAAAAAGCTTTGGGGGTATAAATATTAAGCCTGACAAAGTACTAATATATTGCTTTCCTGCAATGTTAACTACTGTATGTTTAAGCACTTATGTTTAAGCACTTATTTTGTCATTACGTCATGTTTGTGCCCCTTCAAATAAAGTGGTGACCCGGTCTGTCGGTCCAAAGTATTGGTGAAATAAGGGGAAGAATAAAGATTCGAAGAACTATAGCGGAATGCTGTAGCACATTCGCACTAATTAAGATGAACAGAATAGAAAAAGGACACAAATCCCCCCCTTTGACACCGAAGCAGGTGGTTTGTCCCAATCTGTCCCAATTGGCTGCTTGCAGTATTTAGGAGTCCTCAGTGCTTAGCCAAACCTTTTGCTGAACCAGGAAGTAACCTCCCCAAACGGCCACGGTAAATCAAAGACGAAGAAAGTAAAATGTTTGAAAATAAGCTATACTGTGACCGATTACAAGCAAATGAAGAGTTAACCATTTAAATCTAATGTGTGGTGTTAAAAAATTGCATGTTGTCCTGCACCTGAACTGAAGCATACTGTAACTACTGAAGGTGACGGTGCAGTGGAATTGTTTTACCCTGTGTGGCTGTGGCCATCACAGATGTCTAACTATGGAGATGCAATTTTTCCCCACTGTGCAAAATGTATGGGTTTCTCAGGTTACCAAGGGGTAGCATGGAAATGTCTCCCTTTCACTGTGTCTAAAATATGAGATTGTTGTCTTATGTTTTCAACTATGTGAGTCCCGTGGCTGCCAAACAGCTACAGCCAACTTGTCTTTCCATGAACCCAGGCCACATTTCCATTGCCAGCAATACAGTTAAACATAGACCCATATCTATCCCCCTCTGTATCATGTGAAAGGAAATCTGAAAATACCAACACACACATACAGTTGCAAGAAACCCTTTGGATTCTCCACACATAGCGTTGTGTGTTCCTTCCAAACAACTCAACTTTGGTTTCATCTGTCCACAATATTTTGCCAGTAGTGCTGTGGAACATCCAGGTGCTCTTTTGCAAACTTCAAATGTGCAGCAATGTTTTTTCTGGACAGCAGTGGCTTCCTCCGTGGTGTCCTCCCATGAACTCCATTCTTGTTCAGTGTTTTACGTATCGTAGATTCGTCAACAGAGATGTTAACATGTGCCAGAGATTTCTTTAAGTCTCTAGCTGACACTCTAGGATTCTTCTTCACCTCATTGAGCATTCTGCGCTGTGCTCTTGCAGTCATCTTTACAGGACGGCCACTCCTAGGGAGAGTAGCAACAGTGCTGAACTTTCTCCATTTATAGACAATTTGTCTTACCGTGGACTGATGAACATCAAGGCTTTTAGAGATACTTTTGTAACCCTTTCCATCTTTATGCAAGTCAACAATTCTTAATCGTAGGTCTTCTGAGAGCTCTTTTGTGCGAGGTATGGTTCACATCTGGCAATGCTTCTTAAGAATAGCAAATTCAAAACTGGTGTGTATTTGTTATAGGGCAGGGCAGCTTTAACCAACACCTCCAATCTCGTCTCATTGATTGGACTCCAGGTTGGCTGACTCCTGACTCCAATTAGCTCTTGAAGAAGTCTTTAGCCTAGAGGTTCACATACTTTTTCCACCCTACACTGTGAATATTTACATGGTGTGTTCAATAAAAACATGAAAACATATAATTGTTTGTGTGGTATTACAGTAGTTTAAGCAGACTGTGTTTGTCTATTGTTGTGACTTAGATGAAGATCAGAACACATTTTATGACCAACTTATGCAGAAATCCAGGTAATTCCAAAGGGTTCACATACTTTTTCTTGCAACTGTATGTCATATGATTGGGAGTAAATGTTGATGACGTCACAGTTCATTCATTCTCAGCGCTCAACAAGTCCACTGTCCCACTGTGCTCCCTAAATTCAAAGTTGTGAGCTAAGTGAGGTTCTGAAGTCACAAGCTATGCTCACTTGTTTGCTTGTGAGATAAAGTATTTAAGTAAAAGTCAAATGTAAAAAATTACTGAAAAGAAAATTCAAGGAGCCAACATAAAAAAACTTCTTTTTTTTTGCCATAACGCTTTGCAGATTAAAAGAGTACACATGTGCATTTTAACATGACATCCAAGCTAGCTGTTTCCAACATCTTTCATTCTGCAAAAGCTAACCCCAATCAGGCCTATTCCTTTAGCATTCAACCTTATATAGCCAAGTGGAAATGTGTCTTGCAGGTTAGTGAAACACAGAACACACATAGCCTACTTCAATTTAAAACATAATAAAGTAAACGTATAAAGTACATTCGGTGTTTAAAACATGTGAAACCCATCAGACAAGCTGTCATAAAATAATAGTAATAAGCTGAAGAATCATCATAAAAAAAAATCTCCTGAGCCTTTTCTTAATAGCATTGAGGACATCTACAACACGGGAATTAGTAAACAAAGATTGAAATGTAGTACAGAAAATAAACAGTACCAACAGTCCCCCTGTGAGATCCCTCCGCCTAATTGACTCTCAGTGTGAGCCGCAGCACCTGTCTGCACGCTGCTTCTCCCTCCGCTGGCCGCATCATCTCCTCCCGCAGAGCTAACAGGAGCAGCAGCGTCTCTCCTCCAGCTCCAAGCTTTATGTCTGTGAGGGCTGCTCGTCGCCGGAGGGGAGATTTTGCGGATGCTCTTCACCTAATGTGACACATTTCACATTTCAAGTGGTCGAATCACCGGTTGAAGCAATGAGAGTCTTTGGAGTGATAATAGGGATTTTACAGTACGTGGGACTTTATATTCAACTTAACGCAGCTCTTAATGTCGGACACGGAGAGGTGGATAATCACATCTCTGGAAATGGTAAGTTTGTTCATGCCTCTGTTTGTGTAGCTTGACTGCAAAATAAGCTTGTATTATTATAATCATGTTTTGAGCAGAAGCGAATGGGTGTGGTTCAGTGGAGGAGATAATTAAGTGTATTTAAGTTTAATGCCGTTTTATTTTTTGTCAAGATAGATGTCTATTATTATTTCAGTTGTGCTCATGTCTGTGAGAATCTTAAAAAGGGAATCGCTATAGGTTTTAATTTAACTTATAAATATCCCACTTGTATCGTCTTTAAATGTGTCCACTTGAACATTGTTTATTGGGTTAGTTATTTGAAGTGCATTCATCTAACTGAATATGACATAACTGCAGTAACTTATGGAGAGCCATATTCATTACTTTACATTTATGAATAATTAGTTTCAACCTTTGTTGGAGAAGATCAGGTATTAGCTATAGAGTTTGTATTAAAACTGTGTGCAAGATGTTGTTTTGGAATACAATCTCAAAAGTTGCAGACCTAAATGTCTTTTTGATTTTTCTTTATATATTTCTCGGAAAATCTGATTGCAATAAAGTTAGATAACTAATGTCTGAATGTCAACAAGATATACTGGTCTCTTTGAAGTAGTGATTAAATATCAGAGGAAACAAATAACAGATCCATATTGTAACATCTGTATACCATTTGCAGCACCCACACATACTATATTGATGTTTTTCATATGGCTCATGGTTTTACAGCAATGTACATTACAATAAAAGTAAATATTTTGTCTAATACTAAATTATACAAAACTGTGTTCCAAGGCCCAGCAGTCTCTATACCAACAACACAGTTGACATGGTGAAGCCTTTGAATTGTTCCACTAATTCATTTCAAGAATATTTTTTAAGTCAACCACTTGGAGTTTGATGCCCCATCCTTCCATCTCTGAAAAAGGAGCATCGAGGGGTTGAATGCAACATAAGTCCTGGTCAAAAGCAGATTGTGAATATTGCGAATGCATTAGCTTAGACCAAAAGACTAAGCAATTAGAACAACTATAATCTATTACTTCTATTTATTTTGGCCACTCTATGTGGAATACTACATCATATATTATATGAGTTAAAGAGGGTGTTTGTCATGCAGTATACACCTCCACCAGCCACATAGTCACTTATGTTTGTCTCCTGTCCAAATCACCAGTGTTATTAGATAATATTTATCGTTCGAAACAAGGTTAAGATTGGTGGACATAAAAAGGAAATGCAAGGCTAAGGTTTTGAGCTTTCAATGTTCTTAAGACAAATTACCCGTAAGGTAGCCAAAGCAGAGAGAGGGTGTTTCTCAATGTCGAGTACGCTTGCTTGGTAGCACATGTCTTCCCAGTTACTTGCTTCAGAAGCGAGGCAAGAATACTTCCTGGCATTCGGAAAACGAAGAGTGGAACAGGCGAGCAAGTGTGCAGGTGTGCGTCATATGAGAGGCCCCGCCTTACATTTCCCGCCACAGATTTGGGGAAATTGGTCTGTGCGCAAAGCATTGTGGGGATTTTAAGACCGCGGAGTCTACACATGTGCAGCCTCGAAATTTCTCGCTACAAAGTACGCCGGGCTCGGTAGAATTCCAAGTATGCTAGACATTGGAACAGTCCTTCGGCGGCACTCGATGACGTAGTATGCTTGAAATAGTGGCTCTGGAGCAGCTTTACTCGACATTGAGGGTGTTTCTCAATGTCGAGTACGCTTGCTTGGTAGCACATGTCTCCCGATTCACTTGCTTCAGAAGTGAGGCAAGAATACTTCCTGGCATTCGGAAAACAAAGAGTGGAACAGGTTAGCAAGTGTGCAGGTGTACGTCATATGAGAGGCCCCGCCTTACATTTCCTGCCACAGATTTGGGGAAATTGGTCCGTGCGCAAAGCATTGTGGGGATTTGAAGGACTGGAAGTCTACACATGTGCAGCCTCGAAATTTCTCCAAACGAAGTACGCCGGGCTCGGTAGAATTCCAAGTATGCTGGAGATTGGAACAGTACTTTGGCGGCACTCGATGACGTAGTATGCTTGAAATAGTGGCTCTGGAGCAGCTTTACTCGAGATTGAGAAACACCCTGAGACACACAGGAACTGTGCTGCACTCTGTACTTTTTGGAGGTGCGTGAAGGCTTGACATGCTTGGCATTGTCCTGTGGCACCTTATGTTATATTCACAACTTCTTTTACTCATGGACTTGATTTCTACTGAGTGCTGACCCTGATTGGTTTGCTATGTTTATGCAGATCTTGATTTCTGATCCGTCATGTCAAATTGCTTTTTATTTTGAGTCACCACTGTAAATAAAAATAGTCTGTCAAACCAGCTGTAAGATAGTATTATAATATGCAATTATGAGTGCATAGTTTTATGTTGTAGGTGAAAGCATGTGTGTATGTCTGGTAAGATATAGCATTCAGAAAGCTGCTAAAATAACATCTTTGCTTTTATTTTCAGACAGTGCTATTTTTGTTCAAGTGCTACCTTTTCTCAGAGTCAGCTCTTTTGAACACAATTGGCATTTTTACCTCCTAGCAATCCTACCTTTCTCCAGCAGCTCCAGACATAGATTTACTGTTCTCTAATTAAATTGCGTGATAACCAATTCATCACAGTGTCTTCCTCTGAGCCCTCGCTGCTTAGCAAGTTAGCTTTAGCTCGATCGCTAAGAGTGAAAGCAGCTGGCTCCAAATGGATTGAGTGTCTAGGACAGGTCGGAAAATCAATTAATAGCATTTCTCTCAAAGGGACTTGATTACAATTTGCCAAGTCGTGTTATTTCCCACTCTGTGTCAGACTGTCTGGCCATAAAGAAGAAAATTCCTCAGGGTGTGATGCTTTAACAAAAACTAAAATGTACTCTGAAAAACAACCGTTCAGGTTTTTTAAACTTGTTCCAGAAACTAAATAAAAGCCTTCTATTTTCACTTTTCACCAAAAGTAGCTCTAGCTCTAGCAGTAGTGTTAAGTAATCCTCAGGAGATTACTCTTTTTTTTTCTTTTTTCTTTCAGTCTGGCTTTTTGATAAATTGCCCAAGCAGAGGGGAGCCGAGCCGTCATGTAGAGCAGAGAGGCTGGATATACCGTTCTGGAGAGTGCTTGTTAGATTCAACCCTGAATCATTTGTTTCAGATAAGTGCATCTGGCTGGGGCTCGGTCAGCCCCTGCACCACAGATTCCACTTCAGCTCAAGTGTAGATTGAATCACCTGCTACGCAAAATAATAGGTTATGTGTGAATTCAAATGACAGGCTTACTTGAATCTGTGTTTTTACGTCAATGAGGGCCATGCGTGTCAGAATATGACTCACCTACCTGAGGGTCGTGTCTCACCAGTGAGGACATGGGAGGCAGATAAGAATGAGCATTGTTTGTGTGAGTTATTGGTCATGTTGATGCCGTACAATACAAAGTGATAATGATCCTACACGTAGTTTCATCCTCATTCTGAACCCAGTGCGAGACAGCGTCGGTGCTATTTGGCAGCGTTCATCCTGTTAACCATCGTGAGCGGACCACTTTCACAGTATGGGGGCGTGTACCAATTCATTAGGCTTCCAAAGTGTCTGATTCTCTGCCAGACCTCTGCTTGGTGTCCTCTTAATGAGGATAGCCAGCCCAGGCAGTTTGCATTGGCTTCCAATTTAATGGATCCCTGACTTTGCGGGGGGGCAACAGATTGTACAGTCACGCTGTCATGGCGGAGGGTGCTGGCGGAGGCTCGAGCAGGAGAGGGAAAAGATGGCTGCAAGAACACTCATCTCGAGAGGATACTGGAGGTGTTTTACATTTTAACCTGTCACACTTTAAAGGGAAAGCTAAAAATGTGCCTTCTGCTTCTAGCTATTGCAACACACATATTATAATATAATTGTAAATTATGGTAATTTTCTATTTTACACTGATTTATCGTAATAAGTAGTCCGGACCAGTTCTCAAAGACGTCCTCATCGGTCATCACAGAAGAAAGCCGTGGCCCTGAGAAATGTAGTTTTGTGCGAGCTGTGTCAAGGAGGGACTCTGAGGCATGAACTCAATTGCACGACACAGATAGTGTTCTCAAAAAATAAAGACTTTACTGGAATTTAACACAGTAATCAAAACAAGGAAAACAAATATACTCTTTCGAGGAAAACTAGCAAGTGATCAATGAGGTAGATCCGTGGGAAGTCCGTGAGGTAATCAGGAACGTGGGTCACAGTAAGACAACGAACTGACAATGAACAGGAGGAAGCTACCACAATATATACACAGGTAAAGGGGACACAGGTGGAAACAATCAGGGCGGGGAAAACAATCAAGGATGCAGGAGACAGAAGGGGGCGGGGAGCGTGGAGGCCTGAAATGAGAGGGATGATTAATTAAGGGAATAAACATAAAGCACAGGGCAAAGGGACATGACAAAACTAACATAAAGAATACACTTTTACTATTAGTTTCCTAGACATGACAAGCTGTTCTTTGGCTTAGATGTCAAGCTCTGCCTCAACTCCAATTAAACTTCATGAAGACCCTATTCAATTTGTGCCATGCAAAGTTCTTAAGCACTTGTTTCACTACTGTACAGCACTGCCGCGTCTCCTGAAAGTATATACGCCATCATTTTGGCCACATACTCAAATCAAATAAATGGTTGTCTTTCATCTCCGGAGAGTCCAGATGGAGTACAGTGTGCTCCGAGCCCCGGTGTTGTCAACAACACGTGCTGCTACCACACTCTGGGAGGAAATGGGAAAATAGCCTTTGAGTCTTGTGTCCCAGGGGCTATGAAAAATTCCCTCTAGAGCACTGGCTGCAACAGGCAGACAGCTGCTTGCTTGATTACCGGCTCCATTCTTATTTAATTATTTTACCTTCCACCTTGAAGAGAGGCTGAAGGTCACGCAGCAAGCGATTATTTCCCCAAGGAGGCTCCTGTCTGTTTGCATCGCCACTTATTCTGAACCAAATACAGCATTATTGACTTTATGGTATATTCCCAGACTGCTTATTTTTGTTTGTCAGTGCTATCATATTTATTTTTCTACATTATTAGTTATCGGTTGTCAATTGAACAATTCCTGAGTTAATTACTGCAGGTAATTACAGACATATCTTTGAACAGTGAGTCAGGCTGTATTAACAATTTCCGGTATAACATTTAAGCCACCTTTGCTGTGAATGATTATTGATTTAACAAACATAAAATACCTTAATATAATTGACTTAATCTGCCTGTTCAAAAATATAGTTTTAATAAAGATATTCTCACAACCAGTAGGCTACAAATGCTGAGATCCCTGAATAATTTGCCATAATCACAAACCTAACATCATTTCTTCTTCTAGTTGGTTACCTTCATGATTAAAGCTTTTTAATATAGAGCTCTGCAGCAGGTCTCTTTATTACAGGAGCTTCTTGTTGTTTCATCCCCAGTTCTCTTAGGGCTCCCTTGATTATTAAAGCCATGCATCAAGTCAGCGAAATACCTTTTCCTACAAGGATTCTGTTCAAGGGCTATTTACATTTATCTTAGTGGAATATTTTTCTTATATGTTGGTTTTTATTCTGTTACTAATTTTTTCTGAATTAATTATTACTCATCTTCAATGCCCTACGGATGTGACTCACATAGAGGTATTGAGTTAATGACCATGATTTTAGTTGCCGTTTTTATAAACTTGCAACTTCTCAGGGGACATTTTTTTGCTCTTAACCTAGAGAAAGATATTCTGCAGTTCTTCAAACTACCAGGTTTCTTTGATTCAATTCCTCTATTTGTCTTCTCTACAGTACTTTTACATGAATGTGTGTCGCCATTTACAGATTCTCTGATTTCATGCATGGTGATACAGGCATAACTCACGTTGCCTCTATAGACTGCCTCAGCATTCAAATATACTTTGCCCTGTGGAATCTATTCTGATTGTGTTTCATTCCCTTTCAGTGCCTCCACTGTCTTACTTGACCAACAGACTCAAATTACTGTATCGCAGCAAACAGATGGATAGGGCATTTTATCAAGACCCCTGCTTGAGTACAAGGAGGAGTTTGAAATTCAGAGGATTTCATGTCAAATATTTCTTTTTAGTTTTCCAGCTTGAACTTTTGATTAAAAAGGGACAACCCTAGGATCCAAATCTATATCCTTTCCCTCTGTGCCAACAATAACTACTAAAAACACATCAATGAGCCACATTTTTGCACTCGGTATCATTTCAGTACCAAGTATTGTAGTTAATTCACTCCCAAAGCACGATGTACTGTTGCTATAGGCCCAGATACTAAACTAGCACATGTGTAGACTACGTAGCTCCTCAAGTAGTGCTCAGTAAATGCACTTTTTGCTATTATAACATTTGCTAAATTCTACCGTGCCTAGCTATAATAGGAAATTATTTTGCCCTTTTAAGAATTGACCAATCTTCCTTTGGTGTTTTCATTTTCAAAAAAGAGAAAATACCGAACAACATAAGCCTTGTCCTTTTAATGATTTGTCAAAGAAAAACAGAAGCTCACTGGTGAAAGGCTTATCCCGTAAGCTTCTCTCTCTGACTCTCTGGCTCACACACAAGCACAAACACATGGACCAGCAGAGATATGGGTGTCACACTTGCTTCTCGTCCATGCTAATAAGCCCTCTGTAATTTAGTCATCCTCAAACAGCTCAAGCTCCCTCCAAAGCAGAGAGTGAGACTGAAAGGGAGAGCGAGGATCGATGGATTGACCTCACACTGGCACTGGATTTATCCATCTCATTTCGCCTTGGACTTGAAGTGAGAAAATATTTAAGCATGGTGTTCTTCGACTGAGGCAGTGTATATGTATTTATTTATATATTTATGTCCTCCACCGCATTGCTTTCTTTCATTATTTCTCCCCTTTTAATTTTTAATGAGTCTTTGGTGAACAGCAAGCAGCCGCCTCTGTGTTCTTAAGACCGAACTTCTATTCACTATATTGCTCTCTGAGCAATATAGTGAGAAATGCCATGGAGAAACATTTTAAAAATGCATGTACTGTACTTGCATCTTCAAACAAAGCTCCCCAGCCTCTAGTAGAACTCAGTTCTGACCGCCCTCATATACTTAGAAAAGGCCAAGCCAAGCAAACTCTTTCTGTTCTGCTATGGCATTATAAATAAGACATCCCAGAGTGCTTCAGATTTGCCTGGAAGTCGTTATTCACATCCAAAGTACACATTTTCATCTTTCTTCTCTGTGAAACAGACCATCAGCTTTTGTGTTGATTTAGCGTTCTACCAAGGTTATGTGATTGATTTCTGGTGATGCATGTGATTCAAGTCAGGAAATAGTTGGATGTCTGCAGAGTATGCTTGTCAGGGCCGACGCAGCATTGCACTCACAGAGACAGTCTGTTTGTCAACAAGTTGTGTTTCACTGGCAGGATGAAGAGGGCGCCTGCATAGCAAACTGAAAGGCAATTTGAAAACTGTTAGATCAATAAAACCAGGAGGAGGAGGAGGAGGAGGAGGAGGAGGAGGAGGAGGAGGAGGAGGAGGAGGAGGAGGAGGAGGAGGAGGAGGAGGAGGAGGAGGAGGGGACAAAGGAGGCATGGTGAGGAATTAGTTTGGGCACAGCATCATTTACTGGTGCTAATGATTTCGGATGTATGCATAGAACCCTAGGAGTCTAATGGTCATAAGATGTTGGGATTTGTACATTTGAGTTATTAGGGAGCCCCCAATCAGTAGGTTAGTGGGGCAACAGTTCATGATTATAACCTTGTTGTGTTCCAAAAGCAGATTGATTTACAGAATTATCCCTCGTTTTTGTCAGTAACTGTCCCTCAGTCCCTCCTCTCCTGCAACCTTGCGTCCTCTGTCTGTTCACCCATCACCTCACTGCCCCAGCCCCCCCATCTGCCCACCTGTTTACACTGTCTCATCAGATCTGCAGTGCTTTTCCCAAGTCATCTGCCAGATTCACACTTTCATTTTTATCAATTTGTTATTTTTTATACATCTCTATACATTGTGAGACAAATGTAAAACGTATTTATAGTCATTTTGTGATACATACTATGCAACACCACTTTGCATCATATTTAAAGGGGACCTATCCTGCAAAATGCACTTTTTAACGTCTTTTATACATGAATATGTGTCCCCGGTGTTCCAGGGAACTCACCAAGTGTCAGGAAACACAACCCTCTCTCTTTTCCTCCATACCCAAATCTCTAAAAAAGGGGCTGCAACGGATCGGATACAGACTGATCCAGATTTGAACACTTTACTGACGTCAGTAAAGTGGCGCTACGGCTATTGGTCAATTGGTGCACATTATCCCGCTTATGACATGGCCACATTCTCAACAAAGTAACGACATGACTCCCAATATTAATTGAAATGCTTTTATGGATTTAGAAAATGATTTTATTGATTTAAAAAATAGTTGTATGTATTGATTTAAATTGACATGCATCCGCTAAGAAAAATTGTCCGTTGTTACTGTTTGAACTAACGTAGCAACGGCAGGAACTGTTCGATAGTGTTTTTGAGGAGCTTTTTGATTGAATGTGTCGCCGTTTGATGTCTATGTCTGGACCGCTGCGTAAAAAGGAGGGTTTCTGCCCCATTACTTCTCTTCTTACTTCTATAAGAATAAAACACGGAGGACGGAGATCTCTTTTTGTCCCCCTCTTCTCCCCGCTGCAGCCTAGCAGCTGATCTCAGAGCACGCTCCCCTCTCCTGCAGGGGGGCGTGGTCAGCTGCAGCTCACAGAATCAGCCCCCTGCAAAAACAGCGCTGGAAAGAGCAAATAGAGCAAAATGAGGCATGGCTAAAATGCAGAATCTGTTTGGTATTTTGAAAAAAAAACTATATTTATATACTTTATATAGGTAGGCCCTACAATATATTGTTCAAATATAGCATGATAGGTGTCCTTTAAGGTGAATATCAAAGGTGAACAACATTTGAGATTGAGTTTAAAACAAGTTCAATTTCACAATTCATTAAACTTGTTTGCCTTTAACTGGTAAGACATTTCCGAAAAGAAAATATCTTCATGATAAATTCAAAGCAGAGGTTGCTGAACTATTTTGTATATGCTTCAAAATACATGCAGTACACATACTGTTTTTCTGTCCTCCTACATTTAACGAAATAATTCCGAGTTTCAATCTATTTTTTGAATTGCTGTGCTTAGGATTTGTGGTTGGGAGACATTAATGTAAGTGTGTGTGTGCACGCCTGCTCTAAAGTAAGTGTGTTTTATAAATAGATTTTGATGATAATTGGAGAGGCTCCATTTCGCCTCACATCCATTACTTTCTTCTAGAGACACCCTTTTGCATTATGTCTTGCATAAAACATGCAACAGAAGCAACACCACTGGTTAATTCGTGACATTCCTTTCAAATCTGCACAGCTCGATTCATACACACACATATACACTGTATAACTACAAGCCACAGGGCATCACTCACAGTGAGAGACACACACACACACACACACACACACCCACACACACACACACACACACACACACCCACACACACACACACACACACACACACACACACACACACGCACACACACACACACAACCCTACAAATAGTTAACTTGTATGCCCTTGTAAAGACATTTAAAACTCCTCAAACACCTTTAAAGGTTGAAATACAGCATTGCAGGCAACATGTGTAGTATATGCCAAACATGTCTGAGGAGTAGTTTCACATTGTATGGAGACATACACACACACACACACACACACACACACACACACACACACACACACACACACACACACACACATACACACACACACACACACACACACACACACACACACACACACACACACACACACACACACACACACACACACACACACACACACACACACACACACACACACACACACACACACACACACACAGGGTATGTCTCCCAGGATGCTGAACACCTGCCAGAGCCAGTGGACAAAGCTCCAGGACATGTAGTGAGAGTCGGAAGCATCTCTTTATGCCACACACCAGAGAGCCAACAGACACAGATTGCCCATTCAGCAGGAGAGCCACAGAGAGGAGGAGAAAGTGAGGAGGGGAACTGAATTAAAGGAGGAAGGAAGGTGAGAGTACAGAAGAGGCCTGAGTGGTAGAAGGGACCTCTAATGGGTAGAAAGTAAGAATGAACGGCCAATAAAAAAAGGAGAAAGCAGAGCACTGTCAACAACAAAAGGGGGCGATTTGTGGTAGATGTTATAGAGCTGGAGAGAGAGAGAGCTAAGAAAGGATTTAAACAAGAGAAAGAAATAAGGGACATTGAGAAAAATCTTTCGTTTGCAGAATTGGGGTCTTATTAGTTGGCTGGGTAAATAGGAAAGTGCAGGAATCACCTTGCAGCTCTGAGCCGGTCCGGCTGTAGGTCTGCACTCTCAAGTGTATTTGAGGACACTCCCTGTGCTCCTCTCTCCTTGATTTCACTTTGACTTCACACATTGTGGTTTCAAATGGCTGTGGAGATAGCTTCACCACACTGATATATTCTACTTCGGTTGTAAGGAAAGGACTGTTTAATATTTTTAAAAGGTTGGCATGGGTAGATTTTAGAAGAATACGTTTTATAAATATTGTGAAATCACTATAAAATACTATTTAAGTCAGTTTTCAAGTAAAATAGTGTTAGACAAAGAGATAATACTGTAAGTATCAAGTCTTACACGAGTGTCGCAATCTTGTAGTTAAACTGTAACAATCAAAGGTCACAAGCTAACATGGAGTTTGCATAGATATAGCGGTGGCAGATGTTCCACCAAAGATGTTTGTCAATTGTTCAAACAATAGGTAATTCATTTCAGACACAAGTAGACAAAGACAGGCCTCTCATCTTTAGCACAGGAAACATTTTAAAATGAAATTACAATTTTAACCAGCAGATTTTATAATCTTCTGCTAGCTAAGTAGCCTTAGCTGTTTCATCATTTGGTTAAAGTCAGCTGTCTTTAGCTCATTTTATTTTCAAAGAGGATTTTGAATAAGGTATAGCTTCACTGTCAAATTCCCTTCTTATGTTATATCTTGGTCCCAATTCATCACAAAGATAATTCTAAGGGAGCCATTCAACCTGTGTTGTATCTGTTAATATATTTTTTAAGTATTGGCAAATATATCAGAATGTCTGAACTCTCAATATATCAATAGCAGTATCCGCATAACAACATCCAGTATTGGTTGCACCTCATGTTAGAGTAGATACACATTCTTTATTCAACTTATTTGCTCTTGTATTTCTTTTGGTTCAGTATCACTTTTACTACATCCACATACACACCGCTTGCTGTGAAGAAATCCAAAGCACAGTTGCTATGATATTTAACTATATTTGACAGTCACTGTTTTAATCGAGGGGTTGACGCAATGATACATTTATAATGGAATTATAATTCATTCTATTAAGTATTAAGATCTAATTTCAGCAGTAACTACCTAACAATGATTTATGAGGGAGGTATTGCTTTTGATACAGTATCGTTCTCTGTCTTTTCTCTGTGTGTCCCACACAGATATTTTACTCTGTGGGAACACAGCCTGTTCAAAGTGACAGATGCTGCCGCCTGCTCTGCCTCTGGCTGTTGATACCGTATCTTCAGGGCCAAAGAAAGTGCCAGCCACTGCTTCGAATACTAAGAAAACTCAGATGATTGAACGCCACCCTCTGTTGTTCTGCTCATACATTTTATGCACAGTGAAGTTTTCAGCTTTTCCAGGCTTCAGGTTGTTGAGTGCAAAAGTAGGAGGAATAAAATATTCAGTGAAATATAAAAACATAGCACCTCTTATTGAGTAACATGCGGAGTTGTATTCTCTGTTTATGTGTTTCTTCAAATGCCAGTAAGTATCATGTTATAGACAGAAGAGTCATTCGTGAAAATGTCGAGATTATATGGAAATATATATATATATTCAGACACAAATCCAATCTGCTTTTTACCTCTTTCAGGATCCTTTTTGTGTGTAGCTGTTTCTGAAATAGCTACTGTGATCTTCTTCCTTTTTTAAAGATTACACTAGAGTTTGATTTCTGGATTCGTTAGATATCTGGAAGTCATTGGAGCTTTTTCTCAGAGGCTTTCTAAATGTCTTGGACATGTTCTGTTGAGATTGTGTTGCTTTGTATTCTGAAAGACTTTTCTGCCATCAGGAGAGACACGCATCATCAGATTAAAGTGAATCATTATGCAAACTGTGATTACGGTCTACAATTGCATGTATTGAATAGTTAGTGCTCCAGGAAATTGTCCCGGAGATTGTGTCCCACTGTTTAGTAGAATCACGCTTTCCATAGAGCTGAGAAAATGAGAAGAAATTGATATATTTGTTTTACTCATTAACAATAAGAAATGTATGTATTTAAATGCAGCTCAAACAATTACGGATTGTTTTACCTGTCAGACTAAATATTAATGTATACCAATATATTGTAAATATTCTACTATAGGTCAAAACAAAATGTTTCAGCCCATAATCTCATACTATTACACAAATAAAATGTAACAGATTTTTTCAAAAATAAACTATGCTCTGAAAATATATTTATTGTTTCTGTATAGCTTTCACTTTGATAGCAGCATCAAGTTTTCTCTTAACATAACTTAATTTGTATAGTCCTTTTAAAAAGAACTCATAAAGAGATTGAACATAACTCGAGAGGTAGACTGAGTTTGATTGAAATGTTTACTTTATCACCTGATACTTTTGTCTCTCAGGAGTATTTGCATAAGAGGGGAGAGCTGGAGAGGAAAGCAAAAAGTGTATAGAGTGCTCTGTTTTTACACCCTTAAGTGCTGTGTGCTCATACGTAATGGCCCTTTCTGTTGCCATGACAAAAGAAAGGAGTGAGGGAAACATTTCACAGATTTAAATCCTAACTAAAAATACATTTAGTTTTTTAGGGCTATCATTTAGCCAGCTTGTTTATCTCTCTGCTGAAGAATAAAACATGTACACAAAATAGCATTGCACAGGCTATTGTAACTTTCTAAAGATAACTAAGTGTCTTGTCAAGTGGGTAGAGTATGTCCTTACTTATGTCGCTGCAGGTGAGCAGCAGAGCCAACAGTTGGAGAGCTTTCACTGATGCTCTCTGCAGGACTTTTATATGCTTCTCTTCGTATCTTTCCATATGTCACTCCTACACTGACAGTCCGTCCTAAAGGTCCCATTCACTTCTCATCACTGCCTGTGTGTATGATATCACCACTCTGGTTCACAGCTGCATTTATTATCACTTTCTTTAAACGTTTTTCCCAGATCCTTTTCATGTCTTTATTCTGGACACTCGTCTCAGTTCACCGACGCCATTGTCCTTCTTTTCTTCCTTTCCTCTACCCTTCTTGGCCCCTGTACGGCTCCATCCCTGCAGTACGTCTCTTCCTCACAAATGAGGCCACTGCCTGGCCAAAAGCAGCGGTGCATCAAAGGCACACATTCTGAGGGCCCGGACACCAAATCCCTCTCCACCCATACTCTATTCTTCACCTTTCTCCTCAAAATGTCCCCTTTGTCCTGAGCAGAAAGAATGTCAATTTCAGATCCATCACTGACTTCTCCCTTTGCTAACCTGGTCTAAATATTTTCTTTCTCTCTGAAAGAGAATTATTCTGTGGATGAGAGGTAGATTATTACCTATACATAGATCAGATTCTAATGACACTTTATTTACGATGTTTATTTAAAATGTGTGAGCTTTTTATTCCTGTTGAACTGTTCCTACAATACAATCACTAGAGGAATATATTTGTTCTCTTCAACCAAAAATGATGTGGATATTTAATGTGGAGCACGTGCATATTGTATATTGTATCTTTATCTGTGGTTTCGTTTGTCACACTGAGATATATTGTTTTACGTTGTTGCAGCTACAGTTTTTCTTGAAAACTGATTGAGTACATTGAAACATACAAAAGCTACAAGGGCTTCTACTAAATAGACCAAAAAGGACAGCAAGAAAAAGGACAGAAGGTTTACATTTCCTACAAAATAGCTACTTCTCTTTTTCTTTATAGACAGAAATGCCCTCTCATTCCTGTAATATATTTTAAATATGCTCATATAAAATCAATTCAATCAGTGAGCCTGAAAGAGAGGAATGATTGAGATGAAGGGAGTGGATTAGGCGGCTGTGAGAATGCCGTGTGATATTGTACATTTACATTAAATCAATGAACATCTATGGTTTATGTGCATAATATTTCCCACTACTTTATTAACTTTAATATAATTAGAATGGTTATCACTGTATAAATAAACTGACTAAGGTTACACTTCATGGTGATATAACTTTAACGTCATGTTTGAATTGATTCTTTGTGAAGCTCTTTTTTATTTCTTTTTTGTATTCTTACTATAGTCTAATGTTGATTTCATTTTTAATTTAAGGACAATAATATTTGCTTATTATTGTATCTTTTGAACATTTTGACTTGTGTAATGCTTCACACGGCAGCTGGAACCAAATCATTTCCTGATTTTGGGATAAATAAAGTATACATTATATCTATCTATCTATCTAGTACAAGTTCATTTGACAAAAGAGCAAAGCTAAAATAGAGATATAAAATATTTGTATTTGTATATTTAATGCCTGTATCTAGCTTTATATAGAGTATTGTAAATATATAATTGTGTATGGATTTATAACTTGTAATAATTTGAAGCTCTTAAAATCCTTTTCTATAGTTCTCAGGTTGAATTTTAAAGTAGCGCTGTACATTAAGGAAACAAAAGGTTTCTGAAGAAGAACACACGCCATCCATTTTGAATTTAGTCATAGTTTAATCCATTTAATAACTTGATTAATTTTTCCATTCGTAATTTTTTTTCTTGGTGTATTTAACTATGAATCTTTACCAGCTTATAGAGAAAGATGCATTTAGGAGCATCACTAAACGTATCCATTTAGCTTGAGCATCCAACGTGTTCCCTCACACACATCCTGCATGCTGAGTCGGATAATAAGTGATGGAAAATGTAGAGCTTTTGACCGTTACTGGAAGCCAAACCAAAGAAAATTATGTTCTCTGTGTCGGTGGTATTACAGTATGTGTGTGGGATTGAGGTGCTTTGACAGTTCCTAATTGCTACAGGCACACTTGTTCAGCTCGCTGTCGATGTTACAGCTTTATGTAACATTCTTGACAGTTGAGCTCCAGAGAAAAAAGGGAAAGAAAGCTACACAACTGCAGAAGCATAATGGATCACACCCAAAAACGGCCCATTGAAGTGAGCAAAAGCTTTCATCTCACAATTACCAACGGTTTGTTGAGTCAATACCATCGCTCAGAATTTCTCATTTCTGTATTTATTTGGCCACCAACACTTTGTACCAGCATGTCACAGTTTTTCTCTCGCTTTAGTGTGATGAAGCGGTGAAATGTTGACGCTGAGCTCCCCGAGAAATATAATTCTTGAGGATGAGTCTCTGTCATTCTAGGGGTGTCTTAAGCCAATCCTTTCCCCTAAACATATGTCCTTTTATTCTCTCTTGCAGCTCTATTTACAGAGGTGCCACATGACATCACCACGCAGAGCGGGGAGGATGTAGAGATGGCTTGTTCCTTCCGTGGGACGGGCTCTCCCTCCTACTCCCTGGAGATCCAGTGGTGGTACATCAAGGACCGGAGAGACTGGAAACAGAAGCCTGCGAAGATCACAAATGATGTAAGCTGCGAGGGGAAACAGATACATACATATTTAAGTCAAGGTTTAAAAAACTGTGATCTTTAATACTCTTAAAAAACAGCAATTACCCTAGTTTTTAACGCATTAAAACAATGTGTTTCAATTAATAATGCATTAAAACGATTGGCAACCATACAGAATAGTAAGATAAAATAAATGAAAAAAATGTATGAAAATTGTTAGCTAAATTTAATAAATAAACATATAACATATTTTAGCTTCTGTCATTTGGATTACAGTACACTGTTGAATATACATCACAAAGATGGCAAGAATTCTAGTAAAACAAAAATAACATCTTTAATTTTGTCTACACATTATTATGACATATTAAATGTACATTTTATGTATTATGCTGTTGTACTTTACTCATCCCATTATTTGGTTATCCAAATGGGAACCTTTTAGTGTAAAAATGTAGTTTTGGTTTTCCAATTTCATAGTTCACTTTTTCGGACCTAAACTTAGACAGACGCACACTAAGCTTACTGTATATCAGGCAGAGAGAAATGCAATAATAGCCATAGCGGTGGAAGAAACCCTCTTGCACGAAAACGAAGGTATAATTACTGATTAGCATTTGCCAGCACCAGGGGGACAGGTTGACTCTCGCACCATGGGGAAACTCAGGCTTCCCTGTTGTGCCTCAAGACACTATAATTGGCACAGAGAAATAAATATATTTTCCAAATCTCAGTCTGCTGCATGCATTATTCATACCTATGCCCAGAAGAATACCTCTGTGCCTCTGCATACACATTCACACACACTCTCCTGCTCAGAGGCTTACGTGCTCAGTGTTGTCTGTTCACACACACACACAAACACACACACACACACACACACACACACAACACACACACACACACACACACACACACACACACACACACACACACACACACACACACACACACACACACACACACACACACACACACACACACACACACACACACACACAAGCACTTATAAGCATGCGTACCCACACACACAAATACATACATCTCAACTAGCAGGAAAATAATGGTAACTACAAGGAAGCTTTAAGGAAAGGCTGTTGAAAACATCAAAACATGTTTTCCTCTGCGATGTTTTGCTGTTGTAAGTCGATGAAATTAGTCATTTTTAGCATGAAAGGTTTTTAGAGATGTGCGGCCCTCTGTTGCTAACGCTTCGTCCATACTTCTGTGCAGGTTGTACCGCTGGAAGAAACTTCCAAAGATGCCACCAAAATAAGTGTAAGTCTGCATAAACTGTCAACACGCATACAGCACAAATATTATTACTGTTCAAATAATGAATAAAAACAACAATATCTTGTAAGATATCTTTATATTATAAATGTATAGGTGACTCTGTAAAGCTTAAATTAATACTTCATCCCCAAAATGATATATCAGCTCGCCCCAAAAAGCTTGTCACCCCGCATTGTGAACATAGAATCAAAAACATGTTTGTTCAATAATACATCAAAAAGTCTATTGTGAACTCTCACACAACTTGTGCAGTATAATGATTCTTATTTGTGTTATTTTACATCCAAAACCCTGCATTTTTGCTCCAACCGTACTTTCATCAACAGTTTCACACTCAGTCTACTTATTTATGCAAGCACTGTTTTAGTAGTGTTATAAAAAGTAAGGTTTTAGTTAAAATCCATGTGTTTTGTCACTACTGAATGACTGGATAAATTACATTTGGATTACACTGCACAAGTTTTGTGGGTGTTTTGATATGCTAGTCCACATTACATTCAGTTCATCAAGACTTTTCTCAGATTCTGGATTCTGTGGATTCTTCAAGAAATCAAGGTAACACTGTGAAAGTAATTAGTAAACGTAATTTTGGGGGTGAAGTATTATTGTTACCATAATTAAAGTGTTTAGAATAACATGATATACTGTGTGTTTACCATATGGCTTCAAATAAGAATACATCATATTGTGTCCCCATTAGGTGGTAAAAGTGGCCGGCAGCAACATCTCCCACAAGCTCCGTCTCTCCAGTGTCAAGCCGTCAGACGAAGGCACGTACGAGTGTCGAGTCATCGACTTCAGCGGCCCTGTGGCGCAGCAACACCGTGTTCGCGCCTTCCTCCGTGTGGAGCCTGGGAGCAGTCGGGGGTCTGAAAAGGTCAAGAGGCAGGAGAAAGGGCAGAGGTCACAGGGGAACCAGCCACACCCCCACCACCAGACAGAGGGCAGGGAACTGAAGAGGAGATCAGCTGACAGCCCCACTGACTGCAGTGAGAGCTGTGGGCTGTAGAGGGTCTGCATGTTCATGACTTATCTCTACAGAGGGACTGTCACCAAAACACCCGTCATCACAGACTGGTTTGTGTTATAGTGAAAGTAAGGCTGTAATTACAGAACATTTGTTTTTGTTATTTTGTATTTTTTTTCGACTCACTCAACTGTAGTTTTCCTCACAACCCAAAACTGCAGTGGAGAGTCAGAATTATCATCAATGTCATAAAAATGAAAAGGGGATACAGACACAAAACAGATCATTTCCCCATTCTGCTGTCTTTTACCAAAACATATGCCAAAGGTTGCAGTATTTTAATGTTAATGCTTTTGAAGAAATAAATAATATATCAAGCTTTCTTTCATTTATCTGAGAACATTTCAAAGTGCTTTGTTTTATTCATGTAATCTTTGTTAAAGCAGTATCTGTATTAAGCTTTCTAAACCTATATATGTAACTATAATGTTTGTCAAAATAAAAATGTATGCCTTCATCACATCAAATAATGTATTCATTCTTATGTATATTCAAATCTTAGCACTGTAGACTTTTAATGTATTCGTAAAATAAAGTTTATCCAACTGTGAGTAAACGAGTTAGAGCTGTCTTTTTAAGGCTTTTAGTTTGGATATTTGATATTTAATAAACATTCACTCAAGTCGACTTACTGAGTTTCACAAACTGAGCGCTGAAACTCAGTAATACTCAATAAAACTTACTTTACCAGGATCCTTCTTGCTGATATTCAGTCTCTTACTTTGTTACTATTTTACTGCACTGCACATCATAGATGTTTCTAAGAGAGTGGGTAAGCCTTGTTCTCTGTAGAGGAAATATGTGTTTCGGCGGCACAAACTAACCAGTCGGTTGACCCTTATGTGTCCTGAATTTTAACGGCAGTACCTGCCAAAGATCAAAGAGGTAATTACTTGTATTCACTGGAGAAGGTTAAAACGATGGTTATTTGGTGTTTTATATTGTACTTTTTACTTCACTACACATCCTGTTAAAATAGTATTTTTCTTTTGGTACCCAGCAGCATGCCGCACAAAAAGAAGCTCTCTGGCCTTTTTTTAACCATTGCAATTACTGTTTGTGACCAGGAGAGAGCAGCACTTTCTCTAACATTAGGAAAATGAATAACACATGCATACTTGCATGCCCACACACATGCCCATATGAATGGTAGAAGTAAATGTCTTGTAAAAGTTGGTGTGTTGTTATAGTCTAAAGGAAGAGCAGTGGAAATTGTTATATTACTGCAGCTTACCATGCAGAAGACAGATCACCTAAAGCATCCACGGGTCTACATTTTATAGACAGACATTTATTTTGAATTACTATAGGATGTCAGTACTCTACCCATATGGTGAAAGGTGAAGCTGAAAAAACGATAAACACATTGCTTTGATGCAAGGGTGCAACAACTCTTTTAATTGTAGCAATGAAAAGGTATAAAAAGAAAACATAGTACTAAAGTGACTGATTAATTCAGATCACAGTATATATTCTGTCAACATTTTAGCATGCACAGATTTAATAAGCCTTAATCAGCATAAAGTGTTGTCACTAAAATATCTGGCTCAGAAAAATATACATTAAGCATTTTGGACTAAACAGTGAGATTATAAAGTATTTGAGTAGAAAAGCTTTTGTTTTCAAACTGTGCAAAAAAGGGTTAATTTGCATATCTTTAGATGGCTAAAGGCTTGCAGTAACTGTTGACAAAAGAGTGCCGGCCCGGCCATCTCATGGACTGTAAAGGCTTTATTTTTTCCCGATAATGACATTCTTGTAGCCCTTGACATGACACAGTTTGTTGCTGTCGAAGTCGACCACCAGCTTTCTCAGCCCAGAGTGAGTGGGAGTGAAGTATATTTTCACCTTGGCATCCTCCCCAGGTCCCACTGAAGAGCCAAGACTGTAGGGTAAATATTTAGACAGTAAGATTGTGACACGTACACTAGAGAGAGACATTTTTCTTAGTCTTCTGATTGAATAAATGTTTAGACGATCAATTACCACTAATAACTCATGACAGTTTACACTATGTATGGAGATGATGGGAAGGGAGCTGTAGTTTATGAACTTAGCATACAGTAAATCACTAAAGATCATTCAAAAACTTGAACAATAAGGCCTCCTCACTAGTATATTATTGCATTCTTAAACTGGTCTCGGCCCCACTAAGCCTCTGCTTCTTTCTTTAGCAGTGGGCTCCTATCCTGACTAAACAGAGGCACATCCAGCCACACATCTGGAGGCTGCACCAAGAGCAGGGGAACAAGTCATAAAACAAAATAACACATATCTCAGAGTTTGGAAGTCGAATGGGAAAAACAAATGTCCACGACAGACAAATATGATTTGAAAAGGTCAAAAGTTGCCCATGTGTTGTCATAGCAAAAGAGGCAGAATGAGTCTGGTTGCTCTGCGTCCTGTCACTGAATTTAGATTTCTATCAGATGTCATTCTTGGAGAACCTTTTTTTTTTAAATAATTGACTGTGTGCATGTTTGTGTCTGCAGAGTGGAAGGTCAGTTACTGCTCATTTATGACAGGTCAGTGGTTAGTTTTAATGAGTAAAGAAAATGATTTCAATCTGTGTAAGAAGGAACTCATACAACCTCTCAGAGACGACTTGTCCCGAAGTCAGGTTGGACCCTTCGATGCTGAAGCAGCAGTTCTCCAGCGCCTCTGGAAGAGGGTTTTTGAGGGTGATCTCTGCAGCCAGCTTCCTTCCTTCCTTCGGTTCACCCAGGATCTGCAGAGCACAAGAACTTAGTGAGTGAAAGGCTCACTATATGTTGAAAACTATTTTACTTTACTTGGGTAAAGCGTGGTTTATACATACTTGGGAACATGTGTTGTTGATACAATACTCTAATCCTATATCTACGTCCTAGTGATTAACTGGCCTGCTTTTGTTTCACTTTTCTAATACATTTTCAGGGCTTGTTTTGACTTTGGACATTACTGTGTATATATATATATATATACTTTTTTGGCATTGTTATTTAAAAGTTGTCCATAATGTATAGCTCCAGTTGCAGGTCATATACTCACTCTGACTTTGATTTCAGGATTCTCCAGCACAATGTTCCTCACAGCCAGCATTGCATGACTGTTGGAGAAGTCTATCAACAGAACTGCCAGGCGGATCAAGTTGTCCTCAGTGAGTTGCTCACTGTACTTAGAGTAGTTCAGTCTTAGTGGGACGCGCCTCTCTAGAAGAAAACACACAATCTATTGAATACTCACAGTGCAAAGTCAAGTGTATAGAGCATTCACATGAAAAACACTACCTCACCTGCTCCTGGGGAGAGCTCAACATTGAGCAGATCTTTAAAACCACAATTATTTCCCATATGTCCGCTGTAGGACACAGCACAGGATCCAAACACCAGTCGGCACTTCTTGTCGCTTTGCGTGTTGTTTGTGACCACGGCGAACACGTCAAAGTCGCAGCCCTTTCTCATGTCTGACGTGACTTTGATGGCGATGTGTAGGCCTTCATTTTGCTGCTGTTGGAGCAGCTTGTTCTGGTGGTTAGCCTTCTTGAAAGCCTCCCGCTCTTCATCAGAACCTGGAAATATGGAAGTCATATTTATTTAATGTCAAATTGTCCCTTTTTATAAATAGGAGCTTAAATCTGACCTTCTTGAACACTTTATGTACATTAAGAATAACACAAATACTGATAGGGAATGTAAGAATGTAAACAGCAAGTGAACTCTTTGTGACCTGCTGATATGCGAAAACGGCCTGTATAAAGTCATGTTTACTGTGTCTTGTGATAATATAGAAATGATAAGGACCACCCCTATTGAATTTTCTCTTTATACCTTCAGGGTACTTGTAGAGATGAGTGACGTCCTCTCTGGCGTCATTGCCCACTCTCTTTGTGCTGATTTTCTGGCCCACAAATGTAGTGTATGTGGTGACTTTTGATGTGCTGCCGTCTTTTTTCTTCATGATGTTGACGACATCAGCATTGACCTCAGCAAAGACAAATGGGGCGTCGTACTTGAAAGTGAGCTCACCCTCCTTAATGGCTCTGACAGGGGTTGGGCCGCAGCAGAACACTCCTAAGTTAAAAAGGTCAACTTTGGTGAGGATTTGTCTTGATCAAAAGTAGGCTCATGTATTCATTGATTGAAGTGTGTTCAGTACCTTCACTTTTCTCCTGAGGTGTAGGGTCACTGGCCTGCCAGCCGTGAAAATCAGATTTAAATTCAGGCCGGGTCATCCAGTTCTCAACCCAGCAATGATAATTCCTACAGATACAAACACACCATCAGCCTCCTACACTTTCTGTTATCAGTATTTACTGCAAACTGGACGGTCAAGTCGTAGTTAATAATCAAATCAGGGTGATGTGCCTAACTACAGAAATGTAAGTTAATATTAGAGCTGCAACAATTATTGACAAATAAATAAGTGGATCAACCAAACAAAGTATTTGGCAACTATTTGAATCGTTTAATCGGAAGTGTAGAATATGCTATTTTAAGATATTTTGCTTTATCTGCTATATCCTATTTAAGTTTATCTTTCGGTTAACATTGACAAAACAAGACATTCAAAGACTTCAACATGGTCTTTGAGAAACTGGGATGGATGTTTAACACCATTTCCTGACAATCTACACATTAAATGATAATGCAAATAATCTTTAGTTACATCCCTACATATTAGATCATAATTTAAAGTATGTAAATATTACGCAACTCTGCCTCCTCCTGTACATACATTAGATATGTTCTTACCATATCATTTCTCTAGACTTAAGGAGGTCACCGTTTTCATTGATGTAGCGTTCGATCACCAGGTCGCCGTTGTTGTCGTGGGCTGACAGGTAGTTGGTGACGACTCGGCAGGGGATGCCAAGCGCTCTGGAAACTAATAGGGTATAAAAGCAACTTACATGAGTATTGGAATGCTAAAAGGAAGAGACAAATGTATATATTTACTGTGTTTACACATTTCTTGTGTCTGTTTGAGACAAATCGAATGTGTTTTTCAGTGATAGGCCACAAAGCTCCACTGCGTCCTATCTTACCTGTGCAGGCCACAGCTGCAAACACCCAGCACTGTCCGTAGCGAACAGGCTGACAGGCCTGTTTGTCCCAGTTGCGCAGAATCTCCACACTGCCCTTCCAGAACAGGGGGCTGACACCTCCTTCATAGCCATTTGTCCATTTTCCCAGCAACACCCCTTTGTCGTCATTACAATTCACCTAACAGGCAAAGGAATAATACACTTACATTCTGAAATCCAAGCGTTTTAAATGTTTCGTTTAAAATGACATCATCTGTGCAGATGAACAAAGGATAAGTGAAAGGAAATGAGTACCATGGCACTGAGCACCCTGGAAACATAGATGGGATTTCTCCTCCCTGAGCAGTCTTTGCCAGGATTTCGCAGACATTTAGGATTCATATCCAAAATCTGCAGACAGGTGTCCAGGATTCCACTTTCAAACTGTACAGAAAAAAACGCTGATTAGTTTCTTATTACTGACACAAGGTTAGAGATGGTGAAATCACCAAGGAGAGATTAGACAAGTCCGTTTAGAAACAACTAAAACCGGTGCAAACGCATAGCGTGGAACTCTGGCATGCTGTAAAGCCCAATAGCTGCACAAGTAATGCAATGCTTATGCCAGGCTTATCACACTTTGTGTCAGATATCAAAGAAAAGGCAGGAAAAGATAACACTCCCCCTCATGCTATCAGACTGAGATATAAATGTCTCAACCAATTCAAGCGCCAAATATTTTTTATAAATCCACATATCTTCCTGTTATCAAAATAAGGAGGATTCAAACTCCTTTGAAGACTTTTCTTTTTGTCGCTGCTTTTAATTGAACTATTCATATCTTAGACTGCACTGTAACTTTTATCCATGTATTTTTTCTTTTAATGTTTATTTGATTAGCTTTTCTTTTAATGACTGATTTTAAATGCCATTTTCTTAATGTCTTTCATTTTTTGTAAAGCACTTTGAAAGCCTTGTGTTGAAAAGTGCTATATAAATAAACGTGCCTTGCCTTGCCACTTAGACACAATGTTGGCTCTCAGTGTGTAAGATGAAGTGAGGCTGACAGCAACAGTGTTGGTGTTGGTACCTGGCCAAAGTTCCAGGGTGTAGATATGGGAAGTTTGTAGCTCCCTCGAAAGATGATTCCATCCTGAGATAAGACGTATTCTTCCAAACTCTGCTCATTTTCCATGTACACTGCATCTCCTGTTGCGAAGAAACATTAAGAATAATATCATGAATGTCCTAATACATGTCTGAAGTGGAACGTCAGTTGACTTCAATTTCTTCGGAAGCAACATTTTTTCACCCTGCAATCTGGTGGAGTTCATTCATAGCTTTATAAGTAGGATTTACAGATGCTTTGTGCATTACCAGGCCAGCTGTTTCCCTCTGTTTCCATTATGCTAAGTTTAACTGACTGCTTGCCCATATTTACCAGAACAGGGTAGATCAGCAAAAAAAACATCAATAATTATATTTCCCAAAATGTTTAACTATTTCTTTAAAGTCAAACAATAATTATTCAACAAAACTATTCAGCTAATCATTCTCCTATACCCTCTGTGCTGCAGTGCTCTTAAATAACTTCTGTCTTAAGCCCACTTTGGTATACCACATGAACTTCAAAGCACTTTGTAGCTTAAGATCGCAATACAAGATCCACCACATGACAGCTTGACATATGATCTGTTTACCCACCTGGACACCAGGGGTTAAAGAGCAGGATGAACTCAATCCGCTCAGATGGCCCCAGGGTCAGGGTGTAGCGGCCGATAGGTGCGTCAGGGGCGGCGCAGAGGGACAAGGCCACCATGTCTCCGGGGGGGCTGGTGACAGCAGCACTCCAGCGGGAAGTGTCAATGCTGGCAGACAGACCAAAGGAGGCCCTGGTGCCATACTGCTCATTGGGCTGAGGACCTGCATGCGACAAATAACTTTAGAGATACCATCTGGGAAATATTTTGAGTCTGGGCAATGGAAACTTGCAGGGTGCATTTGCCTGTTTTCCCAACCCTGACTATATTTAGTTCAAACATCTCTGGAATCTGTTCTCATGCATGGACAGCTTAACTGTGTAATGGCATCTCATTATAACTCTCTCAAGACCCCCCTAAGTGATCTCAGTTCAGCTTTGGATTGTGATAAATAATGTAATCTTAAAATTCTTAAAATTCTTAAAAGTTCATTTCAGTCCAAAATTGTCTTCACATCTTCCACCGGGTTCATCCAACTAAAACAAGAGCAGGCCGCTTCCTTCTCATTGGGTGGGATTAGGGTTCCTACTCTGATCCATTAAAACATACATGACTTTTATAGCTTGATAATGTTATCTATGATTATACACATGCTTTCCTGTCTGCAAGCAACATTTCCTGTTTTGGATATGATGGCAAGTAGCAGCTGACTTATCATACTCTGCATGAGAGTTTATCCAAATATGAACTGAGGAGAGTAGTCAGATGTCTCTGTGTTTACTTAGTGTTCAAACAGCAGAAAATGATGAGTAAACTGTAACTGTGGCTCCTAACAATAACAGCTTTGTCCTCTAACACCCACAGAACATTAAGTGACAAAACAACAGAACATATTAAAGCTACTGTAAGTGTGCTCTTTGTAAAAGCCAGTAGCGGTGTCACTGAAAAATGAACCATGGGAAATTGCTTTATGTTCCTCTCCAGCTGCTTCCCCCGATCATATCTACAATCACAATAGGTTGCTTAAGAAAAAACACACAGTGAGTTCCAATGTGCACTAAGGTCCTGCATTAGAGGGAAGTGATCACAGGGATACTTACAGAAACGTTTATAACATTTAAAACCTTTACTTAAACTTGTATGTGTACAGAAAGATGTAAAGAGGTAAAGTAGTAGTAGCACCTGTCTCTGCGACAAACTCAAGGGAGCTGACTCCCGGTTGGAAGGTTCCGGAGCGAAGGTAGAGGCTGATTGTGAACACCTGGCCTCTCCTCAGGATCAGACGGTCCACACCGTTGAGATCGGTGCGATGGTCGGTGTTGTTGAACTCGCACTCCAGGTTCCAGCGTTCAATGTCCAGAGCTGAAAAGACGTGAGGGCATTTAAAAAGCACTGAAAAAATTAGCAAAAAGCATAACCCTAAAAAAGTGGTGTTGATCATTATATATCTCTACCATTATCAACCTTATAAACCTTTATGTGTTGCTATTCAATACGGTGTGAATTATTTTAAGTATTCTCTTAAGCTGTTGTCGTTTTCGTCAACAAATAATTTATAACGTGTTACATAGCAAGTAGCTCTCTTTATATTCATTACAATGAGTAGAACATATAGTTCTATATTCATCTATTTTGAGCACTCTCTAAGCACGGTTCTTGGATCTTAATTGAATTTCATAGGAGGATATAGTATATGTTTATTGAATAATTTAAATGCCACAACAACTCCTGATTACGTTTTATAATGTAAAACTGTGAATAACTTATTTTTTTCCGATGGCAGACTTGTGGTAAATTAACCAGAGATCTGTAGTGTACGGAGAGTCTGAATCTTGTTGTTGCAATTAACATGTTTTTATGTATTTTTTACTTTCCTGGCTACAAGTTGACTTATATAACAAAACAAAAAAGGTCAAATGTTTATTATTTATCCTCAAAGCCAAATTGTGTGGACTTTGGGATAAAAATACTTGAATGGTAAGATCGTTTCGTTTCAAAGGGACTTATCAAGAAGTAAACACAGCCTGCTTGTGAAGTGTGCAAAGACATAACCACTCCTTCTCCCCAGGCACCCTGTGACTAAAGAGAATCACACCCTTTGATTTCCTGTTTTTAGACAAATTAAAGGTCTCCCTATATAAGTTATTCATTACCTACTGCTCCATGACATGTCAGGAGGTTAACTTCTGACCATATGCTAACATATGCTGTGTTAATAAAAGCCCTGGAGACCCTCATGTGGATATACTGTAGGAGTGTCAGGTCTCTGAAGAACCAGCACCTTACCGTGGTAGAGAGGTTTGTGTGCCCTGATGAACCTGGGGGCTGTGTTGTCTGGAACCTTGTGTCCTGGTAGGGTCTCCCATGGCAAATTGGTCTCAGGCAAGGGGCCAGACTAAGATTGGTTCAAAAGACCTCATGAAAGACGACACAAGAAGTGAGGATACCCGGCCCGGAGGAAGCCCGGGGTCCCCTTCTGGAGCCAGGCCCAGAAGGAGGACTCGTCGGCGAGCGTCTGATGGCCGGGCTTGCCACGGAGCTCGGCCGGGCCCAGCCCGAAAAGGCAACGTGGGCAACACCTCCGCTTCTCCGTCCCGCGGGCCCACCACCTACGGGAAACAGCGATGGGGTCGGGTGCGCTGCCAGAAGGGTGGCAGTGAAAGAGGAGGGTCTCGACGGACCAGACCCGGGCGACAAAAGCTGGCTTTGGGGACGTGGAACGTCACCTCTCTGGGGGGGAAGGAGCCGGAGCTTGTGCGGGAGGTGGAGCGTTACCAGTTGGATCTGGTTGGGCTCACCTCTACGCACAGCGTCGGCTCTGGAACCTTACTTCTGGATAGGGGTTGGACTCTATTCTTCTCCGGAGTTGCTCAAGGTGTGAGGCGCCGGGTGGGTGTGGGGATACTCACAAGTCCCCGGTTGGGTGCTTCGTTGTTGGAGTTTACCCCAGTGGACGAGAGGGTCGCCTCCCTACGCCTGCGGGTTGTGGGGGGGAAAACTCTGACTGTTGTGTGTGCTTATGCACCCAACAGCAGTTCAGAGTATACGGCCTTCTTGGAGACCCTGGAAAGAGTCCTGTATGGGGCTCCTGAAGGGCACTCTTTAATCTTGCTGGGAGACTTCAACGCACATGTGGGCAATGATGGAGACACTTGGAGGGGCGTGATTGGGAGGAACGGCCCCCCTGATCTGAACCGGAGTGGTGGTTTGTTACTGGACTTCTGTGCTAGTCATGGATTGGCCATAACAAACACCATGTTCGAACATAAGGATGCTCATAAGTGTACGTGGTACCAGAGCACCCTAGGCAGAAGGTCCATGATCGATTTCGTTATCGTATCATCGGACCTGAGGCCGTATGTTTTGGACACTCGGGTAAAGAGAGGGGCGGAGTTGTCAACTGATCACCATCTGGTGGTGAGTTGGGTCGAGTAGCGGGGGAAGCCTCTGGATAGACCTGGTAAGCCCAAACGTGTAGTTCGGGTGAACTGGGAACGTCTGGAGGAGGCCCAAGTTCAGGAGGCCTTCAACTCACACCTCCGGCGGAGCTTTTCGGGCATTCCTGTGGAGGTTGGGGACATTGAACCAGAGTGGTCGGTGTTCAAAGCCTCTATTGCCGAAGCTGCGGCGGGTAGCTGTGGTCTCAAGGTCCTAGGTGCCTCAAGGGGCGGTAACCCTCGAACCTCCTGGTGGACACCGGTGGTCAAGGAAGCCGTCCGACTGAAGAAGGAGGCCTTCAGGGATTTGTTATCCCGGGGGACTCCCGAGGCAGTTGCAAGGTACCGACAGGCCCGAAGGGCAGCAGCCTCATCCGTGGCCGAGGCAAAGCAGCGGGTGTGGGAGAAGTTCGGAGAAGACATGGAGAAGGACTTTCGGGCGGCACCAAAGTTGTTCTGGAAAACTGTCCGACACCTCAGGAGGGGGAAGCAGGGAACCTTCCAAGCTGTGTACAGTAAGGATGGGACGTTGTTGACCTCAACTGATGGAGTGTTAGGGCGTTGGAAGGAACACTTTGAGGAACTCCTGAACCCGACAACTCCGCCCTCTATGTTAGAGGCAGAGCTGGAGTATGACGGGGGATCAACACCAATCTCCCGGGGGGAGGTCACTGAGGTCGTCAAACAACTCCACAGTGGCAAAGCCCCGGGGGTGGATGAGATCCGCCCGGAAATGCTGAAGGCTCTGGGTGTTGAGGGAATGTCATGGTTGACACGTCTCATCAACGTTGCGTGGAAGTCGGAAACAGTACCGAAGGAGTGGCAGACCGGGGTGGTGGTTCCCCTTTTTAAAAAGGGGGATCAGAGGGTGTGTGCCAATTACAGAGGCATCACACTACTCAGCCTCCCCGGGAAAGTTTACTCTAAGGTACTCGAAAGGAGGGTCAGGCCGATTGTCGAACCTCAGATTGAGGAAGAACAATGCGGATTCCGTCCTGGTCGTGGAACGACGGATCAGCTTTTTACTCTCGCAAGGATCCTGGAGGGGGCCTGGGAGTACGCTTATCCGGTCTACATGTGTTTTGTAGACTTGGAGAAGGCGTATGACCGAGTTCCCAGGGAGTTACTGTGGGAGGTGCTGCGGGAGTATGGGGTGAGGGGGTCTCTACTTAGGGCCATCCAATCTCTGTACTCCTAAAGCGAGAGCTGTGTCTGGGTCCTCGGCAGTAAGTCGGACCCATTTCCGATGAGGGTTGGCCTCCGCCAGGGCTGCGCTTTGTCACCAATCCTGTTTGTAATATACATGGATCGGATTTCGAGGCGTAGTCATGGGGGGGGGGGTCTGCAGTTCGGTGGACTAAGGATTGCACCACTGCTTTTTGCAGATGATGTGGTTCTAATGGCTTGATCGGTCTGCGACCTTCAGCACTCACTGGATCGGTTCGCAACCGAGTGTGAAGCGGCTGGGATGAGGATCAGCACCTCCAAATCTGAGGCCATGGTTCTCAGCAAGAAACCGATGGACTGTCCACTCCAAGTAGGGAATGAGTCCTTACCCCAAGTGAAGGAGTTCAAGTATCTCAGGGTCTTGTTCTCGAGTGAGGGAGCAATGGAGCGTGAGATGGGTCGGAGAATCGGAGCAGCGGGAGCACCGTTGTGACGAAAAGGGAGCTGAGCCAGAAGGCAAAGCTCTCTGTCTACCGGGCCATTTTCGTTCCTACCCTCACCTATGGTTATGAAGGATGGGTCATGACCGAAAGAACGAGATCACGGATACAAGCGGCCGAGATGGGTTTTCTCCGCAGGGTGGCTGGTGTCTCCCTTAGGGATAAGGTGAGAAGTTCGGTCATCAGGGAGGGACTCGGAGTTGAGCCGCTCCTCCTTCGCGTCGAAAGGAGCCAGTTGAGGTGGTTCGGGCACCTAGTTAGGATGCCACCTGGGCGCCTCCCTAGGGAGGTGTTCCAGGCACGTCCAGCTGGGAAGAGACCAAGGGGTAGACCTAGGACCAGGTGGAGGGATTATATCTCTTCGCTGGCCTGGGAGCGCCTTGGGATCCCCCAGTCAGAGCTGGTTGATGTCGCCAGGGAAAAGAAAGTTTGGGGCTCTCTGCTGGAACTGCTACCCCCGCGACCCGACCACGGATAAGCGGGAGAAGATGGATGGATGGGTGTCAGGTCTAGACTTGGGTAAACAAACACTAAGCTGCATAGTTTTCCTGCTGTTTTACACCAAGTCCATTATTCCTCAGTGTTTCCTCAACTTTCCTGTAGCTCTGATGTTTTACTGATCTTGAACTTAGTTCAGTTTCTAATTGAAGACACGTTTGTGTCACTAATTGGGGTAAATGCCTTATAGATGACAACGCTACCTATTCTGGGACAGCTGTATATTGTAGTCAGGGGATAAGGAGGGCTTTGCAGTTCCGCCTGTGAATACTCTCCAGCCATTCGATATGGGCAAATATCATATAAAAAATCAGCATGGAAGCATGAAGCATTATGCTATTTAATCGTGTTTGAGAAAAAACATCTGGAGAAAGAAATATCTCACTTGGGTTCAATAAATTTAGATTTCCTTTTACTGTTTTATTTTGAAGACAGAAGAGTATTACTGTTAAGTACATCAATAGCCATCATGCCAAGAGTTCAATAAAACTAAAATTAAAAAGATTAATATCATATAAATGTCCATGAATCTGAAACGTTCACAGCAGACAAATGGTGCACTGGGAAACTGACGTAATGCTTTCTGTAAAGATTTGTGGGGTGTTTTTTTTGGCCACAAGAGAACATCTCTTTTGATTTAAAACCACAGTGCAACACCATGTGGTGAAGCAGATGGTATTCATGTGGGTATTCAAAGCCAAACTGCACGGTGAATGTATTACAACCTGCAGTTTGATATGTAGGGTTAAATAACTGCAGCACAAGGCTTTAATATGAAACGGATGGGCAGAGATTCCACAGCAATGACCCTGTCCTCCTCACTGACCTCTACATGTTGTGCACGCCCACAATTCAGTCCAACTTTACCACCCATGACCCGCAGAACCACACACAGAGGCACTGTCTCAGCAGGCAGCACAAGCCTAATAAGGAAATTACAACAAATCTAGCTAGTGTCAACTGTGTAGCCACTGGTACACTAAACAGTGTTTTAACCCTGGAAAAATAAATATGTTCCCGTCAGAAGTGAATGGAGTTTTCAGTCTTGTAGTTAACACCCATGCTGACTTCAGCGCTCCATCACTGACACTTTCAATTTCAACTAAATGCTTTGTAAGCTTCTAACAGATGGAAAACAGGTGCCATTTCTTCATCAATGTGCTGTTTATTCTAACTCTAATTCTGTAGTCAGTGGTGTTATATTTGCTCATTTCTATTTGTGTGTAGTTGCTGCAAAAAATACATATTAGTAACATCCTGTGACGATTGAATAAAGAAAATAGAAAAAGCATTTATTTATGACTTCAGACTTACTGTTCTGTTCACAAGCCACCTAAAAGTGAAAATCGTATGCCTATTCTACCTTTTCTTCCATGTGAAACTACTCCTCAGACATGTTTGGCATATACACATGTTGCCTGCACACAGGTCAATGCTGTATTTCAACCTTTAAAGGTGTTTGAGGAGTTTTAAATGTCTTTACAAGGGCATACAAGTTAACTATTTGTAGGGTTGTGTGTGTGTGAGAGAGTGTGTGTGTGTGTGTGTGTGTGTGTGTGTGTGTGTGTGTGTGTGTGTGTGTGTGTGTGTGTGTGTGTGTGTGTGTGTGAGTGTGTGTGTGTGTGTGTGTGTGTGTATGTCTCTGTGTCTCTGTATGTTTGTCTGTGTGCCTTGCTATAAAGCAGTTGACTCCTGCTTTCAGCTGCTATTAAAAGGGTCCCAGGACAACAATCATCGGCTCAAACATGCGGTTCAAACATTTTTTAGATGCATCGGTCTTCAGATGTCAGATGGTTGTGTGCTTGACAGAATGATATGCAGGATGTGACAACTTAACATTTGTCAGGTTCTTTCGGACACATCATGACTACAGTATATTCTGACAACATTGTTTGACCTTCCTTCTCATTTACTATTCTGTCAGTGACTAGAATAAATGAGCACTGCATTAAATAAACTGAAAGTGAGTTGCCTTAACACAAACACCTGTATCGAAAACGGAGGAGATAAAACTGCAAAGCAAAATCCTTGACTTGTAGAATACATACATATCGTTACGCATAGCCGAGTTTCTGTTCAATAACTTACCTACAGTAGTTGTGAACTAGGCTACTACACGACTTTTTTGTATGCAATTACATCGCAAATGGTTGTTGCTGTTGTTTAAATAGCACCGGCAGTGTATGACAACAAATACAAGTAATGAGAGTACAACTTACCTTCAGACATGACTGCAGGTGTGTTCTTCTTTGACCAAACTGTGTTTCCAGCGAATCTGCAGCGCGGCTCAAAGGGGAATATGTGTGTGAACCCTCACCGTTATCTCGCTCTTATTTGTAGTCGTCCTCCTCCTGGTGGTGGGCGTGACGCGACCCTTTCGCGCGAGCGCCCACACGTTGAGTTGTAGCCTCTTGCAAAAATGTTCCGGTGATTAATTACTGAAGGATAATTTATGTGTGCTGGGTTAGCCAAGAATAAGTAGAGATCCACTTTGACGTAACAGAAGAATAGTGGAAAGGTACAGAGTGCAGTAACATTCACTTAGAATTACAACAATATGGCAATATGCTACTACTATTAAAAACAAGAAGGCAATTAAAACCAGGTGTATTTGATAAGTATTTTTACTTTAAAATATTACCTTTTGTTTGTTTCACTATTTTATATATATTTCTTTCTTTCTTCTTTTTCACTCCGGTATTACACTTGGTGACATGTTGCCTTATGAGTCTAGTTTATTTCGAGTAAAACCCATACATATTACCTACAGTAAGAGTCAGTCATATGGTTTGCAGCTCTAAAGGCAGACTATTATAAACCACATATAAGAGTAGGGGAGAGTGGGGTAAGTTGAGCCATTTTTTAGTTATGCTGTCCTCTAAGCAAGGAGAAATTACACATACTGTAGTAAAAATGAAAACACACACCTATAATTTAGGATGTCTCCTATCAATGGCAATGATAATAATTAATATTTGATCAAGGGCAGTGAAAATATTACTTCTTAAAAAAAAAAGTGTTGTGGCTCAACCTTTATACAGTCTATGGGCTCAACTTGCCCCAGTGTAGGGGTAAGTTGATCCAGGTCAGGGGGTAAATTGAACCACGGTTCAAACCTGGGCATACCTACAACAAATCTTAAACGTAACTATAAACAATATATAACAAACCAAATACAAGCTTAGTTTTTCAAATATTTTTAATATAAATTTCGATTGAATTGATTGATTTTTTTTTAACATGTTAAAAGGAAAAAGTAATCATACAAATGGTGATACAATTTCATACATCTTACCAATCAAACACAGAATAAATTCAACTTTAAATGTAGCTCTTATTATCAACTTGGCCTACTTTCATTCATTTTTCCATTGAAAAACTGGCTCATCTTACCCCAAGGCCCATGGTTCACTTTACCCCATAGCCACCATTTTAGAAAAAATAGCCTAGCATTAAAATTCAGAGTCATCTTTAGCTTAATGATTCACATGGTTTAATACGCTGCCAACACATCAACATATACAATATATGTGTTTAAACCTGGATACTTTTTTTTTTACATGACAGCCGAGATAGCTGACATCTAGAAAATGTACTTTGACAAGCAAAACACGTTTTGTTGTAAAAATGTTTACTTACCAGACCACAATGAGTATCTCTCTTTCACAGGCAATGAGAAATGGGTGGAGCTTGCATAATTTCTGGTCACTTGATTATAACTATAAGGCGTTGCCTGGTTACAGGGGGTGGTTCAATTTACCCACTGGCTCAACCTACCCCCTTCTCCCCTATTGGCTCCAGAGCTGTGCATTGCATGCACAGACTGGAAATGACTAAGTACGCTTGCCAAGGCAGGCTTGGCTAGATAAAAGACTGTGACATCTCAGTTCCCGATGTAATAGTAATCCAAGAAAAATAGGAAATATTTTGAAACCTTTACTTCTAAAGAAGTCGGAAAAGCAGAAGGTTTCGGGGAAGTATGTGGGTGGGGTTCCTGTTGAGCGTAATGAAGCATCACATTTCCTGTTTGAACTGTTAGTAGGCTAGTTACAGTAATCTAACTATCTGTCATACCGTTTAATGCGACATGTTGGCTACAATGTTTCATTTTCTTCTTCACTTTTAAAAAGTAAAGTATTGTGAACAAATCAATCAATTCTCTTCAAATTATGTTAACTCTTTAATGTGGGTTTGGATATTCTGGTGTTGCATATTTGCTTTTCATTAATCAAGGAAATGCATTTGGATAACTTACTCGACTATATTAATTCCCCATCTTAAATTTGTGCCAGAAATTGACTAACTATTTGACTAATTAAAAATATTAGACTTTATTAGATGTTAGCCACACATTTTTTTGTTTCAAGATCTTGCATCTTGGTTTGGATACAAAAAAAAAGTTATTGTGCAAATAAATACACAAAGGACACCTATCATCACTGTAAATCCGCTACATTTCAAATACAAAAGCAAGTTACTAACCTTCACTTCAGTAAAATACTAGTTTGTACGAATGATCAAAAGAAAGGAAAGAGTGAATGTGTTTTATTTTTGAGGAAAAAAGTAGGACATGTTTTAACAAGTTTGATAAATATGTACAAAAGGAAATACATATGGGACAAAAAGGCATAATGGTGTTTGCTGCCTTTGTGATACAATTCTTCACGGACCTCCACATTTTACAAAACTCCTCTAAAATCCGTAAGTTGCTTGTTAATAACATTCTGCTCATTTAATTTCACCACGATTATTAGCACTGTGTTACAAATAGCAGGTAAGCACTGAAAGACTGCAGACACTCTATGATCCTTTGCAAGAGATATGAGACTGGTTTACAGGGACAGCCATGTCAGTTAAGCATTTTGAAATGTTTGAGTACAGTACATTTACAGACTTTTTTAAAAACAAATATTAGGACAACTATTTACAGAGTGGTTATGGATTACAGTTGGTGTATGAAAGGATGTCTGTTTGAATGGTTTCATCTTCAACGCTGTCGTCAACAGATGGCATTTCTTGGATGAAATCCAAATCTGTAGAAGAAAAAAAAGTTTAAATACATTTTCTTTCCACAGCAGAACAGTTTATAATACACATAATTACCAACTGTTCAAAAGGAGTTATAGTAAATAAAAGTTTAAGAACAATGGATAAAGTATAAATTACTCACACTCACCTTGTACTGCATCACAGGTCAAACTTCAGTGGATTTTCCAACACTGGTGTTCTGAACCTGAGGGATTGCATACAACATATAATGAAATATGAATCACAACAGAAGATGAATAATTGACATTGGGAAATGCAATCTGCATGCAGAAAAATCACTTTTCTGTATAAAGACTAGAGCTGCATAAATTGAGGAAAACATGCCATATGCAATAACATTGTTGAATACCACAATAATACAAAAATGAATAAAAAAGGGATTATTTCCAACATTCTTTTATTGAACAGACAGTATTTATGGTGCAGGCATGGTATTTGCAAAACACTAATTGTGCAGTCCGGATAAACAGGGCAGAGATCGTTTATTGATGAATTAATCACTAGGTATTTTAAGTTTCCATATTGTGAACAGTTAATCACTGGTAAGGAGCTTTGTACTGCACCTTGCCGCAGGGCAGGTCCTTGGTCTGATTTTGTAGTTTAATCTTGGGCTTTGGTGCAACTGGTGGTTGGGTTTTTACTGGGGATCCTGCCAGAGCATTTGGTTTTTGGAAGACTGCAGAGGCTTCAGTCCTATGAGCAACCAATGCCTCTTTAACAGTGTTCATGGAGGAACAAAGGGAAGAGGATTCCTCCACCTCTCCTCCAACGGCCGATTGGTAGCTATGACCGGAGCAGCTGAAGCCACTCACACTCTCTCCAGACGACTCGGAGCTGTCCACTGGAACAAAGAGGAGGCTGGATTATACACATGTTCAATGGATAAATGGTCAATTCCATCAACTTCCCTTTAGAAATGTCCTTGGTTGCCCTTGACCCAAACCTGTGACTTTGTTTGAGAGAAATATAACTGTTAAAGTATCTCCAGGTTCATAACATTTTGGTTATGTATGAGTTAAGAACATATTAACTAAACTCACGCAATAAGCTGTGACTCCCACTCTCATGGTCCAGGTCGTCCTCCTCTATAACTCCAGAAGGCAATGCGTATCCTCCAAGGACCCCTGTAACCCCCCTCCTCTCTGGCCCACACAGGTATCCCCCGGGAGACAGGGAACCTCTTCCAGATGAAGAGGAAGAGGACGAGCTGCTTCCTGAACCACCAGATTTGGGTCGAACCCCAAGAAACCCATCCAATGGCCCAAGTGAGGACAGAACCCTGTTTCCTGCAGTGAGAGAAAGTGGGTGATACGATCAAAAAAGCCTAAAGTTATATAAAGCCTATTGTCACCTTCATCAATGACCATTTGGTAAAATAGCTAATAGTTGAATTGGTGGGTTTACAGGTCAGAATCCATGCATCAGGCACAACGTCAATATTGCATCATCACTAAAGAAGAGCTGAAGCCTCCACCTCTCCAGACTGGCCATCAGGCCACATGGAAATGTCCGCCACTGGGTGGATTCAGTGAGTACACATGTAGTTGTTTTTTAGTTACGTTAGCAGGATTGCAAGGAAATGGTAGTTATTAATAGTATGAATTCCACTCAAGGTCATGGAAAGTTTTGGATATCTGAAAAGGTGTCTGTAGCCTATATTGTACTACGGTAAGACGTGGGATGTTTACTTGTTGCTCATTCCCAAATGCTTGTATGTCTTTCTGCCCAGATAAACAGAGTGGCAAAGTGTATCACTACACTGGTAGTTGTTAGGCAGCATCAACAAATAAGGTTAGCCTACACAATTAGCATTTTGTTGGTTTTCATTGGCGAACAGGCTGGCCTGAGTCAATCTGCTGGCCTGGCCACTGCTGCTGAATAAAATGAAAGCCATGAATCAGTGAGTAAACCTATTTGCTTACCTCTTCCCATCTGTACATAGTTGACAGCTCTGTCATTGATTGCTGCATCACTGGGCTGGATGTCCATAAACGGCTTGTTTCCAATACCCATGAACACTCTCTCCTGCATACGGACCTCTAAAAACACATGTGAAATAATCAGTTCAAAATGTTTTCAAATTCAGGAATGGAAATTAAAGCAAACGCAAGCAGAGGTGGAAGAAGTTCTTAGATCTATTACTTTGGTATAGAAAGCAATATCACGTTGTAGAAATTGTGGAAATGCTCACTTGTTTTGAAATATCAAGAAAGATAGGTACACAGGAAGGGCAAATGTCATTATAATGAAAAGGCTCTATCAATAGAATAGAATAGACTAGAATAGACTATATCTTTATTGTCATCATACAAAGTACAACTACATTTATTTGGCAACTCTCACTGCAGTAGAGAGAGCCATCAACAACTCTCTATTACATTAACCTCACACATGTTATAATATTTGTAATGGACAGTACAGTATATTGGCATGAAGCCATTTCATGGGCATGTCATGCCACACCAGTGCGTGTTTATGTATTTGTGTCCATTTGTCGGTACCTCTGTTGTGTACTGCCTGCTCCCACAGGATACGCTCCAGGTCCTTGGTCCAGGCGTCCTTCGCCTCCCGACTGGCTGATTGAAGTATGTATGTGTCCTGGGTTTTCCTCTTCCTGAACCAGATCTCAAAGCACAGGCCGCTGTCACCACTGTTTTGGGTCATGCCTACATCTGATGTCTAAATGGAAGCAAAGACAAACTAGTCATGTAACATGTTAGTTTGAAATATGAAAAGCATGAAAAGTACAGACAATTCTCAACAACTTGTTTTATTTGACTTGTGGTGTGTTATGCAGTGTTTCAGAGGATTTACTAAACTTCTGGTGAGGACAAAATCTAATAAATGTTATGTTAGTGGTGGACAAAGTGTGAATCTCATAGGAAGACAGCCCCTAAAGTAAAGTGTAGTGTATGGGGCCAAAGCTACAGTGTTGTTAACCTGGAGGTCGAGGTTGGCTCCTGAATATTTGCTTATGGTTGCAGTTGAAAGCTTCTCCAAGGTGTTAATGGGGTTTATGCTGATTTAGGTGTTAGTCTAATGTTTGCTCTCTTGTTAAAGTACTTAAATATTAGGTGAAATATATACAATTTAAATCCATGAATTTCAATTATATTTAATGTACTGCAATGTTTTCTTTTCTCTAATTAACATTCTAGTGCAGTATCCAAATGTTCTTTGAGATATTATTTCTAACGCGATGCTCTAAATGGGACAACGTTCAATGCCAATTTTCATGTCCAGGCCTCTCCTTGAACTTAGGTCATTGGTAATTGTTCTCGAAGAATGACGTCTGCAAATAATGAGTAGGTGTAATTGTCATTCAGAATGCACACGCATTTAGGGAGTTATCCTGTTACAACAAAAGAGGAAGTAATAGTAGATCTGAAACTGTTATTGCTTAATTTACTGCTACTTCTGGTTCACGTAACACATGTAGACCTTTCATCAAGTTGTGTGTGTTCAGCAAAAAGTGTACCTTGAATGACTGTTTGTAGATATATGTATCATTTCCTACATCCGTCTTCCTGGTTTTGCTAAAAAGAATGAGTTCTTGAAAGAGAAAAATGTGGCGTAAACATTTTTTCTTCCTGAATGTGACCAATAACTCATCCTGCCGTATCAGTTGCCCCTGCTCCTTCAGATTAACCTGCAGTACACACAAAAAGAGATTATGGGGGATTATGTATGGTATTCAGCAAAAAGAAATAGAAAATACCAACTTCAACTGTACAAATTATTTATCAATATGATGTACAATCAGCCTTTTCTCCCAAAAATGATTATTTTGTTTTTAAATTCAGCTGATGAGGACATAAACATTTCATATAAATGCCTTAGGCAATTTCAGTTAAAATCACTACAAAATATTTTCTGACAATGTACAGAGACAATAACCTTTATAAGCTAACCAACACAATTCCTATGAATCTGCTCTTTTGGTAATGGAGCACATCCCAAGCACACAGCATCTCCCTTCACATTCCATGGACAAATTATGAAACTATAATTCTTTCTCTATTATTAACCCATTTTATTTCTTCCACCCACATCAATCCCTGTTGATCTAAGGTATTGCACAAATCCACAATGATGAATGTTCTGGAAAACTACTCCTTCCCCTCACTTACAAATAACTGTAATGGATGAATGCTGTCATCTTGCCTTGTCTGTACCTGTCTGCCAACTATGCTTTCCCCATCAAAGTAGAGATTTCAATGAACACTGCTCACTGCTGGAGGGTGATAAGTCATTCTTATCACAGTATACTATATATCTATAGAGCATAACTGTATAGGTATGTAATGTGTACAGGACATGAAGACCTCCCCCTCTTATGGTCTTTCTTAATATTTCGGTTTACAATATAACACAACATTTTAAAGGAACAAGCTGCCTATCTTCATTAAAAACTCACATGTTCACCATGGCCTTTGAACCCTAACCCATCACAGTCCCCCTGCTTCCACTTCCATTGCTATTTATTTAATTTGTACTTTATTATTTGCCCCTTTTGTTTGTTTGTTTGTTTGTTTGTTCACCATGTAAAGCAGCCTTGGGTCCCTTGAAAAGCGCTATACAAATGTAATATATTATTATTATTGTTACTATTATTATTATTATTATTATTATCTTACGTCGCAGTGGTGGATGGCGTCCATTGCCAGCAGGTTGTTGCCATGGCGAAGTTGGAAGTGGACGACCTCCAGGGCGGCTTTGACCTCAGCCATCTCTCTGGTTTGTCCCGGACCGCACTCCCTCATCATGTCCTGCAGCAACAGGCTGTACTTACTGATCCGCTGCACGGGCTTCAGCAGGTACGACCACAGGTCCATCTTATCCCCCAGCTTCAGCTGCTTTTGCTGCCGTACGAGGAGAGGAGACAACGCTTCATTATTGTCCAGCAGTGCTAGAAATGTACTTCTAGTAAGGTATTAGAATAATGGTGAAGTCTATTTGGAGAACACTTTAATGATAAGTGGAGAGACAGACATCCATCAAATTGCAGGTCACCCTTGAAAAAGAGATCTTTTGATCTCAAGGGGCTTTCACCTGGTTAAATAAAGGCTACAAACAATGACTTAGTGTAAAGAGACGTGCCCCCATTCTTAGAAGGTCACTTATTTTTATTAGCAATGCTATCAGCTTGGCTCAGAAGTGGTATAAGTACTAATATTTTTGTCACAAGTAAAAGTAGCAATACCACGGTGTAGAAGTTCTCAGTGTCAAGTAAAAGTCCTTAAGTGTACATCTATCTTAAGAATCAAAAAGTAAATCATTATACCAACTGGGCAATTTCAGAATACTTTATAAAGTACTTTGTTTTAGTTAAAAGACTGTGTACTGGGGTGTATTCTAATCCATGACAAAACATTGTAATATATTAGTTGATTTATATTTGTTTGCATTATAAATCTCAACATTAAAAGTAACTCAAAGAACTGCTTGGTCTAAGTACAAGCTCACATAGCAGCTAGTCGATTCTTAACACATAATTATCTCCAGTTTTCTTAAAGAAAAGTGAGGATGTGGTTTTGAGAAGAGAAATGGGAATAGTAATGAAGAGCAAAGAGAGGATGGCAGTGCTTCTCACCTTGAAGAAGCCCTGTCCATGATTAATGAGAAGACAATCAGACTGTGGTTTGTTCTTGCTGTAAAGGGCATACAAAGCAAAGCTGTCCCTCTAAAAAACAGATGAAAAAGAAAGAACGTTAGTCATCTTCATCATCTGCAACAAAAGAATACGCACACGTCAAACTGAAGTGCAAACTAAACAGTGTATAAGAGCAGTTCACATGTGTGTCGATTGTACTTCTCAATTCCAATAAATGGGTTAAATACAGTTGTTAAATTGGAAATAAAGGCATTGCATTGGTTTACAGTCAGGACACATCTGGCAGGGCTTTTGTTGGCAAACGATTATGCTTAATTATTATGGTTTTGGCTCAAAACAGGAAACCATGGACGACTTCTCAACATTAACGTCTCACATCTGCCTTGACATAGTTTCGTGATGAAAACAACAATAACCCAGGTCCTACCGAACTTGCAGGCTATAATTGATTTGTAATACTTCTTTGCACTGTTAATATTACACATACATGTCGTAAGAAGCAGCGTCCCACTCTGAATGGTTCATCCACGCAGCTCTCCAACTCTTTCAGGAAGTGATGCCGGTGGAAGTCGTGGAGTTTTTCTAAGTTGCCGAAGATGCTCCCCCTCTGGCCTCGGAGGTCCTGAGGGACGTCGGGCCTCTCCAGCTCGGGGAAGTAGTGATCTCGAACATAACACAGGGCCTTGACGTACTCCCTCTCTGTGGACAGCAGCTCCTCCATGATCCTCCGCAGTCTCCTGTTCCGCATACAAGAAATGGAAAGTGTGAATGTGAAGCTCATAATGTAACCCAGGTGAGCTTGGGATCAGTTTGATGTATTTGTGCGGGTATGACAGTGTTGCAACTACAGAACAACTGGGCCATTCATGAATATAACCTATGTAATGTCATGTACAGCATCTCACTGAGATTTAAATTACAGCTGAGGCAGGGGGCTTACTTACAAAACATTGCTGCCATTGTTTTCTGTTGGTGTGAGTAATGTCTCTGGGGTCTTTAAATCCTTAGGGCTCTGTGTAGAGGCCGAGCATCCTCCACCCTCCTCTTCATTACTGTCTGTTTTTGACTCGCAGCTCAGGTTTCCTGACCGTAAACTCTCGTTATGGGAAACGGGCAGATTTTGGACGGTCTGCAGATTTGGTTCCAGTGGCTGACAGTGTTTGTGTCTCACATTTAAAGGTGAAAGGCCAAAGATGCTTGTCAGATGAGAGCTCGCACATGAGCCCTCGCTCAGGGACCGACCCAAAGGTTGGTGCAATGGGAGATCATCGCCCTCATTAATTGAGTCTGTTCTCCTCAGATCTTCCTCACTGTGATGTGTTCTGGACATTTGTTTGGTTTCTGGAGGAAATTGGCCGTTTTGTGGAAAAACTGGAGAATTGTTTTTGTTTTGAACTTCTTCTCCGTGTAATTTATGTGCTTGGGATTCTCCTCCCTCCCCATCTTTCAAGTCCTGTTTTAAATCGTGGTTGAGGCATGCAGCAGTGGTGCTATCTCCTTCACTTTTTGAGATATTGACGACCTCTTTCTGAGAGGTTGGCTGCTGTCTCAGGGAGCATTCGTCCTCCCCCAACTCGCTCCTTTTCTCCTCCTTCTCTACTCCTCCATATACCTCTTGAGGGTTTGCAGCTGTGGTCTGCGGGATTTGGTTCTTATCTACGCCATTCTCCTTCTTTTGCCTCTCCTCAAGACGCTGCCTAAGTTCTTGGCACTGAACCAAGGCAGCATTCCACACTTTCATCAGCCCCGAGGCCCCTGATCCCACAGCACAGGCCTTAGCTTTCACAGCCTGGAAATGCAGGGTGGAGAATTCGCTACCTAATCTCTCTACATACATTTGGAGTGTTCTCAGGGTCTGAGCTGAGTAACACCCTGGCTCTACCTGCTCCAGAAAATGACTGCATTCCTTGGCCAAAGCAGACGCCTAGAATGAAACAAAAAAAAAGGGAATTTTAAAGTTAACAAAAATCATATGTTGGCAAACGGCAAGTGAAGAAAAAGGACAATTTAATTTGAAATGTCAGATGGATGAAAGATGACAAAACACATACCTGGTCACAGAAGCGGTGCACATGCACCAGTGTGTTCAGTTCTTTGTGCCTCTGTTCTGTCCGCACCATAAAATCATCCACATTGGATTTGAAAGTGCTGAGCAAAGTCCGAAAAACATCTGATGCAGGACTGGACTCACTCGCCCCAACGAGTCCCTCTGCCTCCGTCACCAGGGTCAAGGCGTACTGTTGTTTCTCCTGTAACAAATAATAAGATGTCAAGTGGAAGATTGATTTCCCCTTTCCCACATCTACAGTATGGGAGTCCCTTAATGTTAACAGTGAAGTAATTACAATTTTTGGAAAGAAAAAAAGAAAGAAAAACCTTTGGTATGTAAAAACTAACAGACAGCCAAATAAAGGCAATTTTTTAAAATGTTGTTATATTGCTGTAATACCTTAGACTCCGCGTGAAACACATAAAAGTGCTGCAAGGCCTCTTCAGTGCACATCAGGGACTCATTTGTTGTGTAAGAATTCTTCAGCCTCTGCTCGCCTTCTGCATTGAACCATATCCCAGCCTGCAAGACGTAATGTAGGATTACACAATGTTACAGTTAACTTGGCACTGTGAGTGTAGCCTTACACTTGTTATTACAGAGAAACAGTTAAATCAATGAGAGCAAAAGGAGACAACCTTGAATCTCTCTTCATAGAAACACTTCATTAGTAAAGGTTTCCTCACATATTGTAGATTTTAATTGTTGTGAACCTGGTGAAAGAACTTGTGTTACCGTGCTAATGTTGGCCTCCATCTCTCTGAGCCTGAAGAGGTGCTCCAGCTGCTGCAGTGACTCGTTCGATCTCATCACCAGGGTGTGGAGCTTCTCCTCCACCTGGTTATACAGACTAGTCACAGACTCCAGAGCATCTCTGCAAGGACAGTGAATAAACAATAAAAAAACGATGAGACAAATCACACGCAACTGGGTTATTTAGTATCATTTGTTATTTCAAGTGTATTAATGGGCTAAAGCAACAATTGATGAGTTACAGTAAGACTCTTACTGTACTCTTACTGTAACTCAGTGGTTCTCAAACTTTTTCTGTCAGGCCCCCCCTTTGGAGAAAAAATAAAAAGTCGGGCCCCCTAAAGGTGTTCACAGTTTCCAGCTATAGTGTTATATTAAAAAGTTTAATTCAGCGTATTTCTATATTAATTTAGAGATCACATGAGATTCCATAAATGATGTGTGCTCATTGCAGTGGCTATATGCTGTATGATTGTTGCTACTGTTTGGCTGCTGGGGTAGTGGGTGATGTAACTTCTCATTATTGTTTGATTGTTGTTCAACGAAATAATAATTGATCAACTATACCTGTTATGTGCAACATATAGTGAAACATCTGTTATGGAAATGGTGAGATCAAATGTATTAACATTGCTGACTGTAAGCTGTATTCTGAAAATGTCATGTCATGTCATGTGGTTTGACTGATTAGGTCAAATCCCTGGAGTGACCTTTGAATGTGTGTGAGTGATCAACGGATGTTTTTGCAAGGGGGTTTGACGACACAACAGGAAGTTAGGATAAGGTGTTATCTGTTTCCCTGCTGCTCTGTGTAGGGTGTGAGTTTTGCATACGGTGCAAGGGGGTCTCAGCTGACCTAATCAAATGTTGTAATGTAACTAAGCTTTGATAAGAGAGACTGTTTCACTCAGAACAGGACATGCTCTTTGGAAGAGACGTCATACTTGCACACACACACTGTAAAGAGAGGGGACGGACCAGACGAAATCAACACCAGCTGACTCACTGCTTGGGGGTCGCCCAGGAGTGAACAACGAATTAGAAGATATGAAGGGAGGAGCACCCGCCACAACTCCTCCGCTTATGTGTGTAAATACTGTAACATTTCAATACTGGACACTCTTGTTCTGACTGGCTGTAGTGATACGTATATCGCACGGTGGTAGAACTTGAGTCCGGGGTACTCTGTATTTCTGTACTGTTGCCTTTTACCAGTAAACTCAGCTTATTGCTTATCTCATATCTCGGTGTCTGAGTCCTTCTTCTTATAGCAGACCACTCATCAACGGACGGCGCGGAGCAGAGGTGAACCTTCCACCACCGCCATTGGGTGGTGCTCCAACACCCCCCCAACACAAATAGTCACGCTCAGTGGCGGCGCCATAGATGTATTTTGGGGGTGCTGTGGGGTAGCTTGACGTTTCATAGAAGGTGCTCAAACTTTTAGGGTTTCCCATTTAATGTACCGGGCGCTACAGTGGAATTTTCTACTGCAACACTCCCCACGCAAACACACAGTGTACCCGTGACTGTTACAATGAAGGCTCGATAATCAGCTCACGGCATATAGGTGTAAGCAGGGGTAAAGTCATAGGCGGAGTTTGACATTTGCGCTTGGGGGGGGCAAACCTTTTTTACTGACGTCAGTACACAGTCCCAACTATTGCGTGGGGTGCTACGGATACAGTAGCAATAAAGCCAGCGTTCACCGCACTGAGTATGACTTTTCCACATACGAACACAACTCGTCCCATCATGCACGCCTCATGCCCGCCGTACACACACACTCATATGGAAGGGGCGGTCTCTCCCCAAAACTTATAACTGTGCACATCTTATACTTATTTGATAACTACTATATCCCTTGGTTACTTGAACACGCTACAATATTATGAACCAGTGTCCTACTTAGTGCAGAAGTAGACGCCTTAAACGTTTTAAAAATCGCCGCATAACCATTACTGCTAATTATTGTAATATAATAGCTGAATCACTTGTATGCACAAAAAAGCGAGGGAACTTGTGTCCTTAACCTCATACGTCACACACGCACACGTCACAACATGCGACTGCTCAAAAATGAAATTATTTCAAACAAAACATGATATTATTCCGATTTGTATTGCAACAATCATTATATTACATCTATTAAAATATTGACATACGAAATATTTGCTTTAGACGTAGTAATGCTGTAATATATTTCAGCCACTAGGGGGGGCATTGGTAAAGTGCTGTTTTTATAGGTGGTGTGTGGACCTCACATAGGGGGGTCTGGGGGCATGCTCCCCCGGGAAGATTTATTTTTAAATATTGAAGTTAAAAGCATCAATCTGGTGCACTTTGAGAGCAAAATGAAGAGAGCTATGGATACATCTCTCAACACCCATTTGAAACAGAACTGTAAACAGATTTACTTTTTCTTTATGGATATTTTACAAATCACCCTTTTAAACTTTATTCTTTTTTTACTGTCATATAGTATTTCATAACTGTTTTTCATTTATTCTCTTATTTTTTTATAACTAAAAAAACTGTGCCTCGGAAATATTGTTTACATTAATCGTAACCAAAATGTTTGAGACCCACTGAGAAAACTGAGACTAAAGTTAACTATCTAAACACTAAGAGAACCACTGCTGTAACTTGTTGAGCAACAACTCAAATCATAACAACTATCCTTTTCTGAAGTGCTCTTACTGTATGAGCACTTCAGAAAAGGATAGTTGTTATGATTTGAGTTGTTGCGCATATTATGTGAGTCATAAGTTAATTCATTGAAAAAACAAGCCCTTCACTTGCTTATAGCCTGTATAAATGAAAGGGGAATACTGCTGTTATTACAAAAAAGCCTAATATAAATAATATATCTGTAAATCTGTAGCTGATGCTTTAATTGGTAAATAGTCATTATAGCACTACATTTGAAAGTTAACTATTTCTTAAGTGTTAAAGTACAACTGCTGGTTCAGTGGATTATTATTATGATGATGTATGTTGTTGTTCCTAATATTAGTATGTGTACCTTTCTTTACATTGTTGTCTCTAATTTATCTCACTTTCTGTAAGATTGCAGGGGGTTAGGGATTCATTTCAAATGTTCAGAGTGGAATTTATAATGTGATTTAATCCTTTAATCCTTTTGTAAAATCCCAATAATCATATTATTAAAAAAAAACAACAAAAAAAAGAGCAAGGCCATTTATCTCTGTGTTCTGCCTGGCACAAACATCTGAAAATAAATAAATGTAAATATGATCTGATACCTGTAGTCCTCAGACTGGGGAAACCTGAACTCCTCCCTCTTCATTCTGGCTAGAACGGCCCCCCCCTTCTCTTTGCAGGGTCAACATTCGAGTGTCTTCCAGCACCTCTTTCATTGAGGCCCTCTGTTCCTGAATGCATTGCTGCACTTCCTGTAGCAGCCACACCAAAAGCAAAGTCAACACCTATGAGCTATTTGGAAATGTGTGGTGCACTAATAACATTACTTCACACTGTGACCTTGTATATCCTACCTGCGCTGTGTCTAAGTTCTTACTGCCATCCACTTTCTTTATGGCCTTCTGCAACAAGCTGTCGGCTCCTCGCAGGTCAGTCATGAAAGAAACCAGTCTCTGAAATGAATTAAATGTAAAACTTAGTAGAAGTGGAAAAGATTGTACATTGTTAGAGCTCTGAGGTGATGAGTTATCTGCCCTGTTCTGCTGACAGCATCACAGGCAGTGCCATCCAGAGGCCAAGAGCTGACGCAGTGAGGTGCACGTATAATCTAAAAACAGGAGACTGCCTTCTGTGTGCTAGCAGGGAAAGACGCCAGACAAACAGAGACACAGGAGAATAGTGTCTCAGACCTGACTGCTACTGTTAATTAGACATCCTTAACAACACTCTGAGTAGCTACTACATGAAGCCATTCCTCAGGACCTTCCATCTGGAACATTAGTGCTCTTGATTCACAACCTATTGGACTGTGACCCCGAAGCTTCACCTACCACTTACATATTTGTGAATGGTACTCTGTTAGATTAAATCACATGTTTTCCTTCCTTCTTATAATGTGTTTAGGGACCAGAAAATGTAAAATGATCCAGAAATTCACAAACAAAACGCAAAAGATGAAAGAAAGGAAACAAATATACAATATACAGTGTTGTAGATAAGAAACTTTAGCTGCTTCCATCTGACCTGCAGTTTACAAATGATATTCATTTTACTCAAATAGCACATTTCATGCAAAGATGCTTTCCAAAGTGCTTAACAAGCCAGGATCAGATGAAAAGAATGAAAAGTAACGATATAAACTAAACAATGCCCAAATGTACAAAAACCTAGTAGTTTGGTTTTGAATACTTTAATCATGCAACCTGAATAACATCAACATTTTACTTGCAAACAATTTGCCCTTTCACATTCAATTAAACTGAAATAGTGTATATTTGAAGAGCCAGTGAGGGTTGTACTGATCAGTTTCGACAAAAAATATATATATTTTGGAAGTCAGTAGTTTACAGCCTTCTTCCACTCAAATACCCAAGTTAAATGTTGCATTAAAGAATGATAGAGGTGATGGATGTTTAGTGAGGGCGTGCACATTACGAGTCATTCCTCAGTGGGATAACTGCGGTCGAACAACATCCTCCTCTGAAATAACGGGAAACTCCACAGTTTATCAACGTGATTGTGGTTTGTGAGTGAATATGCAGTACCTGATGAAACTGCAGCCAGTCGGTGTGACTGTACGTAAAGGTCCCTCCCAGGTCAGAGGTCAGCTGGGAAGTTTCAACTATCTTGTTGAGGGCTTTCATTGAAGTCACAATTTCCATCTTATAGAAACAAAAACAAAAAGGCGAGGTTAGGAATGTAGGTAAGGGTCATAGCTAGTGTCAAATCAAGAGAACAATGGAGAACAAGGAAGAAGTTTGAATTCCTGACCTGTAACCCTGGCTGTTTTTCAGGTCGCGGACAAGTGTCCTTATCCACCAGTAGCACGATACTATGGACAGCATGGAGAGCTTGCTCCTGCAGCAGATCAGTAAGTCAGGTCAGGTACAGACAAAGAACCATAGACTATCATGTGTTATAATTCAACATAATGTAAACTGGTTACTCTGATAATTTAGATATAAGATGATTTATTTGTCATATCAAAATACAATGTGTACTCTTATTGACCTTCCCTCTGAATTGAAAAAGAAAATGTCCAAGTACAATAGTCCAACAGTGTGTTACACTGGAGTAAAAGTATATCTGAAAAAATGGAGACTGCGCCCTCTAGTGCATTTTCTTTACTGCAGTGCTAACAAACCCCATGTACGTATTTACTCATTGTTCTACTAAGCAAAACCCAACATCTTCCTTATCTGTGAATCAAGGAACATGATAGTTTACTCTGTCATCATCTGATGATGTGTGAGTGTTTTGGGGTGAGTGCAGGTCTTGTTGAGTTGGACAAGTGCATGCAGGCTTCTTTTTAATTACCTGGGCCATCAACAGAGCTTTGTAAAAATGAAGTGAAGGAGGTTTTTTCCTGGCATTGATGACCAAAGTCATTCCTAGCTCTCGAACTTCTTTCCTAGCAAAACATTGAATCATGTTAGTACACATTCAAACATTATGACTTCATAACAGTGGTCTTCATTTAATAAAAAAAAAGGCTTTTAGGCTTATTAATTCCACTTCTCAAATCGGTATTTATCTTCTTATGTCTCTCTGACATCCCCATAAACACACTTTTCTTCACACATTCTTTTAAACACTTTGACGCCTCCACACTCCCCTCTTAATGTCCCCTTCTTGGGTTACTGTTGTGAGAGCCTACCTCAGAAATGGCTGTTAATTCTAGCAAGGCGCTGCATACCAGACAGTTGGCAGCCAGCCTGGCCAGGGACTGTTATGGTATGGCTCTTTAGTGGGGACAGAGGAAGGCCAAGCTATCTGGTAGAATGGTTTTATTAACTTCAAAGACTCCATTACACCCAGTGTAAACAAACAACACTTTAAAAAGAGTGCGATAGTAGAGTAGAGGGGGAGAAGTGACACTCCTTAGGGTCAGAACAGGTCATAGAACTATGACCTGCTTTACTGCCGGCTGATCTCAAAGTAGCTTCTGAAGGAGGCAGAATTATTAAAAGTTGTGGTTCTGAATAAAATATGTTGTTGTATTAGTTGTAAAGCCATCAGGATGACCTATACATGATGACTTATTCAGGCTGGATGTAAGAACGTGTATCACTTTATTCAAAACCTGAACTGGAGAGATTTTTAAATGGTGTCTGCTGCTCTCTTGTGGTCAGACCTATTCTTGCATACAGCATACATTTGAGCAGCTACTCTTTGTGGGTCTATATTCCAATTTGGTCTACTTTGCTAGAAAAAGATATCCAGTTAATATGTTTCCAGTACCTTGGTATGGCGTGTAAGTAGAGCAGTAATTCACAGACATTCTTGGCTGTTGAAAGAGGGGATGTCCACTCCACGTTGCCATCATGGACCTCCAGCACTGCTCTTCCTGTTCGGTCCCTACTGCCTGAGAGTGTACAAGACAAATAAAAAAGTAAGTGACATATAACTGAGACTGATAAAAGGACCTGAGTCATTGTTTAATGACAAATGCTGCGATCATACAGAGAATATTATTTGGGTGATAGAAATCAAGTACCTGGCAAACAAATAAGGCCGAGTCCAAACAGACCACCGATGCGTCTGAAACACGAGTCCTCAGTCTTTGGAGGCTGAGGAGCGTCAGAACTTGCAGACGGAAGTTGAACTTGTTGAGGAGATGGCCTTTCTATCTTTGAGAAATTGAGTTTTGAGTCTGGTCCATCTGCAGTGAAGGGAGTTTCACTCTTACTTGATTGGCAGTCTGCATTACAGTAAACACAAACATAGTTGTCTTCTCACAGGAAATGCATGGAAAACCAAACAAACCAAAATATAATTGGATCATTGCCAGAAGAAGTCAGTGTGTGTATTTTTTTTTCTCACAACATCATTTTGTTTAATTGATCAGACTTTGTCTCTAGAGGATGTTCTTCAAAGACAACGCGAACATTTCTTATAAACTATCAACTCCCTATTTTGCCCAGAAACGTTGTCCTTTTATAGCAACAGTAGTTATTAAATTATTTATCCGGAAATCTTAATCGTCATCAATCAACATGTTCACAACTGCACAGCTGCAGACAGCATTTAACATTGGACATGGTTTCTGTAACAAAACTCTAAAGTGGCCTTGCGACTAAGCCTGGCTTTGATTTCAGACACCCTAATTGGCCTCCCTTTAGGGCCAACAAAGACGTGCCTGTGTTCTCTCCTTGCTGCTTTAACAGTCCATGACAAACATGTCTCAAGTCAAGATCTCTACATGCCCCTCTGAGGGCATAAAGGTGCATGCCAGCGGGTGCAGAGACCTCCTTCTTGCACGTTATGCTGTCTCTCTGCATTAGAGGAATGCTCTGCTCTTTCTTTTTACCCAAGGTGTTCAGGCCCTCCCCTTCATGGGAGTGCAGCATGCTATTTCTGTTCTATAGCTGTACTGCTGAAGAACCAAGACAGCATTGGGAGAATATCATACTCAAGTCTGATCTTTGACCCCTTCTCTCTAGAGCCTTTATGATCTCAGTGAAGCACATTCCTCCAAGCACGCGAGGTCACGGTCGAGTTTCAATCAGTCAGTTTGGCGTGAATGTTCAGTTGCCCTTCAAGCATTTAGCAACAGATCATAACGAATGGCTGTGTGTGCAGTAATAACAATGTACAAAATGTGTGTGTGGGTGGGGAGAAAAAAGGAAACAGAAAAAGAAAGTAGTTTGGATTATTGGCCTTAACTTGTCTAGTCTGCTTACCTTTTTTAGAGGACTTCAGTCTTTCCAGCTTCAAAGTCACTTGATCCAACAATTCACCTTTCTTACACTGCATGATGCTTGTGATTGTGTCAGGGCAGATATCACTGTGGCTCCTGTTGTTGACTTTATAGAGAAGTGGACTCCCTTTGGAAGTCTCTGACACCGTGGATAGAGACCTAACCTTAACTTTTTGTTTTCCTGATGGTGTCACAACCTCCACTTTCTGAAGAGCTTTATTATCAGCGCCTGACCCAGGGTGCGCACTGGCATTATGTGCTGTCTGTTGGGAAATAAGTTTCATCTGAATTTTGTGACTATGGCTCAAACCAGGTGTTGATTTCAAGATCTTGGGGGATTCCTTCATGAGGTCTTCCGATTCAGAACTGGTAGGAAGATCTTTGAGTTGAGATGCAAAGGTCTCTGGTGTTGGTTCACAGCAGTGTCTGTATTGGCAGCGCTTGTTACTCATCACAGGTTTATTACAGTGGTTACAAAAGTTTCCAAGTTTGTCTCTTTGAGCTTCAAATGCTCCTTTGGATCCTAACTCTGTCTCTTCACAAAGGCTGACCTCCTCCAAGGCAGCCAGGAGCTCCACACTCCCCCTCTCAAAAGCGACTGGGTTTCTCAGTGCTGCCACGTAAGATTCTCTGTACCTACACTTCAAGTCTTGGTCAGCTGACTCAGGCTCAAGCCTTTCCTGGCTGCACGGTGTACAAGGCTCCTCTGCATACTGAAGGGTGCCTTCACAGGGAACATTATTCCTAAGTGGTACAGGTGGTGGTGGTCTGACAGGTTTAAACAATACTGAATTGGGTGGATGTGGATGGCTCTGTTTATCCACAAACCTCTTCCCTTTGGCAATATCCACCAGATCCACATAATCACCCTCAATCTCTCGATAATTATGACTGTCCCAAGTATTAGGAGAAACCCAACCCACAGGTTTGATTAAAGGTCTGGAGCAGGATTTTGGGGTTCGTCTTTCATGATCCATTTTGACGAGTTTGGAAGAGCAGTCCACAGTTTTGAAAGAAGCTGTCATCCTGTCTTTGGCAGGACAAAACATGGCTTCCATCGGGAGGGTGGAGGAGTTGAAATGGGAAGGAACAGAGATCTGTTTTGGCTCAGGAGGAGTTTCTCGATACGTGGGCAAGATCTTAGGCTTGTCTAAAAACTCTGGGTTGGCGATTTCAGCCCAGGGCAACTTGATCACTCCTTGATCCGTGCAAAGTAAGCAACGGGAAAGAGGAGTTCCTTGGCGTCCTTCATTGATTTCCTGCAGCCATTCCTCAGTGAAGATGCAGGGGTAGGAAGTCTCAGGAACAGGGGTCTCCTCCACTTCTCGACAGCCCTCCTCCAGAAGACTTTTGAGGACAACACGAGCAGCTTGTTCCCCGAAAGGCTCCACCTGCAGATAGAAGTCTCCAGGACGCAGCAGCAGAGGGTTCACAGGTGCTAACTGGATGACGGTTTTGTCATGGAGACACAGAGGCCAGCCCTCACAGCGAAAAACCACATCAGAGTATCCAGCCTAAAAACATAATAATAATAAGTTGTCAGTGTCATTTTGGTTTTATTTACTCTACCTAATACATTTGTATCATATTTTCATTTATGTGTAAGTTCTTGTCTTCTCCTATTTTAAAATATTAGTCATATTTAGTAGATTGTTAGAATACACTGTAAATATTTGTTATTTTGATGACTTTTAATGCATAGAGCATACAAAGAGCTGAGTTATCTGTTACCAAGTAAACACAAGATAAGCTGCAACTTGAAAATGTATCATTGTTTATAAATGTTAGGTATGGTATGCAACTGGATCTGCACTGTAACACACCCAAATGTGTTTATACATGGATAGAGGCGCGTACTCCAGGTATGCAAGAGCGAGTAAAAAAAAGGGAGATATTCATAATATTTATATGAAAAAAGTTTATGTTATTGTATTGTATCTCACTCTTTTTTGTATTCCTCGTCTTCTCATATGGGGATTAATCATGCTTTGATTTTTGGAACTACAGTTCCCATGGGGACTTTGCAATTGTAAACAGGAAGTGTAATGTCGGTATGGACCGGACGCTATGGGCTACAATTTCAACCTGCTTCAGCCCCCTCCATTTCTTTTTGGCAGCATTTAAAGGGGACCTATCATGCAAAATGCACTTGTGTACGTCTTTTATACATGAATATGTGTCCCCGGTGTTCCAGGGAACTCACCAAGTGTCAGAAAACACAACCCTCTCTATTTTCCTCCATACCCAAATCTCTAAAAAAGGGGCTGCAACGGATCTGATCAAAACTGGTCCAGATTTGAACACTGTCCTGACGTCAGGACGGTGGCGCTACGGCTATTGGGCCAACTCTCCACCTATCAGGGGAATGTGGGGTTGGGCCACCGCCGGCCATTGCCGCTCGAAAGCGCTGGAGACGCTGTAGTACATATGCCAGGCCTGTAAGTGGCGCTGCAGTCTGCCACAAAAGCAGCGAAGAAGACTTCCCGCGCATGGTTTTCCATGGTTGCCCTTCTGTTTATTCTCCGCTGTGGCTCTTTTTCTCCCTCCCCGAGGCAAGCGTTTGCTCCCGCTGCTGTAATTCAATGCAATCCCTCCCCGTCGAGGCAAGCATGTAATTCTCTCCGGTTAGTCCACCAGCAGATGACAAACACCCACCTCTCCGCCTCTTCCAAGGAACGAGGGGACCGTGCGGCAGAGTTTCAGTTTTCAGAAACGTATAAATATACCTTATAGGTATGGCCCTACAATATATCATTTAAATATAGCATGGTATGTGTCCTTTAAAGTATGCCGAATTAGATATTAGCGGTTATTTGTGCATTGTACCCAAGGTTGTATACAATTCATAGTGGAATACTTTGATACTCAATACAACTAAAAACGCAATGCTTTTTCAGGGAAGTTTTGCACTTATTGAGAGCGTCTTTTTGCTGTGATTTCCTAAGCACATGTGGACGTGTATTCGCTATGGACAGTAGGGATATACAATATTTGGAAGGGTAAGTCAAAGTGAATGTAAAACACCCTTATTGGGAGCTTTATTAAGCACACTTGTCGATCTATTGCATTCCAAAAAACCGAATCCTGTAGTTCCATGAAGTCTACCTTAGTATTTTTGTAGGCCTATACTTAAAGGTGGGGTAGGTATAACTTCAGTTATATTATAGCATTGAGGAGTGTGATTTGAAATGTATTGGGAGGTCTTTACATGTTTCTGTCATTTCCATGTATGTAAAAATAGAGGACAAAGACACTAGAAACACATCTTAATCACCCACTTTGATCTCGATAATAAAAGTCTAATTGAATTTCCACATTTCAGACAATATCCACACAACCCTTTCTGTAAAAGCCTGGAATACATGGGTGAATACTCACACATGCTGCCTGTTGAACACTCTCCAGCAGGTGTTTGGAGGGAATGAGGAAGTCCAGCAGACACTGTAAAGCATCACCGTAGTAACGTTCCTCTATGGTGCGAAACAGCTGGCAGAGGACGATGGGAGCTGTGGCCTCGAAAGGAGGGAAGAGGGCCGAGAGGGCGCTCTGGATGGACGAGTCGAGAGATTCAGGGTTCTGGAGGTCAATAAGAGGTGCTGGTCAGTGAGATAAGGTTTGTGTGTATGATTATTATTTAAACAGACTGTTAGACTCTGGCTAAACCCATGAAGAATACCAGCAACAACAAATCAATAAATCAAAGGCTACGAATAAAAATGATACAGTTAAACTTAATAAACACCTGTTCTTGGATGAGAAAGCAATCAATTCCATTTAATTATTTGTGTGACTTTTGTATTTAATGTCTACTTTGATTTAAAGTATTAATGAGTCAAAGCCACAGGAACTATATCAAACCCTAGAACTGATATTGCAGGAAAATAAAAACCCTCTTCACTTCAAATTAATGCAATAAAACTGATGTGCACATAATGAAGGCTTATTCAGAACATCAATGTCAGGGAATAAGTTAAGGAGTGGTGTGATGTGCACATTCTTTTCAAATGAGTAATGAGTTTTTAATCAAGGCACATAAATTGTAAAACATTAATTGTAATAGATCATATATTACAGACTATCTTGTGTCATTGAAATAGCTGCCCTCAAACTGAAATCCTATCATTGCAGTTATTAAATAATGTGGCATATCATCTGAATTTATTGGCCTTCTCCATCCAATGACATGTTGTGTGTGAGTTCTGGTTCAAATGTGTGTGAACATATAGCAACCTGAGTGTGTAGTGTGGACTACACATTTCAAAGTTAATGTCTTTTCTAACACTGATTTCTTTGAAGAAGCTTCACGTGGTCAAGGGAGAACAAATACCCTGTAAATGCAAAACGACAGGACAGATATTTTTCTTGGCCTTTCACCCCTCGCTGTGCGCGTTTTGAATACATCAAAGAGTTGTTTTTTTTGGTTTAAAAGCGATAAACCTTTGTGCATGAGTGCACTTTTTGGACTATGATCTGGGCATCAGTAAATACATTATCATCTTTTACAAACTGAAACGTCCACCAAAAGATCAAATTCACCAAAAATGTAAACAAAATAATCTATTCACTTATCAAAAGGCTTTGAGGTGAATTAATACTGTCATCTTTAGGAGATCAAGAGGGGTATTTTGGTTGAGCCTAATCAAAAGAGTATCTGGAGAAGATTAAGTCTGTCCTGCATGAGTATGTGCAACTTGTTTCATGTCTGGCCAGGATATGCTTCATTTAAACTCCTATATTTGTAGCAGACCAGAGCCAGCGTCTGATCTTATTCAAAGTGACAAGAAGAAGCAAAGCAGAGAAAAGAAATGCCCAGTCCTGTTAAAAATTACCATAAAAAAGCAAGTGCGTGAAACGACACAATTCTCTGTCATAGGAACACTTAGTGCTCATCTTTACTGCATGTAGAAATGTCCTTAGTAGATAAGCTGCCAACACCAGCTGTGCCACGGGTGACATCCAGCTAAACTCACAACCTATTTTCAGAGGCCGTCTTCAAAGCATTTTTGGTCAACCACCTGATGGCATGACAGCCAGGCTTTTAATGCAATTGAATAAGCATTGCAAATACAGGACTTTTGATTTGATTGTGTAATACTGGAGATACTGTAAAACAAACTCAGAGTGTTACCTGTAGGTTGATTGTAAATTATCATGTGAATCAAACAATTACTTTACTGTATTATGCTGAGGCGCGGCTCTGAGAGGCTTTGTGTGATTACATTGTTGCTTATGCAGGCATGTTTGGAGGTGAATACTAACCACAACAGCATGCTTCACAAACACAGTTGGGTATATTAGGTTTTACTGTACAAGCTACTACCAGCAAAAAAAAGTACAACTAAGTCTGGTTGATGTCATTAATATCAAAAGCATTTAGTCAAAAGCCAGACTCTTTAACACAATTGATGATAGGGGCTTACTTAAAAGGAAACTATCAACAAAGTTATTTATTTGATATCTTTTAAAATCCTATAAAAGTGTATTTTTCTATAACGCCTTGTGTTTCTTTAAATAATGTCTTAATGGCTTTATGTTTTGAAAGATGCTAAATTGAGCCTGGGGGGAAATCTGTTCAAAAGACATGTTTAAAATACCTTTCACATACTTGTCTGATGTTGGATAGGTGCACAGTACTTTTGAATATGCGTTCTAATAGCACCTATGGCGCGTGGTAGTTCAGTACAAGGAATGACACCTTGTTATGAAATTAAATGAATAATATTCATGTTGAGTTTAAGGACTTGACGCTTCCTCTGAATCAAGACAGGTCTTAGCAGCTAACCACAGCAGGCGTGCTATTCATACAATCAGTTCACAGTACCCTGCTGTGTCAATCTCCCAGCTCCACAAAGGAGTCTGTTTTTAGCCCCCCTCCTCATTTAGCTTGATGGCCTAACCAAGACCAGAGACCAGCCCAGGATAAACAGAAGGACCGCAGCTTCAAAGAGCTCACACTGGTTAGCACTGGGACTACTGCGCTCACTGCTTAGCTACGGATGCTTTTGGGAGCACCTTGGACAGCCATGAAACATTGGGAACAAAGGTCATAAAGTAGTTATATGAGTCACCAAATAATTCCACCACTCGTACAACTTAGTTTAGTGTTTACATTCTCTGTTAGCTACACCTTTCAAACATTGTTTACATTTGAAATACAGGCAGTTGTGTACACATTTAGAACACAATTAATGTAAGATGTTGGATCTTAATCAATATCAATATTTGACCACTCTTGCAAAGTTTTCTTAGTTCTTCCAGACATTGCATGTGCTCAGTAGAAAAAAATGCTTCTTTTTTGTGATTGTGCACATCTGTCACAATAGATTAGTCAATGGAGAACAGAATACCTTCGAGGTTGGCTGTTGAACGGTAATTCAGCACAGCTGTCTTAGTCTGAATGCAGCATTGAACTTTGGGTTGTACTGTATGCTTTAAGGCTTACACTAAACCAGAGACATATCTTTTTCTTAAGTCACAGTTAAGAGATGGGGCATTTTGTTTTGACTCTGGAATTCACAACATATTCCAATCTCTCTTCTTTAGCCTGACTTTAAATCAGTCATTGAAATTCAGTCTTTGAAAAAATATGACTTGTTATCATAACATTACCTCAAAATCATTTGAGATGCAGACCTATTTTTGTTAACACTAGCTAAAATGACAAAACTCCTTAGCTTGGCTTAACTTCTTCTCAAAACAAAGATGGTTGAAAACACGACACGGGCTCCTCTCTGTGGGTGGTTGGCTGGTGATACTCATATAAGTGAGAACCACTTGAGATGTTACAAAGCGTTGCTCTGCTGGACCAAGCTCAGAAAGGCTAGCCAGCCAAATGAACTGAGAGTAAGGAGAGTGGGCTGCCAGCGTTGGGCTCTCCTCTGCATCTCATTATATCGCACAAAGTGCCAGACAACATGTAAAACAGGTTCAAGGTTCAAGGTTGTTTATTTGTCGAACGAGGTCTGAACTGATCTGTGAAAAGTTCAGCAGGAATTCCTCTAAGACAAAGCTGTCTTTTAACTCCCATAAGCTGGCGTTTTATAATGTGCAGTACAATTGAAATGTCTCATCACACTTTTAGTCTTTTTGCCTGCATTCCTTTTGTGTGTTTAACCGTTCGTCCCATTACAAAAACTCCTGGTTAGCAGAAATTTGTTCAGTCTTGTGTGAGCACCCAGACACAATCACTGCCCTACATCCTACAATAACACAATTTGTCACTGCATGTCAGTGTGCAGTGTCTAGCTGAAGTTTCCTCATGTTGACAGAGTTGCTACTTCTTTTCCAGGGTATTTTCACTCCCACAATCAGCCAGAGAGAAGCGTTCTATCAAGCTTAAATCATGGACCTTTATCTTGGGCTGCAGATACGTTGGGACTTGATCAATGTCCAGCTGGCCGCACCCTCTAGTCTATACATTTAACTCAAGGGAATTCCCTCTAATGCACCTTTTGCCCCTCATTATCCAGTGCAGCCGGTGATTTAAACCTAGAAATAGCTTCAGCTCCCAACAAAGATCTGTGTTTGACCTGAATTGGCATGCTAGCATGGACAACAGGCATCTGTCTTTGTCTTGTCCACCCTTCAGGCCCCCTGGGAGTTTTCTCCTTATTAAGCAGATAATTACAGGTTTCCTCCATATTGCCTTGGGCCTTGGCCAAAGAAAGTCTGGACCCAGATTTGAGCCACAGTATAAACAAACTGTCAAGGTGTGTAATAATGCACAATGTGTATCTGTGTCATCAGCCGCAAAGCTCATAAGATTAGAGCAGGTAAGCTGACCAGAATGTGACTTTAAAGAAGATTAACTTCAACTAAATGGACACAGTTCCTGATGCGACATTCTGTAAGGATTTGTTGATGTCTGTGTCTTGACTGGTCAACACATTTCTTTGAAATCCTCATAAGAAATGGACTGTCACGGCACCTCCGGGCTGAACCCAAACATAAGAAGAAGTGACAGTTGTGTCAAGACCTGCCAGTAAATCCTGAAGACCGAGTGAATTCTGCAAGTACAGACATGAAGATATGTCCAAGAGTCTAAGATGACACACCACCAACTCAGCCATAACATCAGCCAACAACAGCCGGTGGCAAAGAGGAATGATGGGAAATGACACCTAACCTCAAGTAATATTGAGAAATATTACCATGGTAAGAAGAAAGTGAAAATGTGCAGTTTATACAGACTGGTTTGACACAAAACCTAAAAGAAGAAAGCTGACAAGAGCAATCAAAACCAAGATCACAGTCTAAGTCATATCATACAACAAGTTATCAGTATCTGTCAGTTATTTCCTATCCTCCCTTTTTCTTCCTTAAACGTTTGGTATCTCCTATTTGACGGTGAGACAGTGCTTTCTTTGTGTGTGATCCACTCTTGTTAAACTCAGCAGAGGGGCACTCTATTCAGCTAAGCCATCTTAAATCCAGGCACCTCCAAAACAAAACCCCTACATCGTTTTTATTAGAGTCACCGCTGCCAGCAGTAAAGATGGTATGTGCTTCCTATCGGACCTTCAATCTGGCACGGTTCCTATTATACTTTTGTTTTTATTTGTGAGAACTTTAGCTATGTTTGTAAAGTGAAGAGGCCAAACTAATAGTGAGTTAGGTTTCCGATTCAGGCTTTCTTCTTATGCTGCATGAGATTCAAGATGAGATTTTATTTCACAATGACTCATTAATCCACCCTGATTTTTTTATCAATGAGCAATGACGACTGGCTTGTAATATTTGATCTTATAGGACAATCAACCTAGTGTATCTGGATCCGACATTAATCACGGCAGTCATCTCTTTTGTCATAAAGAACTGACTCACAGCAGCCCTTCATGACAACCACACGTTGTGAAATGTAACAATTAAAAAACAGTTTTGTTTAATAATGTCTACCGCTGTTTTGGATACACTCCTTCTCAGTCATGCCAGGTCAGCATATTTTGAAATCTTACCCTAGGCTCAGACTGCTGTGTAGTTAAAAAAGTTGCCAAATGCCTGATGAGGCGATAGGATAGGAAGAGCAGCTGGGTGTAACTATAAGGCTTCCTCCACAGACTTATCATTCCCAACGTACATTTAAAAACTGAAACTAAACGACAACATTGTTGAGTTTTTTCTGGAATGTCTTCACGACTGACTCATAATGCACCGCTCCCATTTTACTGACAACACAACTCCTGGGTTTTAGCTCATATCCCAAAGGTTGCATTCTGGCAAACTACAAGATATGAAACATAAAAATGGTTTGTTTTTAAAGAATGCAACACACCTAACTACCATTGTTCATCTCACAATGTTAAAATGTCCAAGACATTGAAAATGTCCTAACACGGGAGATTTGATAGTCAGCATGTGAATGTGTTTACAAGAAGTGTACTAAACACTGACATCTGCTGCTCTTCATTCCTGAGCTCCTCAAACAAGTGCATAACACCAACAAGAGCCAAACAGAGCACAGCAGTCTACATGGAATTCAAACTGAATGTCTTATCCTTCAGTAAATGTTGTCTCATCTCACAGTATGTCACCTCAGATTTTCCGATTAAAGTTGTGAGACTGGTTTTGAATGAAGCAACAAAACCTGAATCCTATGACTTGAGACTGGTGCATCATGATCACTGAACCAGCTATAATACAGGTGTTATCTTCCTTAGAAAAAGCCCTGAGAGGATAAACAACAGCAGTTCAAACATAGTCTGGGTATAAAAGGACAAAGTGACTGGGTTTCTACAGACAAAGCAGGCTGACAGCCTATACTATAGCAGAACATATTTTTCCCCAAACACTTGGCAATGGCTCTGTTATCAAAATACACCACACAGCATCTATTGAGTTTGACCCGCTTTTGTGCTACAGAGATAATAAACACACAGAAAATATGTTTCACAGCTCCATGACAACCCTCAGAAACTCGACTCCCTGATTGAAGAAAGTTGGAAATGGTTTGGCCCAAACAGCTCCACGAGGCAGATGTCTGCAATTAGACATATTTTCTCTATACATCACATCAGTTCATTGTTACGATTCTCCCCGTCTGGCTTTGTAGACATTTGGCGAAATCACAGAAAATGAAGCAGTGGGCAGGAAGTATTATTTGTTGGCCAAAGGGAGAACAGTGTGATGACTTAATACAGGCAGGGAGAAGAAGCTACTGATACCCTGGATGTTACAGAGAGAGAGAGACAGCTGTGACCCTTAAAGCTTGGCCTGAATGTATACTGTCAGCAAGTCAAAACCTGGATGCTCTCACACTGCTTGTTTACATCACATAATAGATTAAGGTATGCATGCATACTCTAAGCTGAGTGGTTGAAAAACGAACTGTTACGAATGACTGAGCATATCTGACTGATGATATGGAGCAGGCATGTGCAAGTGTATCTCAGTTATCAAGAGACTTAAAGCTGCTACAATACAAATTTGTTATGTGTGGGAAAGCTGTTAGCTTTTTACCACAAACTCACATATAATTATTATCTGACTTTGCAGTTTCCCTGAGCTTTTTGGCATCTTTAGGCTCATTGTTTTTGGTTTTATGACCGCAACATGATAGTAAAAAATGTTTTCTCAGCTAGCATGTTGTTTTATAACAAAATAAACTTCAAGCCTGATATTTTTACAAAGGAGTCAGTGAACAGCTGAACAGAGCTAAAAGCAGAGTAAATATTTGACAGTACATTTGTTAGGTTGAGATGGTAATGTTGCCCCAAATCCACTTCATGAATAAGCAAAAGACATACTGTAATCAAATGTTTTGCTAAGTGATTTGTAAATCTGCCATTGTAAGTTGTTCCCTGTTGTTAAATCAGAGAACATTTTAAACTAAACCTGTTTTGGTAAGACAGGAGTACAACCAAAACCCTGGAGCAAATCTCATGGAAGGATTTGCATTGACTTTGAATACAGTTTGAATTCTGCAACGGACATGGACACTGCAAATTCTACCATGTTAACCATGTTCAATGTACAATGAATGAAACCCATGCTTCTCTGAGGCCTTAAGAAGAAAAGGTGTTTAACCTTGCTGGTGAATGAATGACTCTCTTGGCTGTCCTTGTCACACAGTAACTCCTGCCAAGGCAAATACAATTCACACCTGTAGCCCGGGACTTCGTATTTGTCATTGCTGAGTGTTTATCTAAGATTGAAACTCCTGGTCATGCACGTTTTCGTAATCTAATAATTTTGACTCTGCTGGCTCATGACTGGAAGTTGGAGGGTGGTCACGGAAGACGACATTGGTCATGCAATAAGTAAAACAAACAGTTGGGGCTGTTAAAGCTGGTCAAACAAGTGCTGCGGTGCACGTGAAGGAAGGACAAAGTACAGTGGTGGCCACAATGAGAAGCCAAGTCTGCACTCCTTTAAACATCCTTCCTTCCTGCTCTCCTTAAAGCTATCAATTATTTGGCTCCCTTGGACAGATGTTAGGGGTCTGACTGGTTTCCAGATAAAGAAGAATGTTATAAATAGAAAGCTAAAGACAAGTAAGGAGAAGCTTATTATGCCTCATTATGGTCTTTATCATAACATTATAATTTATCTGCTCATTTATTTGACTATTTCGCGGCAGCAACAATCAGTTATTAAAACTTCAAAGATGCTGCGTCTTACCACAAACCCATCATCAAACATGTTCCCATTTTAGGGCTCACTCTTTGTCATTTATTAGTTTCTTGTTGTGCCTGGGATTAGAGCGGCCCTGCGGTTTGAACTTTTTAAAGTGCTGAACACTGAGCTGGAGAATTCCATTATGTGCCAATGCAAAGCAGTCAAATAATGTATCCCCCAAACACTCACCACTCACTCAAGTATGTGTGCCATCCGCATCTATTAGGTCCAAATCAAAGGATGCAAAACAAAAGACAATGTGCCTCTTTCTGTCACTCAGTCTTTGTGCACATGCTTTAAAAGCTAGAGACGCCGTGGGCTGGTGATGTGAAACAGTCACACAAACTGTGCTAAGGATAACACAAATGTTTAAAGAGTGCAGTTACATTAGCTTTGTGCTGCCTTTGTATGTCACACAGATTAGGTTTCATTGAGAGAGAAAATGTGGATTGGTAATGTGCATGGTAACACACAAACTGAAAAAAGACAGCTAAAAGCATACAAAATGCATTAGTTACAATATTAGTATTCTTAGGGTTCATTCACACATGACCTGCAAAGCCACAGAGAGAAGTCACTTGTCCAAATCTCTGTTACTAAGTCAGTGGAGAACTCTTAAAGCAACACAAGTCAAGCTCTAGCAGTAAAACCAAAAACGTTACCATCTTTGCAGGTGATTTCTTCTCTATACGGCAGAAAGTCTATTTAGTGCTTGTTCCTGATAATCCTCTCCAGAGAGTCTCCCTTGGCTCCGTGCTGAGAGACTTGCCATGTTTAGAGCATCAACAACAGAAGTCTGCTGAAGTATATCCACATGACAGTGAGTTGTCTTGATCGAAAAGTAACCAAAGTTATTCCCATTCTTTGTACACTTTTCACAAGTCTTGAGTTTGTAGCACAGAGAGCTACAACTTGCCAGGCTGCCTGTTGATCCTCTTGCTTCACTTCTTTCGCTTCTCTGGCGACTCTGAGTGTTTAGGGGACGGAAGAGAGAGAGGGAAGGAGGGAGCAAGAGAGTGCCTGAGAGGGGGAGGAGAAAAGCTTTCTCTTTCAAGGGAAATCCCCCTCGAGGCTTTTCAGAGTTTCTCCCCTCTCTCTGAAACACACGCAGGCTTTATCACATACCCTAACACACTCACAATATGCCACAAATGGACACACAAAAGCATGCCAGTCTGCACATACACACCCACTCAATGTGTAGGAATTGAAACATTTCCACATCCTACTTTGTCATGCATGTGTGAACACACCGATGTGCTCCTCTGGCCCAGCATCAGAGAGCTGCAGAAATCCAGCCCCTTGTCTGTGGCCCCTTTTTTTCCTTTCTATTTCAATCACTGGAAGCGTTTTAAAGCCTAAGTCAGTCTTTCTCCTCTCCCCTGTCACTCCTAGACTTCCACTGTCTGCTCCGGGCTTTCTCATTTCCTTTCTCCAGCAATTGTCTTCCGGCAGACTGCCCAGTCTTTGACCGTTATCAAAGGGAGTGAGACCAGAGGGGACTTCCCTGCCGTTGTCCGAGCCAAGCAGCAGGCATTGAATAGTGCTCCTTTACATCCGCAGTTGGCCAGAGGAATTTAGGGTTACACCCTCTGCACTACCTTTTACATCTGGATTTGGAACATGTATCGAGTATGAAACACAAAACCCCCTGCTGTAAGAAGCGAGGTTCATCCCTGAGACAATCTTTGAGAAAAAAGATTGACAGGAGATGGTTTATTTCTGTCTGAGAATAGTGTTATTGAGGAGGATTAGAAAACTAGCTCACACATTGCCTCAACCCATGTCTGTTTGTTGGTTCAAATTCCAGAAATTACTAGAGTCCATACATATTTTCATTACAAGGATAACAGGCAGAATATATTTACTTTAATTCAACTTTCCTCTTCATTATGCAGGTGAAGGGGCAGCTAGAAATATGAAACGTAAGCCTCTGTAATTCTCTCGGTATCTGATGGTTTCCGCTCTGCAGAAACAGCAGTCTTTTAAGCATTCCTCACATGTTTTTGTTTTACAGAAAGAGAGCCATGCTGATTTGTCTCTCACCCTAAATTACAGAAATATGTAGGTGACATTCTTGAAATGTTGAACACTGTTCCACTCCCCATTTCTCCCCCTTTGTTTTATCCTTGAAAACTTGTGTATTGAACATCCCATTATAATATCTCCCCAACATTCAGCATTGTATTATGACAGAGAAACTGAACAGTCAGGAGACAGAGTGAATATGAAGGATGTTAATTAACCAAAAGTGCTTGCTCATACTAATCCAACAATCATTTGTCTGCTTAACAGTAATAATACTAAGGCCAATATTAATATAAAAACGTGTTTACTGACTTTCACCAATTGAAATAGACACATTCAATATATTAAGAAAGTATTACTTATCCTTTTAGCTCTGTATTTGGTCTTCATCACTCACTCTCATCAAACATATACAGCCCTTTTGTTACTAAATGCTTAACTGTTCTTGTACTAGTTGCTAACTGTGTCTGTTTGCTGTCCCGTGCTTGGCAGGTTAGGGTTAGGGTTAGGTATTTGTTTTGTTCTTTAAAAAACTGCTGACTTTTGTAAAGAAACTATGCACGAAGGTGTTGAACAATGCATGACAAGCGACACCTGTTGCAGTATTTGATAAATAACAAAATAATGATTTTAGCAGCTTTAATAGTTTCAATAAAGTCTATCAACCAATATGTGAGGGATATTTAAGACATAACTCACATAAACATGTAATGCCTACTTTTAATTTGTATGACCAAGGTATGTCTACATTTAACTAGAGATCAAACAATGATGTCATTGTTTCAAAGTTACTTATCTTTGTCCGTTTATTTCTATTTACCCCCCAAAATGTTCAGCAATACTTTGTATTTGTCATAGGCTTAGATCTTCTGGGATCTTTCTGTGATTCCAGCTAATTCTCAGGAAAGGGCAATGTTCTTTTGACTCATTGTCTAGTCTCAGACTAGTCCAGACTGTTGCTCTAGCAAAAAACATGACAGTGAAGTTGAGGGCTGGGAGGATGAAAGCGGGTCACAGCGAGCTGACACTCGATTTTGATCCCTCCTTCATGAAAACCAGATGGGCTGTCCATCTAAGCCAACAGAGAGATGTTGGAGGGGGCTGCTCTATGCTCTGTGAGTCAGTGAATGGTGAGATTTGATAGACGTTTTAAAAATTGCAGACATAAACAAACATGGATACACACCGAGAGAACCAGACAAAACTAAACTAAAAATGTACACAGAGATAGAGAGCGAGAGTTCCGGAGATACCGGAGGAAGTTTTGAGCTCACACCCACATGGGTTCATTAAGTACACGTATAAACATGCACATGTACTGCAATTTCTTAAGTACAGACATAAACCTTGCACGCAAACACAGCAGGACGAGACCCTGAACGCTCCCTCCCTCCCCCTGTGTTTAATTCCATTCTACTGAGTGGGAGCCCCCTAAGGCGAGTAAGCAGGACCCCTTCAGTGATTTACTTCAAACCAACACTCGCCCCCATGACCTCCCCTGTACACTTAGAATCAGCAGCCCTTCGCCTTGACGGTTTATAACGCATGACTCACAGTGAGCGTACACACTATAATCGTCGTTAAAGAATGGGAGAACACAAACTCTCCTCTTGGCAGTTTACCCCCTGCATCACTTCTTGGATCAATTAACTGACTCCATTTACACCCCAAGTCTATAATCATGTTCTTTATGCGACGCAGGTTGTCTTGATTTAAAACAAGGGGAGAAGAGCAGTCTCAGCATTCATAATTCATATGTGACACTATTAGGAAGGGCCCTGTCTAAGTGACGAATGTCTGAATAGCTTTTGGCTGTAATCACTCGTGTCTTGATGGGACAAGATGAAAGGAGGAAAGGGAAGACAAAGAGGTTATCTGTCTCTCCCTTGTTTCACGTTCCCAGGAAGAGCGACCTTATCAGCGTCTGGAGATCTGCTGCTGTGACTGTGACATCATTTCCTGCCCGACCCCGGCCTGTCAAGATTAGGGGGCCCGGGTCTTGTGATTTAGACATTTGGTTGTTCTTTCAACAAACAGAAGGGATACAAGTCCCTGCTTCTTTTCCCAGTCGATATCTGTCTACACCACAGATGTGTTTTTGTGTGTGGTATTTCTGGGTTTTTTAAGCGAGGATTTAAGGCATGTTTTGAGCAGCATGTCACTCCTGCTGTGCTGCTCAAGAGAAAATGAGAGTCTTGTAGATAAAAGATGTGCATTCATGGACATTCCAGCAGGGTCAGTCGGGCTCTGTACATGCATGTGTACGCACTCGTCTGTCTTTGTTCATTCAGGTGCCGACGAGTGATGCATCGTGACATTAAGTGTTCCCAAATGTTTGTTTCCCTTGTAATTGTAAATCCATCGAGTTCTATTGCTCCATTTTTAAGGCTAATACGAGACAGGACAGCTCTGCTTGAAACACTTTAAATGGCTTTCCATCTGCCCCACTTTAACAGCTTTGTTCCCACTGAAGCTTTTACAATGAGACATTGTAATACAACGATAATGTCTCTCTGGACTACAAATCCTTTTCTCAGTGTCGTCACATTTTTCTTGTCTCCTTATAAAATATGCAAAAACGCAACCAACTCCCAAACACACACTTACATCTTAATAGATAACATATAAAATAGGATAACATTTCTAAAAATAACTTCAATGTACTTAATTTTGTCAAAAAGAGCAAACTGTCCTACCAACAGGATTAAATATATATCATTGTAATCCTCAGTTGATGCCTGTTTTGCAGCAGCTTACATCCAGATGATACTGTGGTCATGTCATTATATCACACAATCCTGTTTATAGCAAATCCTCAATATGAACTTCAATCCCTTTTGGAAAAAACAATTCGCTTTGCCAAGGAATCCCACTCAGCAGCATAGCCTGAATCTAACTGTGTGAGGGCTTAGTCAAACAAATGCTGGGAATAAAGGACCATGCATGCTCTGCAGGAGAGGAATGATGCATAAAAGACTCCTCCAAAATGGAAACATCTTTGCCATAGCTAGAAAGAACAAAGCCCATTTGTTCTTTATTCTTTCTGTCGGCTTGAGTTGATATCCAAGTGGGAAAATGAAGTGTTTGTGGTTCAGTGATATCACGTCAATTTGCAGTATTTCAATCGAGGGCTTAGCAATGAGCTGCTATAGAGTAATTGTTTCTCAAGAGACAGTTTTGTAAGAATCAAAGACTCTGCTATCTCTGTAAGCTTTTGCTTAACAAAAGAAGGATGTTGATGCTGTATTGATTATTATCACATGTGAAGGTCATGGTGGACCCACTGAGCAGTTCCACATGTTTTGGTCGGTCTCTTACTGTCCTGCTGTGTTGTCCTGAGAGGTAGAGCGCTGTGAGGCTTTAACCTCAGCTGGCCACTGCTGGGTGCTGGTCCAGAGTAGGAAGCAGGTGTTAAATTCACAACAGCAGACAAGTCAGAGTAAGAAGAAAATAAAATGCCTGCAAGTTGAGACACAGGAATGTGGGAAGTTTGGGATTCTGGCTCGAAAAATTCCCTCTCCCCTAACAAGTTACTCAAAAATAAAACAAGAATGACAGTCTGGAGCAACGCTAGCGGCCTCGTGAGGATATTATGCTCATTACGCACAAGTAAACCGAAGTGATTAAATAGATAGAGGGACAATTGTCTTCACTCGACTTAGATTTTTCCCACCAGTGGGGCAACAACAATGTCAATTTCACCTGAGGGTGTTACCAAAAGAAATCTCAGAGTCATTGTGTCAGGCCCAGCTCTTCATTACCATCCCTACCTGAAATTCACCAGACTATTGCTGCATTCACACAATATCTGCAAAGATAGTGTTCCCAACGTTCACAAGATGGTTATGAACAGTAAAAGCTATATCATCAAAACATTTAGAGATGTTTAAGCGGATACAGAATTCCTCATATCTCCAACTACAACCAGGAAGCTGTGGTCTTAACGACATGAATATACATTATGAAGGCTCCACATATTGGTGGGCTGCACCAAAGTAATTGAGAATCATCTCCTAGAAAACATTACATTCTTATAACAAATGCCTGGTTATCAATCGGTCCTTATATTTCATATCAATGGTAGTTTTGCATCTTGTCGTTGCTGTTAATGCTGTTTGTATCCCTTAGTTGTTATTCATATGTTAGTGGTTTTGCGTTGATCTAGGGGTCATTTCATGTATCCTCTTTTGTGTGTTTCTTTTCTAATCATTGTAGTCCTTTTTGGGTCTTGTTTCCCTTTTTGTTAGTTTGTTTGTGTCTCTTTGTAATCAGTTGGTTCCTTTTTGGTCGTTTCGTGTCCCTGTGGTTGTTTTTCCCCTCTATGTTTATGTTTCTTTGTGGTTGTTTTAAATGTCCTGTGACATTTTGCAGGTATACGCTTTTACCAGGAACAGTAATGTTTTGTCACCTCCATAAAATTGAAACAGTCATTAGGACACGGTGAAGACTGCAGCAAGACAGTATTTAATGGTTAACTTTTCTCTCTGCTCGTTTGTGTAAGCAAAGCTGTCGACACAATGGTGTTTTGGGAAAGTGTTATATGAAAACAATGCCCGCTGCCAGGCCATGGGAAACAGGGAGACCAAAACATGCCGCTGAGTTGGAGATAGGCTGCGGCAGCACACACAGACAATGTTGTTTCAGGTTAAACTGAGGACAACAGGTGTGCGTGTGTGTGTGTGTGTGAGAGAGAAAGAAAAGCAGCTTGCTTGAGATGCCTTCATCCTTCCTTTCCATGCACTTGACTATTAAAAAGCAGACTTAACGTTTATTGTAATGGTTCTCACTTGGTTCACTAATAAACAGTAAACAACTGACTAGCATAAGCTTTACTTGAAAGGCCTCTTCAGACGAGTGGAATGCAGAGACCCTAATATCACACACAGATTTATGGTGTTATTGACAGAGCTTGACATGCGGGTAAACAGGAGGGTTAATTTTGTTGGGAAAGCCCGAGACAATAACACAGTAATATATGAGCTTTATTAAAATACCACTGAGTAAATCTGATCTGTCGACTATCCCCACCCCATCTGTCTCATCTTCTGTCTCCTCAGCGTCTCCTGGGATCATTTCCCTCTGACCGCCTCTAACTGCTTTACCTTCCCTGACACAGATCTCTCAGCACTCTTCTGTGTCAGCTATTTCCTTCTTCCCCTAAACATGTCTTGTCTTCTTGCGTTAATTCCTCCTGTCACTCTTTTTCCTCACACTTCACACTCCCAGTTTAACTCACTATTCTCCTTCCTCTTGCATTTTTTTTACTTTTACAGTAAGTAGTTCAGATGCAGCTGTTGGGAGGTTGTGGCCCTCTGAGAGGAGCAAACCTGTCAGATGTATTACTTTGTAACTGGCCCCTTTTTTGTCATTTCTGCTGTCTTTGTATTCAAAACCACCCCAAATCATTGTGTTTTCCTTGGGTCAGACAATCACATTCCTTCTATTTTTCCCTCCTCTTATCTTCTTTGGTACTATTTTGTTCAGGCGTGTCTGCCTACGTTAACTGTGTTTACAGTTGTTGTTTTCGGTTTCTCTAAGTGCCAGCTGTGCCTGGGTCCATTCCTTTTTTTGGGGGGGTTGTGGTGATAAATGCAGCAGATGTGTTGGCTAACTGGAAAGCCATGCCACACAGTGGTTGGTTTACAGAGCATAGGTCCAACCCAGTAAGCCACAGGAGCAAGAGTTACTCTTCCTAAAGATCAGAGGGAAATACTGTAAGGGATTGTAGACAAACTAGTAGGAGGAGGGTCAGAATTAGGGGCATGCTTTGATTATTTTTTCCTTTTGGCAGAAGGCATAGTCTATCTTTTACGAGATTTTTTCATTTTTTCATTTATTTAATATCATACTTACTTTGCAGTAAAGCTGATGGTGCCATAATCTGTGCCACAACTATGAAATTCATTACAAATATATATAAATGAAGGTGTACCCAGGGTTATATTAATAACTACATTGGTGGCACACATTAGCATTCATTAAGATGTCACACTTTAAATTGGGGTATATGATTTTGAAAGGTTTTGGCGAGTGTGTTGCCGTTTGTTTTGATTCAGATAAGAGTTTTAAGAAAAGATGAATATCCCGGGTCATTTTTTGTACAAAGGGAAACATTAAGTTCTGGTCCACTAATACATTTTTTAGATGAAGTGAGAGGGATAACTGATGCAGCAATTTGACAAATACACATTAAAACTGCATATTCAATAACATTTTCTGAAAACATATCCCTACATCCTAATCAGACAGTCACACCCGACATCATTTGGCGTCGCTGCCTTACATGGGTTTCCTTTACTGAACTTGCAGTGTAAATGTTAGACCACTAGGTGTCATGTTTCCTCAGCTGGCACAACTGTGATGTGATTGTAATTTGAGAAGATGTCAAGACCACAGAATAAAGAAAAAGCTGTATATGATATCAGCACTCTGTTCAACATCTGCATATCATCTCTTGACTTCAAAGCATCTTATACATAAAAAAACCCGCTAACATTAAGTTCATGTGCCGAAGCAGAGCTTTCCTTAAAAGGACAAGATTATCCACTGAAAATAGACTGAACTAAAGTCATCTCCACTGGCAGAATAAATTGAATCAGATGGCATGTGGACTGGTGAGCATTGTGACCCTATCTTCACCTGCTTCCTTGTAAGGTATTATTATCCCTGGACCAGAAAACATCTGGCCGGCAGAGCTGTGTGATGCAGGGTTGACATACGCACGCACGCACGCACGCACACATACACACACGCACGCGCACACACACACACACACACACACATTCTTCAAGGTTTACGCATCTGCAAAATGAGATTCTCCTTGTTTGATAACACGGTGTCTGGTTTTAAATCTGGATTTGCTCCACATTAACGTGGTGTAACAAAAGTGACATATTGATACCATTGTTGCAAAGATAAATGATAAACAAGTTTTCCAACAAAAGGTATGTCTAAAGCATTTTGTGCAAAAACCAACCGAGCACATGTCTGTTTGTGTGTGTGTCTGAGGCAGACAGACAGACAGACAGACAGACAGACAGAGAGAGAGAGAACGCTTGTGTTTGTACGGGGACTCAAGTGTGCAGCTGTTTAAGCAATCAACCTGACAGGGACATTAGTAGCAAAAAGCCTAGACTTTAAACACATGTTTATACACACACACACACACACACACACACACACACACACACACACACACACACACACACACACACACACACACACACACACACACACACACACACACACACACACACACACACACAGGATGTGCTCTTAATGTGGCACACAGATTGACGCAAAACGATTATGAAATCAATAAGCACATTATACCGACATTATTTCTAACCTTTTAACATAATAATTGAAAGTATAATTCTCAAAATGTCAACAGACCAAGAACAAAATAGGAGTGGGATGAATAAAATGTTTCTAACAAGCAAGCTTTTTATATCACTACTGTAAGTACGTTTGGAAAACTTGTCACCAAGTTTTTAATATTTGTTCAAGTCGGAAATGTTTAAAGAAGAACAAAGAACATACAACTCTTTGTGCGTGTGTGTTCTTTTGGGAAGGGTTAAAGAACACACCTGGCTGTCTGTGCCTGTGTTTGCTGTGGATTGTACGGCTTTCCGTTGTAGGAAACATTGAAAGCTTTTATGTGGGAATAGTGACGGTGCATCAAAAAAAAGAAAAAAAAGCTAGGATTAATTTAGCCACTGCCTCAAAAACACACTGAAGCTGATCATATTCTCCCAAGGAACTGAACAGGCACTAGGATTTGTATATCAGGATGTTTGGTTAGAATAAGAATTTTGCGTCAAGAAGTTTAATGTGTCAGAAATATACGGTTCTGATTTTACCCATAAATAACTTTTCGTCATAAAATGTCACTTTTCCGTACAAAAAAGGAGAACTATATTATCTACAATCTTTGTCAAGTCTAAAAATAATAATTCAGGGGCCTACAGGAGGGAAAGCTTAATAAAAGAGTGGTGATAAGGTTCATAGTTTATGAACACTCAATAGCTGTGTATAGCTCAAGTTGTAAAAGCCTAATAACAGCTCAGCTCATTAAAAAAACACTAAAATAAAGAACCAGGGACCTTTATGTCCGAGAGAGGCAGCTGAACCTGTGACAGGCCATGGGACACTATTAAAAGGTTGTGACCTTTGATCTCCATGACTCAACATATCCCACAAGTCTAGAAAGAAAACAACACACACTCACACACATCAATGTCTGTGGCTAACAGGTGGGATTTCTTGACGGAAGATAGACTTCCTGAAACGAAAAATCTGTAAAAAACGTCTTTGTGTAGGTTGACAGGCCTGCAGGTAAGAAACGTGACCTCCAGGATCAAATGAACGACTTTTACCACCTCAAGGAATACGTCGACCTACTTTATCCAGTTGCCTTTTGTCTAAACGTCAAACAGAAACAGCCTTGTGTTGTATTTTATAGCCAGTCCTCTAAAAGCCTCCTATCACCTTTCCACACAATATTTTGAAGCTTTAAATAACATATTTGTTATGAACTTGGTTACACAAGGAAAAGGACTCAAATGCACGACCCGGAAGCCAAAGGTAAAGTACAATTAAGATACTTTATTTGCACAAAAAAGGTAACAAAAGAAGATCACTCTTAAGAGATGACAAAAAAGGTTTGAGCAAGGCAAAACAGAAAATCACTCACAACGTGAGTAACTAAACTTATAATAAGTTTCAGGAGCCAACATAGGCTTTGAATCAAAGCGAGCTGAAGAGCATAGCTCTGTCATGGGGACAGGACAAGACAAACTGACACTGAACGCTGGGAGACTGGGGAATTTAAACACTCAACAACAAGACACAGGTGAACACAATCAGGGGCGGGGCTGATACTGATGAGGGCGGGAGAACACATGAGGAAAGGGAGTCAAGGGGCCTGAAATGAGACGTGACAAAAACAAAACAGGAAGTGAAAAACAATACAAAATAAACATGAAACATGATTGACTAGCACTTTTGACGGTGCACAACAGTACCCCCCCCCCCCTCTAGGGCCGACTCCTGACGGCCCAGGCCGATCATAAAAATCCTGAATCAGGGTTTTATCCACAATAAACCACGCAGGGACCCAGCATCTTGCCTCGAGACCATAACCCACCCAATCCACCAGGAATTGTTTTCCTCGACCCCTATTGCGGACCTCCAGCAACTTGCGGACCTTGTACGTTAGGCCACCTTCGAAGAACTGGGGTGGTGGAGGGGGCTTGGAGGCGGGAATAAGCGTGCTCTCATGAACTGGCTTTATCTTGCTGACGTGGAATGTAGGATGTACCCCCATGGGTCTGGGAAGTCTTAGGCGCACAGACACCGGATTGATGACTCTTGACACCGGAAAAGGCCCCACAAACCTTGGAGTCAACTTCTTGGAAGCCACCTGAAGTGGTAGGTCCTTGGTGGAAAGCCAAACCTTTTGACCCGGTTTGTAGATGGGAGCGGCCCTGCGGTGGACGTCTGCTACAGCCTTCATCCGAGTCGAACTTCGAAGCAGAGATTGGCGAGCTCCAGCCCAAACTCGGCGACAGCGTCTAATCAAGGCGTGAGCTGATGGTACCGTAACTTCCCCTTCGTCGGTTGAGAACAGCGGCGGTTGATAACCATTGGCACAATGGAAAGGCGAGAGACCTGTGGCCGCCGTGGGAAGAGTATTGTGGGCAAACTCCACCCAAGTGAGATGGTCGCTCCAGTTGGTCTGGTTCTGGTGTAGTCTCCAGTTCCTGATTCAGGCGCTCCGACTGTCCATTTGATTGAGGGTGGTAACCTGAAGACATGCAAAACTCCTTCCAGAAGGCTGAAATGAATTGTGGACCCCTGTCGGAAACAATGTCATTTGGGAATCCGTGGATCCTGAATATCTGGTTCATCATGACCTCTGCGGTACTCTTGGCAGAGGGGATCTTGGTTAGCGGAATGAAATGAACCATCTTGGAGAACCGGTCCACCACTGTCAGAACCGTAATTTTGCCTCTGGACAAGGGGAGACCTGTCACAAAGTCCATAGATATATGTGACCAGGGACGTTGAGGAATCGGCAGTGGTTGGAGCAAACCCATCTTGATCTGGGACGAGGTTTTATTGCAGGCACACACCGGACAAGCCGCTACGTACTCCTGCACATCCTTCTTCATGGCCGGCCACCAGAAACGCTGCTTAATCCTGTACATCAGTGCTTCTCAAAGTGTGGTCCGCGGACCACTGGTGGTCCGTGAGCGCCCCCTAGTGGTCCGTGACTATATTGATAAAATTTCACATTTGAAATAAAAAAATGTATTTAAGTTTTTTGCACTCTCGCAGGAATATCTCCACAATGGAACGAGTTTAAGTTTCTTTCGATTGCATGATATAGCCCAGATAAGCACCTTCATCACACATGTTGCCACTTGTTTGTACAATTTTCAGGCGATTTGTAAAAAACGATGTGTTTTTGGATATTTGTGGAGTTAGGTGGTCCGCGAGTGTTTTTTTATTGGTTAACTGGTCCTTGGTATGAAAAAGTTTGAGAAACACTGCTGTACATAGTCCTTTTAACTCCAGGGTGGCACGAGATCACCGACGTGTGGGCCCAGTGGATGACCTTGGAGTGGAGAGACACAGGAACAAAGAGCAGGTGGTTTGGACACTTGCTAGGTACTGGGTTTAATGTGTTAGCCTGTTTAACGTCCAACTCTAGTTGCCAGGAAAAAGCTCCGACCATACGGTTTAATGGAAGGATGGTCTTGGGCTCTACAGAAAAGGGTTCTGGTTCGAAAAGGCGAGACAAGGCATCAGGCTTCTGATTCTGAGATCCGGGGCGGAAAGAGAGAGTGAAGTTGAACCTACTGAAAAATAGAGTCCACCTGGCCTGCCGAGAGTTGAGGCGTTTAGCCTTTCTGATATACTCCAGGTTCTTATGGTCTGTCCAAACTAAGAACGGCTGTTCTGCCCCCTCCAACCAGTGTCTCCATTCCTCAAGAGCAGCTTTTACAGCTAACAGTTCCTTATTTCCCACATCGTAGTTCTTCTCTGCCGTCGTCAGCTTCCGCGACAGGAAGGCACATGGGTGTATCCTGTTGTCCTTCAAGGATTTTTGGGACAAAATGCCTCCAATTCCCTCATTGGAAGCATCGACCTCGACCACAAACTGGCGCTGGAGATCCGGAATGGTGAGAATCGGAGCTGTGGTGAACCTCTCCCTGAGGAGCTAGAAAGCGCAGTCAGCCTGGGGAGTCCACTTGAAGGGAACTTTGGAAGAAGTCAGAACATGCAGAGGAGCAGCTACAGAACTGAAGTTTCTTATAAACTTTCTGTAGAAGTTTGCAAACCCTAAGAACTGCTGAACCTTCTTCCTGGAGTCTGGTGTTGGCCACTTGGAAACTGCACTGACTTTAGCAGGTTCCATCTGCATCTGGTTTGGTGAGATTATAAATCCTAGAAAGGCCACCTTTTCTACGTGAAACTCACACTTCTCTGCCTTGACATATAATTGATTTTCGAGTAGTTTCTGCAGAACCTGACGGACATGGTGAACATGGGATTTAGAGTCTGGTGAGAAAATCAAAATGTCATCAAGGTACACAAACACAGAAACATTCAAAAATTCCCGCAAAACCTCATTCACAAAACCCTGAAACACAGCCGGTGCATTACACAGTCCAAAAGGCATCACCAGGTATTCATAGTGACCGCTCTGAGTGTTAAACCCTGTTTTCCACTCATCCCCTTCCCTTATTCTAACCAAGTGATATGCATTTCTTAAGTCCAGCTTTGTAAAAATCTCGGCAGTCTGAAGTAGCTCGAAAGCAGAGGACATGAGTGGCAGAGGATAGCGGTTTTTCACCGTAATGTCATTAAGAGGGCTGTAGTCTATGCAAGGTCTCAGAGAACCGTCCTTTTTTCCTACGAAGAAAAACCCCGCTCGAGCTGGGGAAGATGAAGGACGGATAATCCCTGATTTAAGAGAAGAGGAAATGTAGTCGTCCATTGCCGCTCTCTCTGGCCTTGAGATCGAATACAGTTTTCCCTTGGGAATGGGAGCCCCCGGTAAGAGATTAAATGGGGCAATCAAAAGATCGGTGAGGAGGTAACAACATGGCTTTTGATTTGTTAAAGGCTTCCTTTAGATCATGATAACATGACGGTACTTTCTGTAGGTCAGGATAGTCTGGGTGATCTATGACGATCCTACTAGGGTCTGTTGGTGCTTTAACAGAGCGTGAATGTTTACACCTGTTAATGCAATCCTCTCCCCACTCCTTAACCTTTCCTGAGCGCCAGTCAATGTGTGGGTTGTGGATTTTTAACCACGGAAAACCCAAAATAATCGGATGCTGAGCCGATTCAAAAATGTGAAACTGCATAACTTCAGTGTGGTCATTATTTACAGTGATCTGGATAGGTTCTGTGCAGTGGGTGACTGTAAACAACAAACGTCCGTCTAAAGCACTGGCGTTAATGGGGGAAGATAGAGGAACAGTCTTTATACCAAGCTGTTTGACTATGCCCTAATTCATAAGACTTTCGTCCACTCCTGAGTCTATTAGTACTCCTTGGGTAATGACCTGATCATTAATAAAAATGTTTACCTTGGTAACTGGACGAGGAGGAAAGTCTGTGGGAAACTTGCTCACCAGCGCCCTCCTCTTGGCTGGTAAGCTTGCTCTTTTCCCGGACATGACGCGAGTTGGTGACCCGGCTGGCCACAGTAGAAACAACACCCTTCTCGTAGCCGGCGCTGTCTCTCCTCCATGGAAAGCCTGGTCCTTCCCAACTGCATGGGTTTATCTGCATCAGGCGGAGGTGCTGTCCTCCAACGGACCGAATCCGCTGGCTGGAAAACCTCCTCTGGTGGAAAGGCTCGTGGAGAAAAGCCCTGGAAACTGGGATGTCCGTCACGGCTGCGTCGACGTTCTCTCTCTCTTTCCCGAAGACGGTTGTCGATCCGGATGGAAACGGCGATGAGAGATTCCAGGTCCCGGGGTACCTCCAGGGGAGCCAGCTGGTCCTTGATTGGATCTGATAATCCAGTCAGAAAAGCGTCGCGAAGAGCCGGAATATTCCACCCGCTGTCCGCTGCTGCCGTGCGAAACTCGATAGCATAATCCACCACCTGGCGCTTATGCTGCCGCATCAGGAGTAGTCTTCGGCTGGCTTCTGTTGCAGGTGATGAATGGTCAAAAATACGACTCATAGTGTCTGTGAAGTCGGGTAATGAGTAACATAGTTCCGTGTCTCTGGACCATTCTGCAGTAGCCCAGGCTGCAGCTCTTCCCGTTAAATGGGACACAATGAACGCCACTTTACCATGGTCCAGGGCTGGACTGGCCATCTGGCATTTTCCCGGTGGGCCGACGTGCCTTTTGGGCCGACACGTCATTTTTTTTTCTTCTGAAGTCCCGGCCCATAAGACGGGTAGATTGGCCTTCTGTTTAAATGTTTTTAATAATTTAATAATTGACTTTCTAATCAAAGAAAGTATCTTCAGTGATGTCCAGAAGGCCGGAATGTTTTCTGTTCAGCTGGACACAACACAAGACATAACTTCTCAGGATCAGTGTTCAGTAATCTTAAAATATGTCAATGAGACTGTGCAAGAGAGGCTTGTGGCTTTAGTGAAGTGCCATGCATCCACCGGACAATACTTTGTGAACTTGCTCTCAGAGGTCTTAGAGTATCTGAAACTGGACAAGGGCATGTGTATAGGTAATGCAACAGATTGAGCATCCAATATGCAAGGCCGGTACAAAGGATTTTCTGCACTGATGACCTCCCAGTCACCCACTCATGTCCATGTGTGGTGCTATGCTCATGTTCTTAATCTTGTCCTGGCTGAAACTACCCAAACTGTCATCGAATGTGGAACACTTTTCAACCTAATCAATAACATAGCAGTGTTTATCAGGGAGTCATATCAGAGGGTCAATCTGTGGGAGAAACAAGCCCAAGAAAAGATGCCGTCGACTCATCCTGTAGAGTAGACTCATCTGGTCCTATCTCTATTGTGTTGTCATAGAAAGGGGAGGCAGGGCACTATAGGGTCCCCCCCCCCCTAAATTCACTAGAAGTCATCATTTAAGGGGTTATTTTTAAAACTTTTCTTCTGGGAAGGGCATACCCCCCCAGACATTACATTACATTGCATTTAGCTGAGGCTTTTATCCAAAGCGACTTACAATAAGTCCGTTCCACCAGGAAGACACAACCTTGAAGAAAACAGAATCATATAAGTACATCAGGTTTCATAGAGCCAAACATTTCAAGTGCTACTCAACTGGCTTTAGATAAGCCAGTCCTTTATTAGTATATAAGTGCTTTGTTAGTAATGCTATCGCTCGAAGTGGAGTCGAAAGAGATGAGTTTTCAGTCTGGAAGATGTGTAGGCTTTCTGCTGTCCTGATTTCAATGGGGAGCTCACTCCACCATTTTGGAGCCAGGATAGCAAACCCATGTGTTTTTGCTGATGGGAACTTGGGTTGGCCTACCTGCCTGTCAGCCTTCCATCTGTGCACAAACTTATCTCGTGCCCTCATTGGTCATGTGCGCGTTCGTGTGTGTTGGAGGAGTGGCTCTGTAAGGAAGTCTGAAGTTGGTGCATCATGGCATGTGGCTCATTAAAAAATAAGCAGCTATTATCTCCCTCTTGTATAACTGGTCGGCCCCACCTGCAGCACTTAAACCAGGGTTGCCGACTCTCACGCATCTAGCGTGTGACACACGCTTTCACTCTCAATCTCACGCTGACCAAACTATTCTCACTCCAAAAACAAGATGAACCGGTGATCGTTTTTGGTTGGTTATTTACAATGTTGATTTGACAGCTGCTCAAGCTGTTGATCCGCTCCCTCCCCGCCTCCACCACCATCAGACCCCCCTGCTCGGTCACTGTTCGCTTTGTGAGAGGGTTTGAAGGTCTAATTTCTAATGATTGATAGTTACACATACTTGTTGTATGTATTAGTTTAGTTTACCCCTGGTACGTAAAAAGGATAATAATAGCGTTTTTTTAAATTATACTGAGTTATTCTTCTTGTCAGGAACCGCTACTATTCGTTTGTTTTATGGATTTGGGCCGGTCTGGGTCTAAATGCCAGGGCCGATTTGCTGTCCCAGTCCAGCCCTGCCATGGTCTGATGCGCCTGGGTTGTGTTGGAAATGCAGGTCGCACTGCACCAGGAAAGCTCTGCAATTGATGGAATCACCAGAAAACCTCTCCGGGAGAGCCAGCCGTAGTGAGGAAGACACAGCCTGGCTTGGATTGACAGCATCAACAGGATCCGCGACATGCAGGCGGTCAGCTGTGACTGACGTCATCGGCGGAGCAGTCTGAAGGTGAGTGATGAACTGTTGCATCTGATTCGTCAGCTGTTGTATCTGTGCAGAGACGGAAACTTGATGTTCGGCCTGGTTTCCTACCAGTGTCTGCACTCCTTGGCTGATTAATCCCAGCTGTTCCTCGTGATAAAAAATGCTCGCGCCTTGGGCTGACAGGGCGGCGTGAAGAGTTTTTGGGTCGGCTGAGTCCATTGTGGTCAGTTCGTTCTGTTAAGAACTTGGTTACACAAGGATAAGGACTCAAATGCACGACCCGGAAGCCAAAGGTAAAGTACAATTAAGATACTTTATTTGCACAAAAAAGGTAACAAAAGAAGATCACTCTTAAGAGATGACAAAAAAGGTTTGAGCAAGGCAAAACAGAAAATCACTCACAACGTGAGGAACTAAACTTATAATAAGTTTCAGGAGCCAACATAGGCTTTGAATCAAAGCGAACTGAAGAGCATAGCTCTGTCATGGGGACAGGACAAGACGAACTGACACTGAACGCTGGGAGACTGGGGAATTTAAACACTCAACAACAAGACACAGGTGAACACAATCAGGGGCGGGGCTGATACTGATGAGGGCGGGAGAACACATGAGGAAAGGGAGTCAAGGGGCCTGAAATGAGACGTGACAAAAACAAAACAGGAAGTGAAAAACAATACAAAATAAACATGAAACATGATTGACTAGCACTTTTGACAGTGCACAACAATATTCACATCTGTCTGTTTTTCTTAGGATGTGAAACTTGTTCTGGACTATCCAACATCAAAGATGAGTAAAATCAAAAACCTGCATGACGTGATTCCTCTACAGGATGCTGAAAAAGATCTGAAACCTGCACATAGACAACTGCCTCCAAGCAAAGCCTTGGAAAGAGTGTTTCTGTCACAGTTCGTGCTTTAACTGGAGCCAGAAATATTGCTGTAATTAGCCTCCCTACTGGAAAAAGACACCGCATTGTATTAGTTGCAAATTGGCAACAGCTTTTCAATTAGAATTTGTGTTTATCCCATTAATTTCAGCAGCCAAATCATCATAATACCAATTGTGAAGCTTTAGTTTTACATTATGTAAACAGCAATGATGTAATAATGTTGCAGTCACGCAGAAATGAACTACATTTACTGAAATTCACTGACTAATTGAAACCTCAAAAGACCAGATAATCACATTCAATATTTAAAAAACAACATCTTGCTTTCAAGGGAACATTTTCACAGTGTTGGACGAAAGTTCTATAACCTATAATGACTGATGCGCATATTAATATTCCCTGCCAGTGTTTTACCATTACAGTATGTAAGATGTTTTTGGAGTAATATTACTACATGCGTTAATGTTTCGGTAACATTTTAATGCTGTAGATTTTAAGATGATTATTACGTTACCATTGACTGTTAGCAGGCTCAATGTCGAGTCAAGGCAACATAATAAAGGAGACGGTAATCAAAAAAAGAATTTAATTAATAATTACCACCATGGTTGAACAAAGGAAATATAAAATAATGACAGACAAGAACACATACTGCACAGACAGGATCAGCCCCAGACAAAGGGGAAGGCAGAATACTTATACATGAGGTAATGACGAGACATGACACACCTGGTTAATTACAAATGGGTACACCTGGAGGGGAAACGATAAGGACTACAAAACCATAACAGGAAACTACAGCTAGACATGACACATCACACTAGGAGCGCCTGATCAGGGCACAAACACATAACACCCAACTTTATGTCCATAACCCCAAGGCGAAATGGGGGAATGAACATCAACAGAAGAAGGAAACAAGAAACAATAATACTGTCAGCACAATAAAAAATACGAATTGTACTAACAGCACTGGTATGGACGGCCATAACCCCCACACCACCCCATGGATAAATAGCACCCCCCCCCCCCTGACTACAGCCGTGATAGTGCGTCAGCCAACACATTGTCCTTGCCCTTGACGTGAACCACGTCAACATCAAAGGCCTGCAGGAAAAGGCTCCAGCGCATTAGCCGCTGGTTCGAATTCCGCATCCTGCCTTCACGAGGACCCGACCCTGCCAGATCATTCCCGAGGATTAATGACACGCCCTCGACAGGAAAACAATTTTCCACCCCAATTACCACTGGCCCCGACACCAACTCAGATGTAAGATGGATAGTGTGAAGCGGAACTTCCATGACATGCATCCCAAAAGACCTGACAGTTATCCCAGCATCCACCTCTGAACCACTGTCAAAAGGCAGCACATCTCTCCGAATAAATGACTGGGACGCAGCCGTATCCGTCCCTTAATATGGTCACAGGAACCTTCACCCCTTCGCCGGACAAGGATACAAACCCCTCACTGATGAACGGTAAGTAAGCTTTCATATCCTCACCCCTTTGGGCATCCCTACTCAGAGATGTGTGTGTGGGTGTGGGTGTCATTACCAACGATATTTGTTTACTGGGACGGGTAAGGGCAAAACAGTTCTCCTTTATGTGGCCTTTTTTACCACAGTGGAAACACTCACGCATTTCTCCCCTCATTCCCCGCTCAGCAACCTCGCCCACACTGCCACCGCCAGAGGCCACAGGCCTGTCACCCAAGCCCCACCTCGGTCTACTCTCCACACTGCGCACGGGGATAATTAGGTCTGTCAAAGAGCACTTTGTGCGTCAACACGAACTCATCCGCAAGGCTCGCAGCCACCGAGCACTCAGTCACCTTATGTTCATTAATGTACATCGCCACATTATCGGGCAAACAATAGGACTTAAAGTCCTCAAGAAGCACGAGTTCCCGCATCTTAACCAAAGTGTCCACCTTCTCCGACGCGCACCAACGATCAAACGACAGCTCCTTCTCGTAAGCAAACTCCACGTAGGTCTGCACATTGTTCTTTCTAAGAGCGCGAAACCTCTGCATATACGCCTCCGGCACAAGCTCGTAAGCCCTAAGGATAGCAGCCTTCACCACAGCGTAATCCTGGGTGTTTGGGCAAAGTGACGCGTAAACGTGTTGTGCTTTCCCGGTGAGTGCGCTCTGGAGAAGTAATGTCCACTGGTCATTAGGCCATTTCAGAGTTGTGGCTATATTTTCGAACATAGAAAAATATTTGTCAACATCCTTCTCTGAAAATTGCGGGACCAGACGTAGGTGCCTAGTAGCATCGAACCTAGCTTCAAGATGCACTGCCCGCGCCTCTACCCCAAGCCTTCCAAGCTCAAGCTCATGCACGTGCCCACGTTCTGCCTCCTCCGCTTCCCGAGCGCATAACCGCTCTGCATGTCTCAGCTGCTCGAATTTAAACTCTAGTTCCATCTTCCTCAGCAAAACCTGGTTCTCTGAAACCGGGTCACATGTGACTACCTCCTCCTCCTCAGGTTTGCCCACAGAGCACTCCATAACCTCCTTGGCGGTCAAAGCCTCCACCAGCGCTAACCGCTGCTGCTGCTTTTTCATGCTCAGGGCAAGCCTGACACCGTAATGCTCTGCTATCCCCGATAATTCCTCCTTAGTGCACAAGCCCAACAAGTTGACCGTTGGCCTAGCCACAAAATCACATACCTTCACAGGCATACCTGCCCTAGTACCGTCGCACCGGGGGAGGAAGAAACTAAAGAACCAACCCCGCTTCCACCAGCATATACGACCAACCAATTAACATATACACAACAAAAAAAAACCCGGCTTCACCCTACACGTCTGTACAGTCTGTTCTTAATAACTCTGGCCACCGAGCAGCTCCCCTACCGCTATACACTAAATAGAGAAGAGCACCAGTATGACCTTCTGAAGCATCCACACTCAAAATTATTCGCAAGAGATTAACAACTGTCGTGTGTTAAAAAAAAAAATAAAAAAAAAAACTAAAGCCCATCCCTTAAACGTTTCCATCCCTCACTATCAGACCCCCTATATAACTAACTAGCTGACATACGCCGGCCTAGGAGGAGCCAGACAGGGTCTTCCTACTACCCCGACCAGCATAGACGGTATGTCTACCAGGCGAAGGAAGGAACCATAGAAAATGGTCCAGCTGCCCTAGCTGGATGAAAACGCTCCTTATTGGAGAATTATTTACCAAGAGGGTATAAAACATGGGCCACACACACGACACTGTCAACCATAATTCAAAGTGTTGACTAAGCTCAGCGGCCACCACCAAATTCCTGCTCAAATCAGTTTGGCACGAGCCCCCATATTACGTTACCATTGACTGTTAGCAGGCTCAATGTCGAGTCAAGGCAACATAATAAAGGAGACGGTAGCCGAAGTAATCAAAAAAAGAATTTAATTAATAATTACCACCATGGTTGAACAAAGGAAATATAAAGTAATGACAGACAAGAACACATACTGCACAGACAGGATCAGCCCCAGACAAAGGGGAAGGCAGAATACTTATACATGAGGTAATGACGAGACAAGACACACCTGGGTTAATTACAAATGGGTACACCTGGAGGGGAAACGATAAGGACTACAAAACCATAACAGGAAACTACAGCTAGACATGACACATCACACTAGGAGCGCCTGATCAGGGCACAGACACATAACAATGATGCTAACTGTACCTTCTTTATGTTCTGCTGGGTAGTTACATCTTTAACAAAGCATTGTATTATTTAAAGTCATCATATGTTTGTAATGCCGCTGTCCTGGAAGCCTAGAAACAGCCCTGTTTTCAGCTTTGTGACGATGCATTTTCCAGCTGATCCAAGAGGGTTAACATTTAGAAGAATTTTCTCGACCCATAGAGAAAAGTCTAATCCTTCAGGCATCATGGAAGTAACCGGTAACTATAGCTGTCAGACAAATGTGGCAGAGCAAAAAGTATCATACTAAATATAACGTTATAGAGTAGTCGTATACGCTCCATCAAAAGGGAAAAATACAGTACAGGACAAGTTCCTAACAAAACTAGATGAGTGTAGTTCATGTTAAAGCAATTTTATGTCTAGCTGTTGCCTTTTATTGCATTGATATGCCACTAATAAGGCTTCCAGCTCATAGAAACTGCGACGTTTCCTGAATGCAAGATGATTAATTGTGACTCCTCACTGCTAAGATGTGTTTAAAATATTAAACACCCCTCAGAACCAAAAGCACATACTCACAATCTCCCACACTGATGCCTTCACACACCTGGAGGCCCATTTAAAAATCTCCCAGTTGATCTTAACTACTGAGAAAACTAATGTTACAATGTCCTAAAAGCTTTATTAGAATTTTCAAAACAAAGAGCAGCAGCAAAAAGAAAAAGATGAAGAAGAATTGTTAACATACCTTGTTATGCCACAGTTTTCCGCCTTAATCTTATTACCATCAAAGGAGAATCTTCCTTGTTCTGTGTGCAATCAGCTCATCTTTGGGAGCGAACATTACAGGGCAAGCTGTGACAACATGCCATATCCAACACAACAGGTGTAGCCTTGGAGGAAGGGTGGAGGCAAGAGAAAGGAGGAGGGCTGCAGTGTATTCGGGGCGGAGGCTACACACTTGTGTTCATGCTTCAGGAAGTTTTCAAGACCCATTTATTCATAGGCTCTCAATCTGTGTATCTATCTGTGAACTGCGGAAGGTAGCTTAAAGGCCATGCTCCCAAAATAATTGAAATCCACAATGTAATAATGAAACAGACTTTAAAAGGACCCTCTGGGATGATAAAATAAAGAAAAATGTGAACAATTACTTTAATCTGTGTGTTACGTTTGAAGAAATGAACTCTGCCCTTGTTGAAGACTCCGCCGAGAACACTCCTACACAGCAGATCAGCTGGTGATAGAGGTTGCTGGAGGTAACCTCTTATGAATACATATAGCTGTTCTCGCTGTGCCCAGTGAGCCTGCTTCCACCCTGTCGTCACACAAATGGAGCTCCAGATTTGGGTCAAGCAGCCCCCCAGGAGTTGTTCAGACCGCAGCATCCCTGGATGGATTATAGTGTGTGCTCTGCAACCTTATCATAATTACAGGCTTTCTTTTTAACCCATATATGCTGACGTGATTTGATAACCATTACTAAAAACCCCACAGTGGAACGGGAAGTTAGTACATGTAATTGAAGTGCTTTTTTTTCAAACAAAGCTGTTATATAGTTTGGTTCAACTTGGATTGTTCGTCTAATTGTTTTTCAATGTTAAAACATGTCTCACTGATACCAAGGTGAAGCCATTCAAAGCTGTTTTTGATTTACTGAAGACTTACAAAGAACTTAGTCAACTCTGAAATTAAAACAAATATAAGCCTTCACATATATATGCTGTCTTTAACCTTAACTTAATATTATTTACATTTTATAGAACAATTATTTGATGATAAATATTTGTATTTATTTGTTACCAAGTGACTCAAAATCAATGCAGTGTAGTAATACTAAGCTTGACAAGTGGACACACCTCTTGCATTTCCGTTTTTCCCATGTTATCACATTTTTCTTTCAGCATTTCTGAATTGAAAAGTCTTGTTTTTCTTCGATAGCTTCCATATCATGCTAAATGTTAAGACTGCATGAAATGTGGAGGTCACATGTCTTAATTTGGACCTAACTGTTTTTTGGTGGAACATTCTGCATGTTTTAAATTGAAAATTTGATGTGACTTCCAAACATTGCAGCACTGGACAAGCTTGACACACCTCCTTTAATTAGATTTGATGGTTTTTACCATTACTATCTTTCTATTTCTTCTCTCTTTTAATTGAGAATTCCCTCTTTTGCAATAGTTTCCATTTCATGCTTCTCCAATGTAATGCAGCTGGATGAGATTGACATGACATCTACTTACTGAATCAAAATACAAGATAACCAATACAATCCTAAAATGTAGATTAGCTAAATCACAATGTGTGATTATGGATTAATATCCCGGACCCATATACATATAACTTATTACTTTTCTTGATTTCTTTCACATATCATGATTTTTACAAAGTAAGTTCTGATAATGAAAATGTGCTACCATACAGTATAGGATTCATCCAGTGAAAACAGTGTTGTTGTTTAAACGCTGTGAGGAATGTATATGTATTGACTGCTGCTTCATGTATTCCACTGTACAGATCACTGCACACACTGTGTACAGCATGCAGAGCCTTTCCCTTCCAAGACTGTCACAGCATGACTCCGCCTCTTCCTATAGAGACGATGTTATCCCCGCTCCCTGCTGTGCTCTTCATGCACAGATGAAGGCCAGTTAAAGTCTGATCTAATGGGACTTTCATGATTGACAGTGGTTCAGTGACGGGCCACAAACCTGATCATCAACACAGAGCTTCCACAAGAGACAATAGTTTGTAACTTATGTAAACGGTTATATTCTAGTTGCATTCAGACCAAGAGCTTACTTGCTTGTTATAGTATGGGAACTCAATGTTGCCACGAGCCCTTATATACTGTAAGTTAAATGCAAATCATCAATAGAACAACAATAGGATTAGAACAAATCTTCATCCTATATATTTCTTTTTTTCAAATGTAGCATTGTTTAATAATAGTAGGTTTCACAGAGTAAAATATAGTGGCATGCAGTCTGTTGTTTTCACAGTTAATCTGACAATTCTGTAGTCACAGCTACATTAACCCGTGTTACCTTTTTCTCCAGGCATTCACTTGTTTCCAGCAAAACTACTAATGAAAGCACTTGATATGCAGTGCTGAAAGTAACCGTGTCGATTATTTAAACAGTGTGCAACACAAACAGACACTTTAATGAGTCTGTTTTGATCTGCTGTAGGAGCTGCAGGTCTGAGACCAAAGCGAAATATTAGGAATTCAGCATTTGTTTGTGTTGCCTTTTCAGATCTTATTGATGAGATATGCAGTGTGCGCTACCCCACACATGACTACACTTCTTTGCAGGAATACTACTTGTCCTTAGGCTAACTGACTTCAAAGATGGGTATTTTGGCAAATATGACTATTTCCTCCTGTCAGCGTTGAGGCATACATTCGAACCAGTGTGTTGTTTGAGGAAGAAAAGTATGTGCTGTATGAATGAAAAATGAATATCACTTTACAGAAGAATTGACTTATAATTCTTGTTTCGTACCGTATAACCATGATTGTTAAATTATGTTTTACACTATGCTACAAGATACTCCATGATAGTATCTGCTTATGTTTAAAAAAGAAACGAGCCTCAGGATGTTTAAACGTGTCTGCAAACCCTCGGCATAACCTTTGGAAATGTCTCAAGAGAGATGTTTGTGCTTGCGAGGAGTTCAACTTCACCTCCGTATTGGATGTTATTAAAAGCCTCGCCACAGGCTCAATCAATCGAGACACTCCTGCTGTGCTTTGTGCTACTGTTGAGAATAATATCTGCTGTGTATGGAGAGCTGGGTAATGATTCAGTTGAGTACAGTCGGATGTAGGGCTGCACAATATTGAAAAAAACTGACATTGCGATATATTTTTTTCCCCTGCGATATATATTGCGTTTTTTTTAACTATATTTAACCGGATGAAGGATTTTAGTCACGGACGTCTGGATCTTAACTGGTTGACTCATCATACCTTAAGTCATGATCTAACACAGTGGTTCCCAACCTTTTTTCCCAAGAGCCCCCCCCAAATAACTCCTGTTGGAAGTTGCGCCCCCCCATTTTTGAGACTTTTAAACTTGAATTACCGCTATTGCACCCCCCCCCCCCACACACACACACACACACTTAGGGGGGCGCAACAGCGGTAATTCAAGTTTAAAAGTCTCAAAAATGCTACAACTACTGTCACAAACTAGATTAATGTGAAGAATTTTGTTAAAGGAGGATGAAAGCGTAATTAAGGAGCACTATTGGAGTGACTTTGATGGTTATTGGACTCAGGATTAATTCATTTGGATTCCCGCTGTATAAAGAAATGAAAGGGCGGCGCGGAAGTGGAAACAATTCACAAAGGGATTCAACTGTTTAAAACACATGCTCAAAGTAAGCCGGATTTTGCCGATGTGTTTATGTGGATTCAAAAGTCGTAAATAATCTACAAAATGGAGGAGACCGATCTGATCGGAGCAACTGTGACAAATAATCCAACTGAAACCGGCATGAGCAATGACTATGTTTTAAAAATGCACTTATCCAGAAAAGCCTGGTTTGGACACTTTACGGGCAGAAGAAACATTTATATTAAAGGAAAAATGATAAATTTCTGTCTTTTTACTTGAATTTCTATTCAAATTAATTAATCAATTATTTTTTATATTTTATTGTAATGTAGAGACAAGGCTTTTAGTGACAATCATGTATTGCTTTAAAAAAATTAAAAATAATTAAAAGAAAAAAATCTAAATATGATATTTGGCCTCGAATCATCTGAGGCCTGGCCCTCAAAAAAAAATTAATACATTTTTTTAATAAAATCGCACGTCCCTGCGATGTGAATATCGCGCATGCGCATATCGCGGTTATCGCCATGACACGATATATCGTTCAGCCCTAGTCGGATGTTCTGAACACGTACAAATACAAGCTTATCGGGAATAACATGCTTTAATTGATACCGTTTACAATGTACTATTAAATTATTTGGATAAAGCCCTCATACAACAGATCAAATCAGAACAAAATGTATTTGTATGTCTCAGGATGACAGAAAATAAATATTCTAATAGTGAAGAAAACATTTGTATTCAGCACTCATCTTCCACTGCACTGAAAAACAACCAGCAGTACTTGCAGCAGCATTGAAACAACTTTCATTCAATTCAAATTATCAGAGTTCATGAAGGTCTAAATGAAAATATCACAGTGTTTTATACATAAATATGTGTCCCCGGTGTGTCAGGGAACTCACGCAGCATCAGAAAATAAAACCCTCTCTCTTTTCTTCCGTACCCAGATCTCTAATATCGGGGCTGCAACGGAGCTGATCCAGATTTGCGTCCGATATGACGTAATATCGGAAATGTAGGCTGGCTATCAGAAACGTTGCTATCAGAAACAATGCCCGACTGTTTTGGACGTAATATGGTCGGTGCATGTTTACATTAGCATCGCTAACACTCAGAGCTAACCTGTACTGGAGAGCATGTGTGTGAAGAAGCAGGAAATAAAAAGGAACTCACCTTGTGGTATAACCCGCAAGAGAGAAAGCCTTTGAGCTCCATACTGTTTCAGAAATAATCCTTGATAATCCATGATATGGCGTTTCATCACGGCAGTATTTAGTTAGACAGTAGCTGCCGGGTCGCGCATGAGCTCAGCCCCCCCCCCCCACCTCCCCTTATTTTTTTTAAAGCTTTATCCCCAAATCAGCACTTTTGAAACAGGAAGTGAAATAGAGGGATATGAGGCATGGCTAGAATGGGTGATCTGTTTGGTATTTTTGAGCAAAACACTTCATAGACGTGTTTTTTATATATTTTTATCTGAGACCTATGCTATTGCCTACACATAGCATGATGGTCCACTTTAATTAATCCAAACTCACAATGATAGTTTTGCTTTAAAATATATAAAACATATGACATCCTTTAACTTTGAAATCTGAATTTGGATAAGGAACTGCTTACCAAAAATGGCTGAAATTGATGATGAAAAAGTAATTGAACCCCCTTAAAAAGAGTTGCTCATTTGTCAAGTAATTAATTATTTATCATTCTCCAAGTTATGAGAGATCTTAGGATGAAATCATGTTATTTATATCTCGTTTTCAAACCCTGCTATTTAAATTCTTCATGCTTGCTAGTGTTACATCAGTTGGATGATTAAAAATACTGATTTGCCTTTTGCTTTTTGAATCGAGCATCAAAACTCAATTGCACATAAGCCCTCTCATTGCAAATTAAAACAGTTGATTGATCCCAAACTTCTAAAATGACAACAAACACACACATTCACACTCTTACATAACACACACAATACTGTCTTCCCACACACACTTTGATGCAACCCTGAAAGACCTTTCCTGTCTGTATTTTTGTCACTCCAAAACCATGACCCGAAACAAAAACAGGACTTTTGAAATGGAATCCTGTTGAAAATATCAAGTCATTCGTAAGGAAGGAGGCAACCATTGAAACCACAGTAATATCAGGTGCTAAGTGAATGTCAGGGAGGATGCTACTACAGTAAAGTCAAGTGGAATTCCTGCAAAGAGGTATACAATACATGCGCAATAGCAACCTCTAGTGGGTAGTAGTCACAGGTGGGCTGTTGCTGAGATTTGTGGGTTTATCCCTCCTTTTTATAGGATTTCATTAATATAATAATTATTGGGTGGATTAAAGGATATGTCATTATGGTATCAGTGATTGATTTTCTTCAAATGCACTTTTATACTGGATATGGTAATAAAAACAATCCACAGAAGAACAGAACAATTTAAAAAATGACGAGAATATTAATTAGGCTGATGTACTGTATATCCGTGAATAATATGACTTTGTGTGTCCTTTGGATCCACAGCACAAACCACCATTAAGGACTGTGATTTATGATGAATCAAACCATCATAATTGAATGTGTAAGTGTATTTCACACACTTCAATGTGTCTTTATGGGGCATGATGTCCTCATTTATCACAAATATGTCTGTGTTATACTAAAACTCAAGCAAACTAAACATTTTAGGACTTAGATTCACAGTGGCGAACAGCAGCAGTTTCTATATGGCTGTAGCGCTCGGGGTATGTCTATTGATTTCGGGGTCAAGTGAACAAGGAGGGACATTTAGATGTGAGTCAGTGAGTTAGTGAGACAAGCTGGGTATGAGGGAGTTTGTGCATCACTTTTATTGTGAAGTCTGCAGATACTGTAAAAGTGTGGGTGTGTGGCTGCAGAACTCGGATAGTTGTTCAACACAAAAATATGTCTGGAAGCAAAAGTGTGTATGTGTATGAGTGGGCTCGAGATGGGGGTGTTGAGCTCGTCTTGTTTTGTGTCTGAATAACATTTGCATGTATTTGATTTCCATTAGCACTAATCAAAATGAGGATGTTATTGCATCAGTGTAGAAAACCCCAGTACTGTAGTTGCTCAGTACAGTAGAAGCCATACTGTCGACGCCCACCAGACATCATCACTACCAACTTTCATACTGTGTGTGGGAGCCAGGATAAAACTTTCATTGAGCCTTCTCAGCAGATGCAGTGCTAATTGCTGTCCATGCATTTACATATGCACATGTCGGTGGAACTTTCAATATGTTAATATCCTGTGAAGTATAAAGATGTTAATGTAGTGTTTCCAAAGCACTGTGTATATTTGATCATATGTCCTCTGCAGCAGCACACACAGCGGAGCGTTGAAATGATCTCATCTACAGAAACTGATATTGTATCAGGGGGAAATGAAGCCCAAAGATTCTACTTCCATCAAGTTGCTGCTCTACTTTTCACGTTTTATTTATTTATATATTTTGTAGTCGACTTCCAAGTCAACTGGCACAGCATGGAGGATTAGCCAAGCTCTATGCCATCAAATAACCCAGATAAATTATGCATTTTTCCAAATAAGTACTTCTTAAAATAATACTAAAAAAAGTCGACCCAAAGGAGAAAGGTAACCACTAAAGAAAATCTTCAAATGAAAACGAGGCATGAATTGAGAGACAGATCTTGCTCAAGTGAAGAACGTTTTTTTTTTTATCTGAAAGCACATTTAAACATGGAGCTGAGGACAACAATTAAGTCACTCCAGGATGAATTGAAAATACATTTGAGCGATTGAAAGAGAAAGTGAGGTAACTGAATTAAAACTCAACCACAGATTAAAAGAAGCTGAATCTAGGATAAGCACTTTAGAGGCCCGGAGCACAATCGCAGAGAGACTTTTATCATTCGTTCTCCAAAGTAATCAGTATTGAAAAGATGAATACCAAGACCTGAAATCCAAGAGAGATGCAACAATCTGAGGATTCATGGAGTCATTAAGGATGCAGAACCTGGAGACACACTTTCATTGACCCTTTTATTTAGCTTAATGGAGTATTTTTAAAGGATGTTTGAGGTTTTGTAAGAGGTCAAACCAGTTGTGGGGACTTCATGTTGATTTTACTGTCTTGAAATGCTGTAGTGATGTCATCCAAAGGAATCCATTGGTTGGTTGTTTAAATGATTGGCTAGTTTTCACGAAAGTGTGTGTTATACATGTTGTTGGTATTTACTATCTTAACACCTTAAGGATGAAAAGTAATTGGAATGTTTTTCAATGTATATCAGCATCCCAGTTCCCCCTACACATTTGTATGTGCGAGAATCCGTTCATTGCTGTTTGCAGCTTTAATTTATGTCATCTTTAACTACATGTTATGTGCAGAAACACATTTTAAAGTGGACCTATCATGCTATATTTGAAACATATATTGTAGGGCCATACCTATATAAAACATGTCTGTGAAAATATATAAAATACCAAACCGATCATGCATTTTAGCCATGCCTCATTTCGCTCTATTTGCTCTTTTCCAGCCCTGTTTTTGCAAGGGCTGATTCTGCTTGTGTGGCAGACTACAGCGCCACTTACAGGCCTGGCATATGTACTACAGCGTCTCCAGCGCTTTCGAGCGGTCTCTCATTCCCCTGATAGGTGGAGAGTTGCCCATATAGGCGGAGCACCCCTTTTCTGACGTCAGAAAAATTCAAATAATAATCAGCTCCGTTGCAGCCCCGTTTTTAGAGATTTGGGTATGGAAGAAAAGAGAGAGGGTTGTGATTTCGGACACTTGGTGAGTTCCCTGACACACCGGGGACACATATTCAAAAATACTTACATTCAACAGATTTGCTGCTTTACCAGTGTGCAATGTAGCATTTCCAAAAAGGCATAGAACACTTTGCATGAATGCACCAAGTGTTTCCAGGGCCTTGTAGTCCTGAATAATGTATGAATGCACTAGTGCAGAAGTGATGCATAGTAGCCTATGTATTTATTATACATAGCAACCCGCTAAGAGAATAACGTTGCAGCTGCTGAGGGATTTCCCAACAGTATCATGACTTGCAATCAAACATTATTGTGGTTTTTCTCCACTTTTGTCACGGTTTGTGCAGGAAGCAGGACCCAAATGCAGACTTAAGTGACAAAATAATTCCTTTATTTCAAGGCTACAAATATCTAGACACAGAACAGAACACTCACCGCAGAATAACTCAAAACACAAGACGAACCGACAAAGACAGACGGAAAAACCAGAACTTAAATACACCCAGGACTAATCAAACAAACACGAGACAGGTGAGGAGGTAGGAGAAAACACAGAGGCACCAGGTGAACACAATCGGGTAATCAGGGAGGGGAAACAGACAGAAAGCAACAGGCAGGAAACGGGGGTGAAGAATTTACAAAATAAAACAGGAAACCCAAAGATAGAAAAAGACAAGACAAAACAACAACACAGACAGATCGTGACAACTTTGGACCCAAAGACTTTTGAAATGTGTATTACATGTTGTGTTTAGTACCACATCTGGGGGGTATACTACGAAGCAGGATTTTCGCTTAGCCAGCTAAATTCAGGGAAAACTCCGGCTTTCCGGTCCTACGAAGCTGGTTCTCTTTTTAGCAGGCTAGATCTCCATGGTAACTTATGCTTAGCGGCTAACCTGGTCGGGAGCAGGTTAGGTTGCAGGCTAAGAGCTCAACTCAGTGAAAGCACTGCCTGTTGACCAATCAGAGCTCAGTGTGCGGAGTTTAAAGCGATCAAGTCATATTACAGGAGAAAGGAAATACAGAAAAGCTGCCGTCGCAGGAAAGACGGCCGGCAAAAATCACCGACTGTGTGAACGTGAACATTAATAGAATATCACCTCCATCTTCAGAGCAATCTGACTATTATAACATTAGCGTTAAGAACACTTACCACATATCTACCACAACATAAGTAACCGGATCAGAGTAACATTAAGTACAGTCCGCGGCATATCACTTAATGTAGCCTATCATATATTTTCTTATCTGAGTCAGCTGAGCCGTATCTGGCCGTGCAACACTCACAGTGTCACATAGGCCTACTGTATGCAGAAGTATTATTTTAAGCAACACATTAAGTTGACGAAACACTCGAGACAAATTTAATTAAAGTCAAATCGTGTTTTAGACGGGGCAGTGATATCATAAACCTGTTAATGTACGCATTCAAACACTTTTTCTTTTGCCAGCTGTATTCACCTTGCAGGTGCAACTATGTGGCTTTTATCCTGGATAAAGTGTTTAAGTCATGGATGTTTAAAGTTTAACTTCTTAATTTTTGACTAGTATTACAGTTCACTTTTCATTCAGGAAGTATGACACTGCGCTGTCAGTACGCTTCTCCATGTTTGTGATTGGTCGAATGCTCCAAATACCACCCCTTTCATGTGAACGCGCACCTAACTAGATAGGACACGGCTGGCTTGAGCGATCCACTTCATAACCAGCGTCGTAGTACAGTTTAGCGAGAGCGCGTATGTTTTGGATTAGGCCAACCGGCTAACTCAAACATATCCAGGTTAGGTTGAACCAGCTTCGTAGTACAGGCCCCAGGTGTGAGGCACTCTCAATAGTTTAGTGTTGTGATGTTTTTTTTTCTTAATCTTGACGAATTACAGACTGCAAGTATTTGTTGTCAGATCTTCTAGAAGAGTGTACTGTTTGACCTGAATATTTAACACAAGACTTTGGAGTCCCTACTTTGATAATGGATACATAAGAGCTTTCCGTATAATCTTAAATGTAACATGTTGCCATAGTTAGTTAATGGCCACGATGCTTGATAAGATTGTCCTCATCTGTTCAAATATATTTTAAGTAATTCCTTTAATTCTACAGTGTAGAGAAAGAGAAATGCGTTGCCCCTGTCCTTTAAAATGGTTTTAAAAAAGCAATTTGTCATTGCACTTAGTCAGTAATCACTCAGTTCTCTACTTTGGATACAAAGCTGCTTCTGCTCCTATTTGGCTGATTTTGTGCGTGTGTTTAAAGCATGACTGTTGTGGAGTGTATTATAAATATTGTCAGATGGATATAAACTGAGAAAACATAGTGGATCACCCTCGATGAGTACAGTATGTGATATACAAATCCTCTACTCTAGACAGAATAACAGGGTCATCCTGCATAAACCAGGCTAAACATTTGCTGAAGTGCTTCTTCATCCAGTACAGATAGGCATTGTCAATGAGATGCATGCAAGAGCACATTCAAAAATAGATGCCGCATGACAGCTTTGTAGACATTTTAAATTTGGTCTCTAAACATTGTAAACCTTTTTGAAGTGTTTTGGCATCTTATAAGCTTTTAAATACAATAATCTGTCAACGCAACTGAACTTTCTGGATGCGTTTCATTGTCTAATCTACTGTATACCTTAAACAACACACCCCACCAATGCAGCCCCCTGTTGTTGTTGTTGTTGTTGTTGTTGTTGTTGTTGTTTCTTCTGCATTAGAGAATGTTCCTTAGGACAGAGGGATGTCTTCACTGATGGTTATGAAAAGCTTTCACTACCTGAGAAAAGAGTGGTGAAAGTGTAAAGGAGTTGGAGACATACAGCCCATGATGGATGCTGTGGTTGAGAAAGAAGTCAAGGACAGAGAGGAGAGAGAAATAAATTGAGGTCAAAACTAGGGCCGGGACTTTAACGCGTTAATTAAGATTAATTAATTACACAAAAATTAACGCGTTAAAAAAATTAACGCATTTTAATCGCACTTATTTTTGCACCGCGGAACGTTTCTCACTGGATGAGTTTCAGGCGTACCGATTATACTGGAGCACCAACTAACGTTCATGACTTCAGACAACAACAACCACAGTGAACAACAGTGGGAAATGTTGTTTTAAAAAACGGACGGATGGAAGCGTCGATAAGAGCACGGTTGTGTGCAAATTATGCAAAAAGGAATTTGCATATCACCGCAGCACATCAAGCCTCAAGTATCACCTCAATGCAAAACATATAGCAGCTAGCGTGGAAGCTAGCGTGGACGTTAGCCTCTTTTATCGCGTTCACACCAAAAAGAGCCGGTACTAAAATTAGTTCATGAGAACCTTTTTACCCCCACGAAAGTCACTGCTAGAGAGCAGAGAGCTGCTAGAGAGCAGGGACTTTCGTACGGCTCTCTTGTGAGAAAAGAGCTATATTTCTGATTGGCTGGGCGGATTGCAAACCACGCCCCGTAAAACTCCCAAAAAGTTTTGTGAAGCCGCCATTTTATTATCCTCGCATTAGCATTATTAGCATTAGCCCAGCGCAGAAACGCAGAGAGACTAACTTATGGCAACACAAAATAAAACATGGGAGCGGTGGAGATGAGGAGGTGTCGGCGTTCTGGCGATTTACTCAGAAGGCTTCAGTAGAAGCTGCTGGGAGTCCCAGCAGCTTCTACTGAAGCCAGTCCCCAACTCCGGGGACTTTGGGTGGCAGTATACGCCGTGAAGTGGTTTGCGGCCTGCCAGTAAACCCAAAGCAGAAGAAGAAGAAGTGACGTCAGCGGCTTCATTTGCCTAATCCTCCCCCAGGTTCAAAGAGTTCTCATGAACTAAATTCTCATGAACCTTTGTGGGAAAAGTACTGCGGTGTGAATGCGCCTAATGGTATACTAAAATCCATGTGAAAAAAAATTGCTTCTCACTGTTCTTAGGTCAAATATGTATATGCGATTAAAAATGCGATTAATTTCGATTAATTAATTACAAAGCCTCTAATTAATTAGATTAATTTTTTTAATCGAGTCCCGGCCCTAGTCAAAACTAAACAACATCAAATAACATAACTCATTATGAAATGACATGCCCTTAACCTAACTCGTGGTGTTCTCTATCTAAACATAAGCTTTAGAGGGTCTTGTAAACCTCTATGAAGAACTTTTTCTTGAGTGCATGTGTAGGCATGTGGCACTGTGAGTTTATGAATGGTTGTTTGCCTACAGTGAATGTGTGTAAAGTGATTGTGTGTGTCACTCTCTGTGCTTGAGTCACAAATCATGTGACTGGGCAGCTGTTGACGTTTGAGATCTGTTAAAAATAAATACACGGGTTTGGTGGCTGAGTGAAAGGCGCCACATCTTTTCTTGAATTTATTCTGGTGACATTTCGAGTCTGAATCAGAAAAAATAGAATACAGGGAGAAAGTAATTTACGAAACAATACAAAGCAGCTTTGCTCCTCGTCCCATGATGGACTCAGTAGTTGGTCTTCTTTTTCGTAGCTTTCACAGAGGGAGTAATTGGAATGACCTCTGGGAGCCTACCACAGATCAATTATCTGGGTTTTTCTGTCAGAGCCGTCTTGTTACAGCCTGACTGAAGCAAAGGTCAGAGAGGCAGCAGGTTGAGCAGGTAGAGCCCACTTGATGGTGTTTGCACGGGCTAGGTGGTATGTCTGAGCAGAAGGTGGAAGTAAAAAGGGTTTACGATTTAATGAGATGTGACCAGAATTTGATTGTAACATGGTCTTTGTAAGAGCAACACGTCTTTAGTTTCCTTTCAAAAGGACTAGGAAATCTGCTGGTTGTCGTAGCATGGAAAGTAATTTACAGATGTACAGATACTGCTGGAAGATGAATTGTGCAATATGTTGCTGTAAAAAATTGAGCAGGGAGGTAGAAGTGACATCTCAGCACAAGCAAAATGAGTTACATTAAAGATGGTGTGGATTTTTCATTAATATGTTGGCTGATATAAAATTGGTTTAGTGCTCGGTTGAATAAAAACAATGTTTATCTAATGATCTGCTATTGGTTTCCAAAAGGAACCGTGGTTGCGCTACAGAGCCAGAGAGATTAATCCATGTCATTCCTAATCATTATGGGATACAAAATACAATTCTCAATTTATTATAGTGATATACTGTATCACCGTTATTTTTAAAGCAAATCCAACACAGTTTCTTAGAGGGTAATATGATGATTCCCAGAGCACATTAACCTGATTACACAAAGATAAAATGCCTGCACTGTAATGCGGTTCTGATTGCTCAGAGCCCAGGCATGGTTTTGTCTGAGGCAGTAACCTCCACTGGGCCTCATCAGCCGTGGGCTTGTCCCAGTGGCACACAGACTCCCCTGTGTTCCTCTCACTGGCTTCAAGTCTCATTAGTCGGCTTCTACCCGAGGGGCCAGGGTCACATAAGGAAGCCTGGCTTACACCAAAATCAAGCTCTGCACAGTCCTGATCTAACCCCCTTTTAGAGCTCAGTGATGGATCAGCTCTGGGCTTTGTAAAACAAGTTCTATCATACATTTTGCATGCATTATTGTATTTCATGTGTTTTTCTGTCAAGATTGCCCTACATGTGACTGGCTGGATTTGAACAGACAATATGAACAGTGCAGTTTGCACAGTGCCTCTGATTATTACCACAGAAGGTCATACAGCTACACAGACACATCACTCATCACCTGAATGAACATGAAAAAAAAGATTTGAAATGCTCTCAATGCTGGTTTCACATGTCCTTGTTTAGTTAATCACAGTCATTTGTTGCTATGTGGTCAGAAAATGTAATGGATCTGTTTTTTTAGGATGCCAAGAAGAAACTTGTGTTGATTAAAAGGATGTTTTTAGCTTCACTCGCAGCATGGCTGCGTGGGAAGCTGCAGGATGTCGGTCTGACTGTCATTCTGCAATTGCATTACATGTCACTTGTTAGACGCTTTTATCCAAAGCGACTTACATACTCAATACTGTGGGCAATCGCCACAGGAGCATTTTGGGGTGAAGTGTCTTGGACACAACGACATGCTGACTGCAGTGGGGTTTGAACCTGTGCTCCCCTGATCCAAACACCAACGCACTAGTCCACTGCGCCACAGGCCTCCACGCAATTGCAATGAAATTCCTGCAGACTTTTCCCAATCAGGATTAACTGTTATCCCTTTTGTGATCCGTTAAGATTTCTTTAGCCCCATAATCAGGACAATTACAATTTCTACAATAATTTGGTTTTTGACCAAATAACTGCAAAGCTAATTACATTTTAGTCAGCCTCAGCCGTTTATTAGTTATATGCTAAATGTAAAACGTTGCTTACACAAAAACTAAGACTCAAGTGGAGGTAAACATTGAAAACACCAGAATTTTAACATGAATTCAAAGCACTGTACAGCCACGGAACTGCTGGCATGGGTACAGGGCCGCCCCTCCCTACACGCAGATCACGCAGACTGCGTGAGGGGGCCTCACCTCGCGGAGGGGGCCTCACCTCGCGGTGGAGGACTCATCTCGTGGAAGGGGCCTCATCTTGCGGTGGGAGCCTCATCTTGCGGTGGGAGCCTCAACCTATGCGCTTATGCGGCGCAATTAGTGTAGGCGCGGCACAGTTTCGCCGCTGCGAGGCTCCACTAGCACCCCCAATCCCCCCCCCCTCGACGCTCGCAACACAGAGGGTCTCATCATATAACTTTGCGTGGGGCCACAAGTTGGCCTGCATGGGTACATATATTAAGCATTATGAAATATCATTGGTTACATTCTTTAAAACTTTGGTAATAATTTACATAAATAAAGTCCAATATTGGTTGGTCATCTACTTCCAAAAAGCTGCATAAATCAACTGTTAGTATTTACTGTGACGAGAACCCTTTATTGTGTGGCTTGGCCTCGAATGGTTTGAATCAGGATTTAGTCTTGAGATCCTTTACATGTGAGTTAGCAGATACTGAGGCAACTGGATTTAGAGGAACAGAGAGTTTATTATTTTAGGTTTAATGGTAAATGTTATATAAGTCGATGTGTACAGTAGCAATAAGGAAAATGTCCTACTTTTTGTGGGGAATTCTAAGTTAGCACAAGACACAATCTGAGGCCCACTGTCTGTGACCACACTCTGGATTTAATTATCTCAAAGGGTCTGAATATCTCTGAGGTTGTGGTGACTGATGTTGCATTCTGATCATTCCTGTGTTTTCTTTGAGAGCTCTATTTCTGTTCACAAAAATGTTCAAAAAGAGGTAACCACAAAGCGATATTTAACTGAAAATACTAGGGAAATGTTTACTCAGAATTTTTGTTCCACACTTGCCCCTGCTAACATCTCAGTAAATGAGCTAGTAGATCATTTTAATTCAAAAATTAAAAAGATTATAGATGCCATTGCTCCTACTAAGGTAAAGGAAGTGTCTGGCAAGAAAATATCTCTATGGAGAAAGGCCATGACCGTGAGAACAGAAAAAAGAGAGTGTCGAAAAACAAATCTCCAGGTTCACTTTGAAATCTATAAAGAGAGACTTGGCTTTTATAATTTAGAATTGAAAATTGCACGACAGTCTTTCTTCTCTGATATCATTGCCAAAAACAAAAACAACGCACGTGCCTTGTTCGCTACCGTCGACAGACTAACTAACCCCCCAGTGTCAGTAGCCTCTGAATTTCTATCCACCAGGGCATGCAATGATTTTGCCTCCTTCTTCACTGACAAAATGCAGACAATTAGACAAGCAGTCAGTGCCTCTGCATCAGGAACAGCAAATGTTTTGTCCCTGTGTCCACTTCAAATCAATTCAAACACCATGACACAATTCCATCAGATTAATGATAAAAACCTAAAGGACATTATTCAACTCAGATAATGAAAAACAATAAAATAAGTTACCATAGCTATGCGGATGACACACACATTTACGTAACAATTTCACCAGGAGACTATTCTCCAATTCTAACACTGAGTAAGTGCATTGAACAAATTAATGACTGGATGTGTCAGAACTTTCTCCAATTAAACAAAGATAAAACTGAGGTAATGGTTTTTGGAGCCAAGTCAGAATGTATAAAAGTTAGCGCTGAGCTTCAGTCTGCAATGTTCAAAACAACAGATAAAGCCAGAAAATCTAGGTGTAGTCATGGACTCTGACCTGAGTTTCAACAGTCACATTAAAACAGTTATTAAATCAGCCTACTATCACCTAAAGAACATATCTAGGATTAAAAGACTAATGTCACAGCAGGATTTGGAAAGACTTGTCCATGCTTTTATCTTCAGTAGACTCGACTACTGCAATGGTGTCTTCACAGGTCTCACTAAAAAATCTATCAGAAAGCTGCAGCTGATTCAGAACGCCGCTGCTCGAGTCCTCACTAACACTAAGAAAGTGGATCACATCACTCCTGTTCTGAAGTCTTTACACTGGCTTCCTGTGTGTCCAAGAATAGATTTCAAAATACTGCTGCTGGTTTATAAAGCACTGAATGGTTTAGTCCCAAAATACATTTCTGACCTCCTGCTAAATTATGAACCATCCAGATCTCTCAGGTCTTCAGGGACTGGTCAGCTTTCTGTCCCCAGAGTCAGAACTAAACATGGAGAAGCAGCGTTCAGTTATTATGCTCCAAATATCTGGAACAAACTACCAGAAACATGCAGGTCCGCTGCAACTCTGAATACTTTTAAATCCAGGCTGAAGACTTCTCTTTTTGCCGCTGCTTTTAATTGATATATTCAAATCTTAGACTGCACTGTAACTTTTATTATCTTTGCTTTTCAATGCCATTTTCTTAATGTCTTTCATTTTTGTGAAGCACTTTGAATTGCCTTATCCCCCCAAAGGTAGTTAAAGTCATTATTGGGGTTAAAGTCCCCTCGTAGGTGGTTAGAGTCCCCTACTGTACGTGTGCCCATTTTGGTTTCAAGACCCTGGTTCGCGGAGGACACCAAAAAGTCCTAGAAAAGACAACTTAAACTTAACTAATGTGCATTTAAAGTTTCGGACAGTTTCTACACGGACCACTATTGCGGTAAGCATGTTGTAACTTCCGGTTGTTGTCATCTCCGGGGCTGCTTCTCAGGTCGATTAAATGAAATCCTTGCTTCCCTCAATTGCGTCGTTTCCCTGCGTTTAGTCCCTCCCACCAGGGAAGCATGGAGGGACGCAAGGAAACCACGAGAAGCAGGGAAATGAGTTTTAAGAGCAATGGGACGTCCTTTCCTCCGGAGCGTCACGTGAAGCGACGTCCGTTTGTGATGACGCTGCACAGCTGATCGTCTGACAGCAGCTCTGTCCCCGTTATTTCCACACACCCCCCGCCTCTGTTAGTACACATTTACTGACACAAACATTTGTATCATCTGTTGTAGACCCAAATAAATAAAATAAAATAAGAACTAATTCTCAAAAAAGATAAACGCCATTCTTAAAATGTATAAACGAACAATAGTTTGATTAATATTGATTAGAGTGCACAATAGAAATAAAATAATTGAGAGAAGAAAAAGAGATATGTTATCTATCAATACCCAGTTAGATTAACATTCATTGGATTGCACACTTTGTTTGTTTGTTTGGATATGTAGTAAATTAACATTTCAATAGCACTTAATGACTGACTGAATGAAAATGACAATAAATGAAAATGTAAAACGAAAAAAGCGATCATGAAAATGTTTCCAAAAAATGAATTAAATGATTTTTGACCACTTTGTTGTTCAGATATATCACATATTTGTAACTAAATGATACATGCATTGAAACAAAACACGGTATAAACTGAGGAGTGACTCCCGTGAGGTTCATGTATTTTCTTCACTCTGCTTTCATGTCAAGAAGCATCAGATCAGTGCATGCACTGCCTCGTCCAATCAGTGAGCGATACACAGTAAGGGGGGCGGGGTGAGTATCTGAGGATTTCATCGGAGGATGGTCTGGTGGTTCCTCGGTTATTGCTCCTCCATGATCGCTCCTCGCTCCTCGCTCCTCGCTACTCGATCCTCGGTCCTCCGGCAGAAATAAGAGCCATGGGACGGTACTCAAGATGGCGCAGGCAAATCAACTTCCGGTGAGACCGAGGAGCGAGGAAATGAAAATAGTCGACCTGAGAAGCAGCCCGGGTATCCCGTGTGCCTGTTCTGTTGCTGATAGCTTATTATCTTAACTTAATCGATCGTTTTAAAACTCTTGATCACGGCAACTGCCTGACGTTGTAATCACACGTTACTATAGCTTAAGCACTCACAACTCTCCTTCTCTTAGCGACTGTAACTCCACAGTTGCCTACACTCTTTCGGGTTTGCTAACGGTAGCTACTTTAGCTTGATAGCTAGCCATGGCTCTTTCCCCACCCTCGGGTGCTATTTCCTGCTCTAACTGTCTCATGTTTGGTTACTTCCCTACCTCCTTTACTGGTACCGGTACATGTGTTAAATGTAGTATAGTTGTTAGGTTGGAGGCGGGAATCATAGCCATAGAAGCCCGGCTCCGCATCTTAGAAAGTAACTCAGCTACAGTAAAGCCCATGTTAGCCGGTGCGGACCGGCAAAAGGTAGCTCCTATTAGCCGTCCCCCGGCAACTCCCGAGCAGCTAGGGTTGCCAACTTCCAGAAATGGAAAAACGGGACACATGCATGTGTCCCCCGCGCGCGCGCGAATATTTTCGGGTTTCTGGCGGATTTAGTTACTTTTTTTTGTTACTTTATTTCGGGGTTAGGTTAGGGTTATGTTATTTAATAATTTTGGGGGAGCCAGCACCCTAGGCAGGGTTCTTACACCTTTTCCAAAGTCAAATTCAAGCACTTTTCAAGCATTTTCAAGGTGCATTTTCCAGCTTTTCAAGCATCTTACAGCTGTTGTAAATTACATATTTATATACACATACTCAAATGATTATTTCCCTACCTCACATTAAATCAGATGTTCTTTATGCGATAAACAACCAAATGTGTGTTTCGTGATAGCATTCTACACGAGGATGAAAAATTAAAGAAAATAAAACTAAGTTTAATATTTCAAAATGAGTGATCTGTATGTAGACTAGGCCTCCCATATAACCTGGCTGAGCCAATAAAAAACAATCAGCCAAATAACTTTTCAATACATTATTGATTACTATTTTTGAGGTACTTTTAGGTTGGAAGTGAACATAAGTCAGAGGTACATGGTGTACTTCTACTCCACTACAGTTCAGAGGTACATGGTGTACTTTTCCTCCACTATATGTATTTAATCCCTTTAGTAACTTCACAGATGTGGATGAATGATGTGAAATCTAATCAAGTGTTAAATCAGACTTTAGTTCCACCTGGAGTAAATTCACAAGCTCCCTGCAGTATACAAAGTCATTCAAACTAGCTGCAACTTTACCAGCTTTGAGAACACTTTCATGATCAATCATTATAAAACATATCATATATATTATTCTGAAATGGACTAATCTGCACAATGAATACTTTTACTGTCTTTAACTATATTTTGATGAGAATACTTTTCTACTTTTACTTGAGGAACATTTTGAATGCAGGACTTTTACTGTAACAGAGTATTCCTACACTCTGGTACTTCTACTTTTACTCAAGTACAAGATCTGAGTACTTCTACTTTCACTACAAGATCTGAGTACTTGTACTTTTACTCAAGTACAATATCTGAGTACTTATTCCACCTCTGGTAGCGTATTAGCCTGAATTGTAGCCACAAAATCACGCAGAGCTGCATAGAAATAGACTCACAATGGTAACAAGTGGAAAATAATATGTACAAATGTGTACAATGATTTGTAGGTAATTGTGACTACTCAAGACACCTGATTTATACATCTGCAAAGGAAGACTGTGTTCATTCTACAATTACATGGGATTAAAGCAAAATGTAGTTTTACTTGTATAATACTTCAATTTTATATAAAAGACAGTTTGTTTTCATGTTTTCAAATAAACAAAGTATTGGCTTTCAGAATATTAAACTTGTTTCGGCAAATGTAGATGATAAATACAACTTTGAAGCTTCGGCATAATTACAAGCAGAGAACGGACTAATGTAACATCACAGCAAGCAACAGCCGGTGTTTCTTGTGAGTGTTTCCCCGGTACACAAACGCAAAAATACACAAACACACTCGCGAGATTCCCCCAGACCAGTAATACAAACGAAAATGTGTCTTCGGGTCAATGTGACTGATTTCGATAGAGCAAGTCACATTTGGTTTAGGCACGAAACAAACTACCAGTAGAAATACATTGCTTTCAAAATCGCTCTGTGTCGAATCAATAGATTATATTTCGTGACTATAACACAAAATGCCGTGAGTGCTTCATCCTCTGAACACCACAGGATGGCGACTGTAACGCACATAACATAGGTACGCTCTTCTGAAATGATTGTCCCCTGCAATTATTATTATCCCTCAATCGAGTTAGCTATTCAGCTCGCTAACGTTAGCTTAAACAAACATAACATGCAACGTTAGCCTAATCTAAAATGCTCAACTACGGCGTACCTTTCATGTGGCTCGTCAGCGCAGACTCTCCCATCGTTATGTTGCAAACTTTGCAGGAGGCTACTCGTGGGCTTGACCCTCGTCTTAGCCATGGCTTGTATTTGTCTTCTGCTAGCCAACGCTCGTTGAAACGGCAACCTCCTGGCACACAGTCATCTATCACTCTCATCAGAATGCCCAGGTCACAAGTACACAAACACTTGCAGGTCGCGCGCATAGCGCGGGAAGGCCGCAGCGGAGCTGTTTTATGTAGAAGCGAAGCAATTATTTTCTTTTAATATAAAAAGCGAACTATTCAGTCATACAGCAATTTATTGTACAAGTAAAGCATTTACATTTTCAAGCACTTTATCTCCATTTCAAGCACCATTCCCATAATTCAAGCACTTTCCCAACCTTGAAAACACCACGTCAAATTTCAAGCATTTTCAAGGATTTCAAGCACCCGTACGAACCCTGCTAGGGTTCGAGGGGTCAAACCCCCCAAAACCCTCAAAATGCAGAAAACTATGCATACCTATAACCAGTGTTGTGCTAGTTACTGAAAACCAGTAACTAGTTACCATTACTAGTTACTTCATGTCAAAAGTAACTCAGTTACTTTACTAGTTACTTACACACAAAAGTAATGCGTTACTGTGCAAAGTAACGTTTTGGTTAGTTTACTAAAGGGCTCCCATTAATGCCCTTATAGCCTTCATTTCAGCACTGTTATTGCATTGGAGAATAATACAATCTGTTGATCAACTTGACATGCATTATATGCAATCTGGATTGCATCGATATTAGCTGGCTTTCCATATTTGTATATTCTTTCTCCAGGTAGTTGGAAAAAGTGTTCCGTCCCATATACCGTGTGCCGCCCGGACATGCTATCATGCTAACTAGCTCCCTGAAAGCGGGTGACTACACTGTAGCAATAGCCTGTATGTGTTCTACAACATACCGTGCAATGGCTTTATCGACTTTTCCCTGGCCAGCAGTCCCTTGGTTAAAATCCAGCCGCTGTTGCTTAGGTGGAGGTGGAGTGGCGTCGGCTGAGTCTCTGTGGTCTTAGCTACTAGCTTCGTCCCAGCATGTTGTTTTGCAGATGTTTTAAGATATTTGAATGACTGGTTTGGGCAGTAGATAGGATCTTTGACCCGCCAAGACACAACTTACATTTAACTAAAACGTTCTTTTCTTTGTGCTCGACAAAAGTGAAATAGTGAGAATATCTCCAGGTGGAGAAACTAGACTTGAGCTCCGCCGCCGCCATGATAGTCTTGTTAGTAAACAACACAAAACACGCCCACAGCGCGTCTCCGCATGTGACACAGGAAGTATCTAAGTACATTTACTCAAGTACTGTACTTAAGTACAGTTCTCATCTCTGTTCGCCTGGCTGTTGACTATATACAAAAAGTTAACGAGTAACGCACCGTGTAGTAACGGTAACTGAGTTACTGAATTTAAAAAGTAATGCGTTAGAGTACTAGTTACTGCCTATAACACAATACAAACACAATGGTCTTACACCTGCATTAGGCTACTACATCACATTGTACATCAGCATGTTCAAGTCGGATAGGTGGGCACTAGGGACATCTGGGCACCTCAATGAACAATTGGCTATTTTGTCCAAAATGTTAAAAAATAAAATATTTGAAAAATGGTATTAAGTAATGCAAAGTATACATGATGTGAACATGCACGGTACATCCTTATTAGACTTAATTGTATCCTTCAACCAACCATTTTCCCAGCATTTTCCCATCAATCAACTGGCTCTCTCTCACACACACACACACACACACACACACACACACACACACACCACAGAAGACCCGAGACAGATCTCCACTCACAGGCTTTACCCAACTGTGTTTTTCTTCCACTGTTTGTTGTAAGACACAAGTCTTTTCTTTTTAGAAGTGCCAGGGCCCAGAACCACATCCTCTCTCTCTTCTCCTCTTTCATTATCACCTCCTCCACCGGCAGCGCTCATTTTCCCACACGACTGAACAGGCTGACATGCCACACAAACAATGATGCCGCACCCGCGGCCCACCGGAGAAAATCTCACACACACACACGTGCCAGCATTGTGCCTGCCCTGTCAACTGAGCGGTCCTAGTGCCCTTCTCATACAGCACACAGGCACGCAGCCAGACACACTACATTGCGCGCAAACAGAAACATATTTTTTATTTTTCCCTTTACACGGGAGTCCGGGACAAACAATGTCCCGTACGGGACACGCCCCTTTTGGCTCAAATACGGGACGTCCCGGCTAATACGGGACGGTTGGCAACCCTACGAGCAGCAGGGAGACTGGGTGACTGTTCAGAAGGGGCATAACGCGAAACCCGCAGGTCCCCACCAACCCGTTCACGTATCTAACAGATATTCCCCACTCAGCGAGACACCCGCTGAGAAGCCAACTCTGGTTATTGGTAGCTCTATTATGAGACACGTGAAATTAGAGACCAAAGCCTCCACAGTGCATGCATTCCGGGGGCCAGAGCGGGTGACGTTGAGGCGCATCTTAAACTGCTGGCTACAAATAAACGTAAATACAGTAGGATTGTTATTCACGTCGGTGGTAATGATGTTCGTATACGCCGATCAGAATGCACCAAACTTAATGTGGAGTCGGTGTGTAGTTATGCTAAAACAATGTCGGACACCGTAATCTTCTCTGGTCCCCTCCCCAATCTGATCAATGATGACATGTATAGCCGCATGTCATCATTTCAGCGCTGGTTGTCTTGGTGGTGCCCAGCAAACAATGTGGGCTTCGTAAATAATTGGACAGCCTTCTGGGGAAAACCTGGTCTGATTAAGAGAGACGGCATTCATCCTACTTTGGAAGGTGCAAATCTCATTCGGCAAACATTTCAGGGCTTTGTGGACTTAATCCATGACAAACTGGAGTTGAGACCAGGAGGCGGAGTCGCAGTCTTACACGCTTCTCTGCGCTCTCTCCTAGGCAGTCATCCATAGGAATCCCGAACCCAATAAAATACCCAATATTAGCGGTGTGTGTGTCTGCCCAAGGACAAGTTAAGGTAAAACCTAATAGAGGTGTCATACATAATAACCTAATAAAAGTAAATGTAACAACTACTACAGTGCAACAAACAGGAATATTAAATGTGGTCTCTTAAAACATAAGATCTCTAGCATCTAAAGCAATATTGGTAAATGATTTAATATCAGATTATAATATTGATATATGCTGTCTCACTGAAACTTGGTTGAGACATGAAGAATATATCAGCATAAATGAGCCACTCCACCCAGCCCATATCAATACTCATATTGCCCGAGGCACGGGCCGAGGAGGTGGAGTTGCAGCAATCTTTGACTCAAGTTTGCTTATCAATACTAAACCAAAATTAAATTATACCTCCTTTGAAAGTCTCGTTTTAGTCTTACGCATCCGACCTGGAAAACTTTGCATCCAATCTTATGTGTTACAGTGTACCGTGCACCAGGTCCTTATTCAGAATTCCTATCTGAATTCTCTGAGTTTTTATCAACTTTGGTTCTTAAAACAGATAAAGTAATTATCGTAGGTGACTTTAATATTCATGTTGACGATGATAAAAATAGCCTTACTGTTGCATTTAACTCTATATTAGATTCTGTTGGTTTTTGTCAGAGTGTAAATAAACCAACCCACTGCTATAATCACACTCTCGACCTTGTTCTGACTTATGGTATTGAAATTGAGTAACTATTAGTCGAACCGCATAATCCTGCTTTATTCGACCATTTCTTAGTAACTTTTGAAGTACTGTTACGAGACTACAAAGCATTAGTCAGAAGCTCCTGCAGCAGAAACCTATCTGTTAGTGCTATAGCCAAATTTAAGGAAGAGATTCCACCAATACTTAACTCGATAGCATGTCTGCATGTAAGGGAGGAAACTTATACAAAATGTACACCACCCCAATTGATCATGTTGTTGATAGTGCTACAGATGCGCTGCGAATAAAATTAGACTCTGTTGCTCCTTTGAAAAAGAAGAAAATAAAACAACATAGATTAGCTCCATGGCATAATGCCGAAACCCGCAAAATAAAGCAAAAGTTGAGACAACTTGAAAGGATATGGCGTTCCACTAAACTTGAAGAATCTCGTTTAATTTGGCATATTACTCTCAATGAATATAAGAAAGCACTGCGTAAAGCGAGAGCAGCCTACTGCTCTTCATTAATAGATGAGAATAAGAATAATGCAAGATTTCTTTTCAGCACTGTAGCCAGGCTGACAGAAAGCCACAGCTCGATTGAGCCTTCTATTCCCATAGCACTCAGTAGTAATGATTTTATGTGCTTTTTTAACGATAAAATTGTTACTCTTAGAAACAAAATTAATGACCTCTTGCCTTTGACCAGTATAGTGTTATCAACAGCTCCGGGAAACGTAAGTTCTAATATTACACTAGATAGTAAACTAGAATGCTTTTCAGCCATAAACCTTGAACAATTAAATTCAATGATTCTCTCTTCTAAACCATCAACGTGTATGTTAGACCCAATTCCAACTAAGCTGTTGAAGGAAGTTTTTCCATTAATTACACTTCTTTATTAAATATTATGAATATGTCTTTATTATCAGGCTATGTTCCACAATCATTCAAAGTAGCAGTGATAAAACCACTTCTTAAAAGCACAACCTCGATCCAGAGGTTTTAGCCAATTATAGACCTATTTCCAATCTTCCGTTCCTCTCAAAAATTCTTGAGAAAGCGGTCGCAAAACAGTTGTGTAATTACTTAAAAAACAATGATTTATTTGAAGATTTTCAGTCTGGCTTTAGAACACATCATAGCACAGAGACAGCTCTGGTTAAAGTCACAAATGACATTCTAATAGCCTCTGACAAGGGACATGTCTCTATTCTTGTTTTGCTCGATTTCAGTGCTGCATTTGATACTATCGACCATGATATCTTATTGCAAAGACTAGAGCACTTAGTTGGCATACAGGGAACTGCTTTAGGCTGGTTTAGGTCCTATCTATCTGAACGCTCTCAGTTTGTACGTGTCAATGATGAATCTTCCACGCAAACCAAAGTTAGCCATGGAGTGCCACAGGGCTCAGTGCTCAGACCTATTTTGTTCACATTATATATGCTTCCGTTAGGCAATATTATAAGGAATCATTCTGTAAACTTTCATTGTTATGCGGATGATACTCAACTATATTTATCAATCAAACCTGATGAAATTAATCATCTAAATAAAATTCAAGACTGGCCTTAAGGACTTAAAAAACGTGGATGACCTTAAACTTTTTGATGTTAAACACGACCAAAACTGAAGTTATTGTACTTGGCCCGAAGAATCTACGAAACAAATTATCTAAGGATATACTAACTATGGATGGCATTAATTTGGCCTCCAGTGGAAAACTGTAAGGAATCTTGGTGTTATATTTGATCAGGATTTATCCTTATAACGCCCACATAAAATCAATTTCAAGGACCCCGCCTACTTCCATCTACGTAACATTGCAAAAATCAGGCATATCTTGCCTCAAAACGATGCAGAGAAACTAGTCCATGCATTTGTTACTTCAAGGGCTGGATTATTGTAACTCTTATTATCAGGGTGTACCAAGAAGATTCAAAATGCTGCAGCTCGTGTACTAACCAGAGTTAGGAAAAGGGACCACATTACTCCTGTTCTGGCTGCCCTTACACTGGCTCCCTATAGAACAACAGGATATAATTTAAAAATTCTTCTTCTCGCCTACAAAGCCCTTAATGGGCAGGCACCATCTTACCTTAAAGAACTCATTATACCCTACTGTCCTACTAGGGCATTGCCGTTCCAAGAATGCAGGGTTGTTGGTTGTTCTAGAGTCTCTAAAAGTACAATGGGAGCCAGAGCCTTTCTTATCAAGCTCCACATTTGTGGAATCAGCTTCCAGTTTGTGTTCGGAGCGGCAGACACCCTATCCGTTTTTAAGAGTGCACTTAAGGACCTTCCTTTTTGATAAAGCTTATAGTTAGGGCTGATTCTAGCCCTAGTTTTTCTGATATAGGCTTAGTTGTCGGGGGACATCTTACTTCTCTTCTCCTTCTCTCTGTCTATACCTGTGTACTCTCATGTTCCGATTAACCCAGCTTCCCCAAATGTCTTCTTTTTGGTGTCTATATACGCCGGGATCCGGAGTCATGGATGATCCTGCGCTCCTCTGTCCTGGATCGCGATCCCTGGATCTTGAGTCGTGGCTGTGGTCCTGGATCATAGGTCCTGGATGGATATCCTCGTGGATTCATCTTCCTATTATACACACATGCATTTCCAAACATTTGGACTACCTATGTTGCAAATGTATTATCTTTTCAATTTACACACGGGCATCTATTGCAACGTCTGTCCGTCCTGGGAGAGGGATCCCTCCTCTGTTGCTCTCCCTGATGTTTCTCCCATTTTTCCCTTTAAACTGTGGGTTTCTCTGGAAGTTTTTCCTTGTACGATGTGAGGGTCTAAGGACAGAGGGTGTCGTATTGTCATACTGATATTTTGTACAAACTGTAAAGTCCACTGAGACAATGTAACATTTGTGATATTGGGCTATATAAATAAACATTGATTGATTGATTGATTGATTGAGGAAAGAAAAGAGGAATAGTTTTGGCGAAAACTAAAAAGGTACCTTGGGGTACAGGAATTAGTTTTGGTTTCAAGACCCTGGTTCACGGAGGATACCAAAAAAGTCCTAGAAAAGACAGGTAAACTTAACTATGTGCATTTAAAAATAAAAAGAGGAATAGTTTTGGCGAAAACTAAAAGGTAACATTGGGTCAGATGTATAATTTTCCAAAGGGGGGTTTCGTTCAGATGTGTGAATCTCACACTGCACTGTAACTGTGGATTCAATGTATCTTGCTTTTAAATGAGTGTTTTTAAATGCCATTTTATATCATTGATTTAAATGAGTGTTTTAGATATCACTTCTAATATGTTTCTTAAATGCTATCAATGTCTTGCATTTTGTAAAGCACTTTGAATTGCCTTGTGTTGAAAAGTGCTATATAAATAAACTTGCCTTGCCTTGCCTTGTGACGGTGGAAAAGCCCAGGCGTTCACTCTCAAGCCTGGGCATTTCTGCCTCACACTATCAAGTATGGACCACATACCAAGAATAGCCCAATTTACCATCTTTAAAAGTGCAACACTCGAGGTGGTACTAAAAAAATTTGAAGATCTCGTTTGTATCGCATTTGCGAGGTGTTGACAGGGCAATATAGCACTGGAATCTCATTTGGCAAAAATCTCACATATAGTTTAAATATGTATTTTTGTGAAACATGCTGTGAAATGTATAATGTGCTCATTATAGTATGTATGTGACTTATTATATGCATTGAGAAATTATCTTTCAACTGGAAATATTATTTCCTGAAGACAATTTTAGAGATTTAGAGGTGTCATTGTGGAGTAAACATGCTGCAAAGGAACTGGTTGTTATACAGATCAACAAGCTGCACAGGGTAGCAATGCTGGAGATCATGAATATTGTACTTGCACAGTGTTGAATTGAATAACATTTGTTTAATTGTTACTAATATAAGATAAATGGTTTGAATTCCTCCATCTAAATTGGCCTGAGAACTTTGATGACTTGACCACGTCCTTATCACGTAGCAGGAAGCTCTACATTTGAAGTCTACTGTTGAGAGCTTTATAGTATGTTGAATACTTAAAACGAAAGTTAGTTATAATCAAATATAATCAATTATATTCTTGTATAACCCACAATGAAAATGCTTCATATTTTAGATTTTTCTATATTTACAGCATAAACAAAACACAAGTGGTTTGTTAAGTTGAGTGTAAGGCCTATAATGATTTATGCCTTACTCTCTGATAAGAGAGTAGGCAGTTTTTTCCCTCTCCTCTGACAGCAGTTCACAGGGAGGGGGGCTCCTGACTTAAGGAGAAACACATTGAGGCCTCAAAAAGGTGAACAGACATAGAATATGTCTGTTCATGTCCTGTTTTTTACACAAACATGGGAAGGTGTGTCTTATGCCATAGCCAATAGAAGATGTTGGTTGGGAATAGAGGAGGTGTTTTTTTGGGGTTTCGATCCGTTTTTTTGAGCATAAAGAGACTGGTTTTTTGAGAGAGCGCGAGAGAGAGGGGGAAACCCCTGGTATACTCTCTCCCGGTAGGCTCTGTCCTTCAGAGCTGGGTTAATAGCTCTCGGTAAGGTTCTCTCAAACTTGGTAAATATCTCTTGAATTTCTTGGTTGAAATGCTGAGTGGATTTATTTGAATGCTGAGTGAATTTCTTTGAATGCTGTGTGAATTTCTTGGTTGGAATGCTGAGTGGAATGATTTGATGGGAGATGTGTCTGTGAATATTAGTACCGCCACCTGTGAGGACCTTCCTCCGAATTCATGCGGATAGGAATGGGTTT